>NC_030677.2:79496221-79838730 GCF_000004195.4 Xenopus tropicalis | reverse complement strand
GGACCCCTTATCCGGAAACCCATTATCCAGAAAGCTCCGAATTACGGAAAGCCCGTCTCCCATAGACTCCATTTTAACCAAATAATTCACAATTTTAAAACTGATTTCCTTTTTCTCTGTAATAATAAAACAGTACCTTGTAATTGTTCCCAACTAAGATATAAATAATCCTAATTAGACGCAAAACAATCCTATTGGGGTTAATTAATGTTTTATTGATTTTTTAGTAGACTTTAGGTACGGAGATCCAAATTACGGAAAGACCCCTTATCCGGAATACCCTTGGTCCCGAGCGTTCTGGATAACGGGTCCTATACCTGTACTTATAAATTCTGACTGGTGTACCTAAACTAGTGTCTGATTTATTTAGCTATCTTAATAGTGCAAACTGCAGTATGTTTCATAAGATATATTGCATGGATTTATTTCACTAAAATCTCAAATATAGTAAGTACATTTTAAAATTACTCATCTATCTAATTGATAAGCCTGGTATTTTGAGGCAAATATGACCTTTACCAAACAGAAATGGAATTTTGCTGTGAACCACAAATGGGTCAAAAAATAAATATTTCTAGTTGAAACTCACTAGTAGTAAACAGTAGCAAGATTCTAAAAAAAAATCCAGCTTTAGCTTTAGGAATGCCAGTGGATGCTTATCTGCAGCCCACTTTCTACCCCTTCAGTATGCAGCGCTGATGAACAGAGACAGCTCCACATACAGAGAAAGGTGCATCTCTTTGTGCTTCATACTGAGAGTGCACACAGTTGTTTCTATGGACAAAAGTTGTGAATTCCATGGGGGCAAAGTGCAAAAAAACCATGATTTTACACCATTCCTTTTTTGTAAATTAAGCCATAAATTATATTTCCTGTAATAAATGACAAACCCAGTTAATGATAGAACAATTTGTAAGGCTTGAAAAAAGTACATGAAGAAAATACATAAGGAGGAACAACTATATTGAAAGCACATAATCTGACAATGCAACTGAGTAACTACAGGTATGGGATCATTATCCAGAAACCCATTATCCAGAAAGCTCCAAATAATGGGAAGACCATCTATCATAGAGTCCATTTTAATTAAATAATTAATTTTTTTAAAAATGATTTCTTTTTTCTCTAATAATAAAACAGTACCTTGTACTTGATAATTAATCCTTATTGGAGGCAAAACAATTATGTTGGTTTTAATAATGTTTAAATGATTTTGAGTAGACTTAATGATGGAGGTTCAAAACCACAGAAATACCCCATATCCGAAAAAAAACCCAGGTCCCAAGAATTCTGGATAACAGGTCTCATACCTTTACTGAGAAATAACATTTGGCTGTTCTAGTGGCTTACATTTATTGACAACTTTTGACCTAAATACTAAGCAGCAGAAAATAATAAGGATATGAAAAGTTAGGATGCACCAAATCAACCAAATACAAATCTTTTTTCAGCAGGATTCAGCCAAATCCATGTGATTGACCTAATTAAATCCAAACCCCTTAAAATCACATGACTTTAGATCACATGATTACAGAAATTGCTGGATTTTTTTCCACTGGATTACACTAATTCACAAATTAGCATGTAGATGGTTCAGTATTCAGCAGAAGCCTGAAAAAGTGGATTTGGTGCATCCCTAATTAACAGACACATTTTTTCATCCACTAACTAAACTTCTGTTCTGTTCTACACCAAAGTGCAACATAATGCATATAAAGAACAGCGCCTTTTGGATTAAATGGGAATGGCTTGTTAGAATTAATAGATTAAAGGCACAGAGGAGCAATAATTTGAGAAGGAAGAATGTAAACCAGAAAAGCATCAACAGGAGTAAGCAGAGAAGTGACCAGACCAGTTCTGAGAGCCTGCAGCTACAGTACACTACAGTACATACCTTTATCGTTAAGGGCTCATACTCATGAGCATTTGTTCCTGCGCTCCCCTGCAGTGGCATTCCCATTTGTTCTAATGTGGTTGTACTAACACAGGCACAGCATGTTCCATTCAACCTGCATTCAGCGCTTACATGCACCTGTGTTAGTACAGCACCATAAGAAAAATAGGATGCATTTCTTGCTGCGCTTCCTTGTGGTGGAACACAGAACGCCACAACAGGGGAGCGTAGGAAAAAATGCTCATGAGTACGAGCCCTGAAATGCAGTAGAGCCTTCAAGACAGAACAAAGCAAAATGGAGAGGGGGGAAATAAGACGCTTTAAGATGTAAAGCTGGTTACCTGCTTAATTTGGGCCATCTGAGAAAAAGGCCAAAAATCCCTGCCTTATAGGATACGGTCAACAAATTATAACTTTTTTTTATATATGACTTAAGGGTTTCAATTTGAACTTAGCAATTATATCCCTTTTATGTCTACAACAAACAACCTCTACAACCATCACTCGGTCACTCTGATATGAGGTTTAGATCTGGATCTTCATCATACACAGAGAAAAGGCTTGTGTATGCTACCTGCCCTAGGCAACCCAATCAACTACCTTGCCCCTGCAACCTCTCTCCCCTTCCCCTTGTGTGTGTGCACACACGCACTTGTGCAATGCTGTCGGGGGTGTCATTGCCCCCACTGTGCATTGACAATTGCCGGGGGTAATGACAAGGAAGCTCAATCTAGGGGTAGGCAGGAGAGGTACCTGCCTGGGGCCCCCTCATTGTTACGCCCTAGGCAGGTGCCTCTTCTGCCTATCCCTAGTTCGGTCCCTGATGGGAATAGTGTGTGACCAGGGCCAGAACTAGGGGTAGGCAGAAGAGGCACCTGCCTAGGGTGCAACAGTGGGTGGGCACTAAACAGGTACCTCTTTTTCACTTACCCCTATTTCTGTGTCTTTTACACCCAGCGCACACACCCAGTGGGTGCAAAAGTGTGCTCACTTGCGCATGCATGTGCACCATGAGAGGGGGGTAGGCCTAGCCTGCTGGGTTGCCTAGGGCACCCAGCCAGCCTGGCCCGGCACTGTGTGTGACCATATGTTCCAAATACTTCAAAGTCTGCTAAGATTTTATAGTAACAGGTGACTTCTAAAATATTTCTAAAAACCAAAATAGGTCAATTTTACATGTTTTGGGCTATTGTGTGTCATTTTTTAAAAACTTCCAAAGCAGGTTTTACACGTTTAAACGTTTGAGCCACAGGAGAAAAAATTTAACCAAGGTGTGGTTTTTGTAAGTCACATACTTACAGGCTGGCACAATTGCTGCACTAAATTGTTGTGCTGCATGTTTCCATTAGCCTATGGAAAGGAAACAGAAGGAAGTGGTATGTCTGAATACAAAAATACATGTTCCTGCCACTAATAAACTGGGCACTGTTCATTTGCAATGTTGCTGATATGGTCCAGAATTAAGGGGACTATATAGAACGAGCATCAAGTTCTTTAACTGAAAAGGTGAATTTACAGTGATGACTACTACTTTGGAGTTTCTAGAAATAGTCACAGCAGTATCCCATAAAAGGGACATCTTGACTCCTACACTGTGACAATGCAATGGCATTTTATTTCATACAAGATGAACATTTAAGAGAAGTTCCAGGATGTTGGGACATATCTCTGCCTCTTGTGAAAACATTAAACTTTTGGTTTAGTCAATATTGCCTTCATTTCAATTGGATTTTCTATCAATGAACACCAGCTTTACTTAAAGTATGATCATATGATGACTCCCAAGATTCCTGTTAACCCAAAATCATTTCGTAATTACAATGGACATTCATTCTGACATTATCCTTCTAACATTATTGAATAAAAGTTTAATGATTCTAAGGTTATTTCCAGTGACACTGCAGAAAGTTGGATTAGTGGGCCGATAATGTATACCAATAAATTTCTACTAACATCTTGCATAAACTGTTGTTCATGTCAGTGCAGATCTTGTTATTCGTAATATAAACCCTTCCAGCTGGTGGAAAAAGTAGCAGCTAATTCTAAAGTGATAGCCATAAACAGGAAGTGACGGTAGGAGATTTTCACAATGCTTCAGTGACAATGTTTTTATTTAGAGGTCATGCTTTCATAATGATATCAACTGGTAAACATTTTGATATAACTGGTACAAATGTGTCATTGCAGATACATCCCTATCACTGTGCAAAGATGGTAATTCATCCTGTTTCCCCTTCCATAGTATTAGGGCTGTGGCAGACGAGGAGACTAGTCGCCCGCGACAAATCTCCCTTGTCGCAGGCGACTAGTCTCCCCGAAATACCATCCCAGTATCTAAATTGCCAGTGGGATGGCATACACGTACACATTTTGGGGAGATTAGTCGCCCGCGACAAGGGAAATTTGTTGCGGGCAACTAAGCTCCCCGTGTGCCACAGCCCTTAAGAATTGTTTTAGGTCTTTCATTTTCACAGCAATATTAAGCTTCAACTAATAACTAAAGCCTTATACTGTCTGCCAGTTACTTATTTTATAAACCCTTTCCTGAGGGAGAATTTACAGACCTGAGTTTAAAGAACCACATACAGATATTGGGGTACCTTATACGGAAACCCGTTATCCAGGAAGTTTCCAAATTATGGATCGACCATCTCCCATAGACTCCATTTTAATCAAATAATTCAAGTTTTAAAAATTGATTTCCTTTTTCTCTGTAATAGCACAACTGTACCTTATACTTGATCCGAACTCAGATATAATTAATCCTTATTGAAAGGACAACAATCATGTTGGGTTTATTTAATGTTTAAATTCATTTTAAGCAGACTTTAAGTATGGTTATCCAAATTACAGAAAGACCCCTTATCCCGATAACTCCAGGTCCAGAGTATTCTGGATTATTTGTCCCATACCTGTAACTATATGTGTGTGTATTTCCTTGCTGTTCAACTTCAACTACCTGCTTTTGACACATGACATAGTCAAAGGAACTTCAGGCAAATTAGCCTTCAAACAGGTTATTCACAGTATTATTTAAAACATTTATTGCAGCCACAAAGCAGTTTAAGCCAGAATTCCTAACAATGCCCAGTAGCCCTACACTATCTTGTTTAACACAGATTTTAAGTATAGGAAACATCTGAAGAATCTCACACAACTACACCCTCTGACATTAAAAGTATAGTTCACATTTAAATGACAAAGATAATGATATTCTGAGACAATATGCAACTGGGTTTAATTTATTTGTGTTTATTTGATCATTTATATTTTTGTTCAGCCGATCTCCAGTTTGAAATTACAGTAGCTAACTGGTTGCTATGGTCCAAAATAACTTAGCAACCATGCAAAAGTTACAATGTTTCACCATAAGATGAATATGAGAGGGCTTTAATAGAAAAATATAACATTGTAGCCCCAAAGACAGGCCTGTATTTATATATAGGCACACGAGGACCTGTGCCTAGGGTGGCAGCTTTTAGGAGGTGACCCTTGGGTGACTATATATTTGATTTTCTTTTTATTAAAAAAATGAAAAACCCCCTTAGACTCGGCCGGAGAGTTTTTGCATTGTGTGCTGTGCATCGTCACCTGTGCATCGTCACCTGCACGGACTTGATGTCACGTCACCGGAAGTGACATGCACGTGGAATGTTTCTGAGGGGCACATTTAGGTCCAGTGCAACCCTGGGCACGGGACCTAAATGCGCCCCCCAGAAACATTCCTAAATACTGCACTACTCACAGAGCAATAGTTTTTTATCTGCCATGGTCTGTCAAAGACTGGGCTTAAAGAGAAAGTGTTAGATAGGATCTAATCCCTACCATAAAGCTGTCCCCCATAGCTCTCTATAGAGTTGCCGAATTAATTTCCAACTCCAGTTGCAGGAACAAAAAACATTGAGCCAGATTTGCACAGATCAGGCGAGATTCTAGGATCTGCCAGGAAATGTTCTATTGTGCAATATTGCCTTCAATCCTGATATTGCTGGGCTACAGCTCTCAGCATGTCTTCTGGGATATGTAGGCCAGCCAGAACTGAGTAAAGTAAAGTGTGACTGAGCAGTGCAGCACAGCAGAGTTATTTTAATATAAGCAATAAAATACACAGCAACATAACTTTTGATACACATCTATGAAGTTCAGCTGTTTTGTTTCTTCTGGTTGTATGCTAGTACCAGCGGCATCTAGTGGTTACATTTAGAAATACAAACTAAAAATTAAACCTCAAAACCCACAAATATGTTCATACATCTTTTTATCAAATTCACAAAGTCTGACATTCACAACCTAACCCTTGATTATGAATAAAAAATACACATGTAGAAATTTGAAACAGAGAGTAAAAAAGCCCAGAAGATGGCTTAGATAGAAGTTTCTGGTCCATTTGTAATATGCTGTCAATTATTTTCCCCAATACTATTGCATGCCTAGCAAGTTATACAATATTACAATAAGCATGCTGGTGAGGGCTCCCCCAGCGATAAAGGCACATATACTTTGGGTAATGGCACACGTGGAAATTAGTCGCCTACAGTAAATTTGCTCTACCTTGACTAATCTCCTGAAAATGCTTTCCCATCAGCAAAATTGCCAGTGGAAAACATATATGTCATATTTCCAAAGTAGCCTAAAACTTTGGGCTGCTGCGGAAAACCAAAGCATCACATATATTTTCCCCCACCAGCTATTTACATTATTGCCTATGATAAAGCATTTTCAGGAGATTCGCTATCCGCGGTAAAGCAGATTTATCAGAGGTGACTACTTTCCACATGTGCCATAGCCCTTTGGAATGGGCCAAAGTAAAGCCCTTTTTGCTAAAAGAAAGGATTACCATTGTTTTATGCACAACAGAGCTTGGCAGATAAACTAAATTGCTCTCTATAAAGAGTTGAACAGAACCCACTCTTGAGTGGCAGGGAATGTAATATGCTTGGAACATAATATTTTGCTTGGATAGAGGACTGGCTTAAATGAAAGACTGCAAAAAGTGGTGGTAAATGGAATATTTTTTTAATTGTACAAGTGCTGTTAGTGGAGTACTACAGGATTTGTCCTTTGCCCTTTGCTTTTTACATGTTTAGCAATGACCTGAATGTGGGCATAGAAAGTACTGTTTCCATTTTTGCGGGTGATACTAAAATGTGCAAATATAAGAGAGATTTTATTAAATTAGAGAACTGGGCAGCAAGCTGACAAATGGCAAACTTTGGCACTGGGGCAAAAATAACATGAATTCTAGTAACAAACGAAATAGAATTTTATTGGGGTTTTATTGATAACAGATTTTAGACAGAGAAAGTTAAAGTGCTCTCTTGTATAACCAGTTCACTCTGTATATTTTTACCACTTTATTGATCCTTGATAAGGCCTCATCATGAGTATGCTGTGCAGTTTTGGGCTCCAGCCCCTGGATATTATTGAGCTGGAGAGAGTGTAGACACATGTAACTTTACTGGAAAAGAAATGGAAGAATTAAACTATAAGAAAAAACTAAGAAGGTTTTCCTCTGGAGTAAAAGAACTAGCAAGGGTCATGACTATTCTAAGTAAATTAGAGGACATTATAGACAGGGTGGGACTTTCATTCATATCCAAAAGAACAAAAGCCCCCCCCCCCCCTTTAGGTTTGAGGAACAGCATTTCCACAACAGGCACATTAGCAAGGTGTTGGCTTGTGGCAATGCCTGATTCTTCTATAGAGGAATATACCTCTGAACTGGGGTAAAATGGCACTGGGGGACTGATAAGTCAGATGTGTGGCTGCATTTGTAAAGTATGCTTGTACAGATAACCTGACTTTCCTTATGTTATCTACAATGTTATTAAATTAGTTGAATCGAACTTTTGGATTTAGTTTAGGATTAAATGGGTATTGTATATTGGTTATAAAAAATGTGCGCATGTTTATATACAAGCTTTAGAGTAAAAGAATAATCTGATGTTTCCCTAGTCAGTATGAAGCAGCCCAACATTACAAAACTTTCTCAGAATTTCTTTTCTCGGAATTAATTAATTTTTTTTGTTACATTAAGTTGTTTTCAGGGTTTACATATCCTTTAAGCCAGTTAGTGCCAACACTGGGTTTTTACAGGAAGATATAGGGAGATGAGTTACTGATAATGTGTGACGATTTTGTCTAACTAGTTCTACTGGTTCCCTTTGTTGAA
This sequence comes from Xenopus tropicalis, assembly GCF_000004195.4. NCBI lineage: Eukaryota > Metazoa > Chordata > Amphibia > Anura > Pipidae > Xenopus > Xenopus tropicalis. The sequence goes on along the minus strand of NC_030677.2, from coordinate 79,830,664 downwards.
CAATCATTTTTGTGACAAAAAAATCTCCGTAATTATGATTTCCCATCCTTTGACATTTCCGCAGAAATATTTAAAATAATGTGGAATACAAGATGTGGTAAACAGAGTAAACGAAAATATACACACTTAGGGGCAAATTTATCAAAATGCGTGTTTAGATCTTAATACATAAAAACTCACCCAGGTTCTATTAATTTCTATGGGATTTTTAGAAGTGAATTTATCAAATGGTGAGTTCTAACTTTTACACTTGGATAAATACACTACTAAAAATCCCATAGGAATGAACAGAACTTGAGTGAGTTTTTATGTATTAAAGGAGAAGGAAAGGCTAGTAAAGAGTTAATCTCAAGCTGCAGGCATACCTTCCGTTGTCTCAATAGTGCCCTTAATTCTCCCCATACTTCACCTGTTCAGAAGATCAGAAGCCAACAGAAAAAAAAACGCTGAGCTGGGTAGAGAAGATTTTCATAATGCATCGCTCCTTCAAGACTTGGCGACTTGTTACTGCAGGCGGCGCATGCGCACAGGGCAGGAGCGTCTGGTTGCCATGGCGACGCAGCGTTGGAGAACTCTGTGACAAGCAGGTGGGGGAAGTGGGGGGGGGCAGGTGCTGCGAGTGGCGGAGGGTTTGTGGCAGGACCGGGGGGGGTTTGTGGAGCTTGGGGGGGTTTGTGGCAGGAGCGGGGGGGGTTTGTGGAGCTTGGGGGGGTTTGTGGCAGGAGCGGGGAGCTGCAGAATCTTTGTGAAAGGAGCGGGGAGCTGGCTTGTGCTTTTCAGCCCATACAGACATGCTGGACAAGATGGCGGCGCCATTCACTGAAACAAGTATGTAGGTTCTAGTATGTGTATCTCTGTAAATCTTTCATTAGTAAAGCCAGGAATATAGCATTTTTACACAGCAATAGTAGTACTATTTAATAGTCTGCTTAATAGATTTTGACTTTCCTTCTCCTTTAAGATCTAAACACGCATTTTGATAAATTTGCCCCTTACTCTGCTATTTGTGGATAATACACGTGGGGCAGAAAAGAAGATGGGAAGCTACTGGGGGCATTTTTGGAGGCACAGATCTTCCCTGCTAAAGGCCTGGGTTTGCCTGGTGCTGGTATAGAGGCCCAAAACATAATGCACAACATTTTTAACCTAATTCTTTAGTTAGGCTTTAGTTCTCCTTTAATCTACAAAGCCAAACACAAGTGAAAATCACTAGTTTGGATGAAAATTTGAACATGCATTGTCACTATACAGAAAGTTACTTGTGTCACTTGCAACATTTAGGTTGAACCTATGATCCCATCCAGGTGGCTTAGAATTTATATTCCATTGCTGATCCCAACAAGTATTTAGCAGTCCATAACATAGCTTTAAAAGCGTGGGATATTAAGTATATTATGAATGCACTGCTATGCATCTACAACATACTGTATGTATCTGCAGGCATGCTGTTTTTGCCTCACAGTGCATTCAAAATGTATTTAATACCACCTCTACTTTTAAGATTAATGTACCAAATAATGTCAGCTCCTTCCAGCTGCCCTACAGAGGACTGGAATTATAAAATGACAAACATTTGTGCAATAGTTTAGAATTCACAGAATGTCTTCATAACGTACTGATGCAAGAGGAAATCAACATTTAGTTATTATTTGGTTTCTATACATGAATGTATATGTATATGTATATGAATGTCCTAACACAATTAACTATTTCTTGGAGAACAAAATACAATAATACATTCAGTATGCAAAGAAAGTGCCATTAATCTCAAAGGCCCTTACAATGTGTGCTACATACCAGCAAAAAAGCAGTTAACCTGTGGATTCTTCTGAAATCAGAAATTTCTGTTTCAGAGTCTGAAATCACAAGCCCTTACAAACCAACTGATTAACGTTATGATCATGTCAGAAAGAACTTGTATATAAGGTTTGTAAGGCTAATGCCACATGGGACTGTTTTTCAATCTGCACAGCCTGTAGAAACAGCCCCTCCCCTTGCATATCCTGTCTTCTGTCTGCACCCAGATTTTGGTGCCAAAATGCATACCTACACATCTTAGCGCTTAAATCCATTCTGTGTGCCTCTGCTGCCTACCACTAGTTCCCCTACTTTGCCATTGCCCCAGTCGCTAATGACAAGCGGCGGGGGCAATGACCCACGGCATCGCACCCCCCCCCCTGAACTGCGCATGCGCGCCAACGGAGGGGGTGAGGTGGCCGACCGGGTTGCCTAGGGCGCCCGGACGGCTTGGCCCGCCCCTGGCAGACACAGTACTTCTGGTTGCAGATATACAAGGGAGCGGATGCCACTGTCTTAGCCTGCACTTACACTATATGCAGGCCTAAAAGCATCCATATGTGACCTTACCCTTAGAATAACCAGCAGGCACTTTATTATACATTTTGGAAAAGAAGGGACACAGAAGGTGAAGAAAGGAAAGTTATTTGTATGACTTACAATGTAAACTCTATATTGTATGGGTTAATTTAGCAACTGCAGATGTGCTGGAGAACTAAGAAGTGCAAAAATGCACCCCTTAGAGTCCACACTCTTTCAATTTATGACCCTACTCATCTGTCTTGCTGCTACCATAAGTACATTCAAAAAACTGCACCTTGTTTGCATGTGCCCCTGACAAAAACCCTTACTGTGAGGACTGAAACACCTTGGGTTTTAAAGATAGGCCTGGATACCGGGAGCAGCGTAGGAGGAGGGCCCACATGACTGGGCAGGTAATGTGAGCGCTGATTGGGCAGCTCGGGCACGGGGTTAACAAGGGGTTAAAAGGGGGGAGCAGAAGGAAGCGCCAAGCAGTGTGTAGGGAGAACCCAGGTGACACTTCTTAAAGGCCAGCGTCCTTACCTGGCCATACCAAAATCAAGGGAAGCACTCCAAGAAGTCATGTAACAAAAATCACTTTATTCCCTCGTCTTGTTTGGGAGTCACAGCATGCAGGTCAAATCACAATGTTCAAACAGGCTTTCTTCAATCATGCAATAAACATATACCATGCCCGTGTCCAGGAGACATCAGCCTTACCAGAGGTAGCTACCTTTGGCTCTTCACCACTGTCCCCAGTCTCAGTGGGATCTCCTGTCCCCACCTGGCTCAGCAATCCACCAGGAATTTTACTGGCAGACTCCTAGCCCAAAGCTCAACAAGCCCTCTTGTAGCCTACCCCTATCCGCTTGGGTCCCTATTCTGTGGATGATCCACTGGAAACACTGTTTCCCTCTACTCTTCTGGTTGGGGCAATAGGCGGCCCATGCTACATAACCCTAACTCAGACACCTAGTGCCTGCTCCACTTTCAGCTGCCCTGTTCTATCCTTTCCTTACCCTATAGGTGGTTCTTCTTTTTCCTCCAGCTGGCCTCTTCCGTGTTCTCCCATAAAGACCCTTAATTCTGGGTGTGGTCCCCTTTTTATACCTTCTGCCCCACACTGCCTCTAGTGGTCGGGGTGTGAACTACACTTATACAATCCCAATAAACATTAACTAACTTCTGCTGCCACCTAGTGGTCATACCCAGTAACAACACTTTCCCCTTTCCCACATACAAATTAACACACAATTTTTCACCTTCTTACAAGTGCACGGGAAGATAGTTGGGAGGATAGGGCAGCAGCTGCGCAAATCCCCACCCTCCCCATTTGTTAATTTCTTTGGCTGGGGGAATTTGGCATGCTCTGAGTTAGGGATAAGGCAGGTAAGAACCTAGATCGGACCCAACATAGGGGGGCTAGATGGGCTACCCATGGTAGCGTATTAGTCACAACTTTGGCGGGTCCCTTGCCAGTCTGCCGGGCATGTTGGTGTGGTTTGGACAATACTGGACCATTGGGGCAACCCCTAAGGTGGGTACCCATGGTGATGTTGAATATGTTCAGTTAATTTCCCCAGGGCTTAGTCCCTTGTGGATTGTTTTTGTTTAACAGCTATGGTGTGGATATTACAACGCTATGCATACTCACTGAGCTAGGAGCAAGCGGCTAGTGAGCATTGCTGGCATTTGGAAGGGCAGACTGGCAGAGGGCTTTACCAAGGGCTACCGATTGTTACCAATTGTTGTCAATTGCTGCAATTATTATTACAAAATGTTACAAGTTTGTACCATGTTTATTAATGATGTTTTTTCTGCTATGTGAACAATAAAAGTATGACTGTTGTACAAATAAAAGCTGTGGCCATATCATCCAACAAAAAGGTGATATCACGCGTGGTAATTTAGAACGGTTGGAGGAAGGAGTGAACAATGGGTTATGCCCCTAGTCATGTGTTACAAACAAATTTGAACCCTTTTTTCTAAAGGAGGGCCCTCTTTTTTGAATATGCTTATAGTTAATATGGAGGCATCCAGGCAGCTTCCTACAGTGAACATATACAGTGAATACATTTTTGGCGTGCCATCCTAATATAAGTACTTGCTGCTACCATAAGGCAGGGAGGCACATAGAAGATCTTTACATAATGTCTGCCATAACATATTTTACAAAGTGTTCATAATTAAAGTGAGTTGTACAGTACCATCTAGTGAATAATCCTGAAACAGTGTAACTAAAAAAGCAGCATTTATACTAGGCCCTTCAGTCATGTTGAGGTAGCACCAAGAGGATTCTCAACCGCAGGCATTATAAATAGTGAGGGTATAGATGTTTTTTCATTTTTTTAGATGTTTAGATGTTACCCTTTTTTTTGAGGTGATGTTAGGATCATTCTTCCACCCACAAGACCAGTTAGTGAGGGTGGGCACTCATTTAGGGTGATCAGGCCTGTCATTCTATTCCATTTTAACAGGTGTTTGTTGAAGTCAGGGGTCTGTGCAGGCCAGTAATGTGCGTTGGCATTTCCCAGTCAAGCCGGAAGATGCTTGCCAGGAGAGAAACTGCCAATCTGCCATAACCTTATAGGAAAGCATGTTTCTTTTATATTATTAGTCCCTTGGCTAAAAAGGAAGTTGCTCCTGGCCTACTATTAAAAGATAAAGATAGTGAATAATGGAGAATATTATTATTTTAAAATATATCTGAAGGCTACATCTTTTTTTTTTTTACAGAGGAGTAATGCGGTGTGGATACATTTTTATTTCCGAACATTCTATTGATTTGAATATTATAACCCCAGAATGAATACTATCCACTATCCAATGCTCTGATATTTTTTTTCTCTCAAATTGGATTTTTTAGTGCTAAAGTCACTGAAATCTCTTTTCTGAGATTTACTATGGGACAAAACTGCTACAATTCTGAATCTGAAAATGCTTCTTTTAAGACTTGCCGAGATCATGTAGAAGTCAATGGCAGATGTCCCCTCCCTTTCCTGGAAGATCTTTCTTTGCTTCAAATTGACAGACTTTTTTGGGTTTTCACGACTTTTCTGATACTTTTTTCTCCACATGTTTTTTCAGTTCAGATATTTTGATAAATGTCAGGCATTCGTAGAAATGAGCTCATTTGAATTTTCTTTTAACAAAATGAGAAAAGGAGTTTTAGTAAATCTTCCTCCACACAGATAGTTTATATCATATTAAGTGACCTATAAAAGAATCTTGCCAAGTGGGTTTATATATATATATATATATATATATATATATATATATATACGGACCCTAATTTTGTAAAATGTCAATTTTCTATTTAGGAATACCCAATGGCACATACTACCAAAAAAGTATATTTTTATGAAAATGGTTTATTTAGATGAAGCAGGGTTTTACATATAAGCTGTAAGACCTACATTGTCCGGGGGTGTGATTTTGCTTTAAGAAGGAGCCTTGTAAATTATAGCTAGTGATCCACATCATGGCACAGTTCTTTTCAATCATTTTATTAACTCTTTCTGTTCTGGTACAGTATGATAAATAGACCATGTTGCAGACATGTTTGTGAAATCAATTTGAGCATATAGAAAGCAATAGAAATGTGTTAAACATTTACATCATTAAGCCATATTGCCGGTGGTCCTGGGTTGTGCACTGCACATATGGTTATCCACAGAAGAGCAGGAGATAAAGGCCAATACAGAAGCAAGAACATTTATAAAGCTGTTTGTAGGCTATATTTTGTTTTGTGTAGAGCAGCTGGCTATGGGAAGAAGCACAACAGCCCTATTCCATAAAAGTAATTTACATATGCACAGTTACATTGGAATTTTGCCTTTAAAAAAAAAAATATTGGCTTCTAACGAGCAACTGGAAAGGAAAGGTCACTGGAATGGAGAATCTTCAAGCAAATTTCATAGCTCACTCTGTGATTGGCTACAAGTGAGCATTTTGTACACAATTTATAAGTATGTCTCATGTTGTATACATTTTTCTAGACATCATATACGAATGGGGGGCTGCCATATTGCTTATTTTATCAGAAGCATCACATTTTACAGGCTCAGTCTGCATTCCTCAAGTGCAACAGATGTGTTAAATGACTAAACTGTATTAGGAAAATAAAAGCATAAATATCCAACACGCTTAATAAATCCAAGTGCATTGAACACTTAAATTTATGTACACCAACTATGAAATGCTAAATGTAATCAAAAAAGCATGTAACTGTTTCAGTTACATGTATAAAACAATATAGATACTAATCTATGACTATTAGATTATTAAAGGGGCTGTTATTATTTCATGTTGTGGTGAATAAGACAGCAATATTCACTAATAAATATACAGCAAAGGAATATGCAAAAAGTAATCCATGCCTTTATGTAATACTGTCTACATAAAGGGAATATGAAGGACAATAATTCTCCTATGTATTATAGACATCTAGAAGAGGTCTAAAGTATTATTTAAATAACTGTATCAGGTATTACTATATTAAATTGCCTGGTGGTTCTCTCCCATGTTTAACCAATATACTTAAAAAGTTAGTTTATTAACGTAATCATACTTTGGCACTGTACTGTGGAAGCATATGCCACTGCACAGAAAGCCAGCACATCAGATCTGGGTAGGGAAAAGCGTTTTAGCAGAATAACCTAATCCAACATGTTTTGTGCGGTGCTGAACTCTTAATCATGGGTCCTTGGGCCAAATATCAAGGTGAAAGGTATACAGAAAAGCAGGCATTTATTCCAACCAAATAGGATGAGAGTGACTGACTCAGTCTTAACAGGAAGGACACACCAATACTGATTAATTATGAAAAGAGAGAAATATGTTTGATTCTTTTTAACAATGCATATGTTATACAGGTATAGGATAAATTATTTGCTAACACTTTATCTAGAAATCTCTGAGTTGCAGGAAGGCCATTTTCCATAGACTCCATTTTAATAAAATAATTACATTTTTTTAATTATTTCCTTTTTCTCTGTAATAATAAAACAGTACCTTGTTCCTGATCCCAACTAAGATATAATTAACAACCCTAATGGGTTTATTTAACGGTAAATTGTTTTTTAATAGATGGCTAATGGCTTCTACTACATTGCTTGAAGAAGAGATGGAGCCAGGAGTGCAGAGAAAATAAAAAGTTGGACAAATACTGCTTTCAGTAGCAATCACTGTACATTTGCAAATAACTTTAAATGTTTTATATTTTGATTCATTAAGTAAACACCAAAAACTCACTTGCAGATCAGTAATTCGCATGCAGTAGTTGTTATACAAGTTGCATTTGGAGACAGAGGCCTGAATCAGATGAAAAACAATATGCATTTATACATACCCCAGAACAAAGTAGTTTTCTATAAAAATACATCAAATAAAACAGCCCATATGTGAAGACCTGCTTCATCTCAATATACCTTTTTCATACAAATATACTTTTTAGTACCATGTGCCATTGGATACTCCTAAATACAAAATACATAAAAAGGGTTACCCCATGGGATCATACGATTCATGGTGCACACAAACATACCAAGAGCATACATACAAGTTATGTTACATCAGCCAGTTAATGGGCAGAGTTCTGTCTTCCCAAACTTCTTGCTTACAGTTAAAGCTGCATTATTTCCTGTCAGGTAACCCCTGAGGGAGCACAGAGACCATCACAAAATGGTGGCTCAATATATACTGATAAATATATTCCAGAATTATTTGAAAGTTATGTGTTCATGATGGGGGTGTCATGTTGGGTTTCCCTTGGGAGCATTGACTGATGCAAGGTGCTAGGGAGCCCTGCACTGCCTGTGGCAGATGTTATATACAGGACTTGTATCAAAGACCAATACACTCTACCTTGTGCAAAGTGGATAGGACCTAGAGGGCACACTTACTGTATGTCCTTGGTTTTATTAAATGAGGCCCTTTGTGTAGGGTTCCTGATCCAAGAACGCAAATACTGTATGTATTATATTATTTATTATGTGTATTACATTATATTATATTTTATATATTATATATTCATTATTATTATATTAATATTATATATTATATATAATATAAAAAAGACGGACGGACTGGAAAAAAGGTCCTTACCCACAAAGTTGAAATTTTAAACAACTTTCCAATATACATTAATTAAAAATATTCAGTGGTTTTAAAATAAGGCCCGGACTGGCAGTTTGTAGATTCTAATAATAAGCTTATTAGTTTTGATTTAGCCGTGGGGTAATTTTGGGGTTTTGTTGCACCTTACCTTATTCTCTATTGTTACCTGCTAGTGTACCCTCCATTAATTCATATTGTAATCTGTAGATTCTGGCAAATGCCAGAGAGGCTGCTGTGTCACTATTTAGTGGGCTGGTAGGGGGCTGTTTGGGCCACTGAAATGCCAGGGTCTATTGTGGATCCCAGTCTGGGCCTGTTTGAAGGTATATATAAAAGTAATTGCAGTATCTAACAGAAGTCATTTTCCTCCAGGTCTGCCAATTAGCTTACAATATTGTTTGAAGAGTCAGAGCCAGAACTGCAGAAAATGTAAACACAGATACTGGTTGCAATTACATTTACAAGTAACCTTAAAACAACTGAAAACCTGTAATTACATTTTCTTACATATGCATATACATATAGGTGGTGGAACCCTTTAATTATAAAACTGTGGATCAGAATTTGTTTTACATTACAGTAATTTACATCTGAAACATTAATTCTCTTTCACATTTCAGTGAAGCATCTAAAAAGTAATCACTGGTAGTCAAATTATACAGAATAACTGATACTTCTAATTTGGCAATTTTGCAGTCTAATAAAAAAAAGAAAAGAAAATGAACTGATAAATATAAAGCTGGATTTCAACTTTAAGTGACCGAATTTATCAGTTTTGTTATATTAGTGCCTTTGACCACTACTACTGCACAGCTTTAACATCCTTTACCTACAACTAGTCAACTAACATAATCACATTGTCGTCACAAGCCACCAGGAGTATATCATTTAATTATAATTGTATATATAATTATATATAACATTTCTTTGTATATTTTTATTGTAGGAAATCCCCTTAGTAGCTTAGTTTCTGAGATTTAGGATATAAAAGAGGTTGGGAGGGGAGACAGAAACTCTTCTCATTGCTGTACCTAGTCATCAACCCACCTCCATTATACAAATGTTGTAACCCCTGGCAGTGTGGCTACTTTACTTGAAAGCTTACTGTAACCAAATAACTTCCGCTGGTGGGCAGAAAATCTCCTCCCACTAAGCATGTGTGTATACGTCTACACTTAGATTTTCAGCCAAATAGTTATCTTGTAGGACTGGTTATATAAATGACGGCAGTGGCTCAGAGGTCAAAAGCAGAGCTGAGGAGCTAAGAGCAGCATTCCTTTCAAAGAGGGAAACCTGCCTGAACGCTGATCCCGATTACTCACTCTTTCAAGGCTGCATCCTCTCTCCAGGTGTTTCAACCCTCCCAAATTTCATAATCTTTTTTCAAGCACTGACAATCAGAACGCCAAGGGGCTGCTGCTGCCTGAACTAGGAGATCTCCATCCTCTCCCACTGCCTGTCAGAATGGAATGTTTTAGGAATCTCTATAGTCTTTTAGTTCTAGTTGGTGAGTATTTTACCATGCATGTTGCTTTAATGTAATATTGTACCTGTTGACTCACTACTGGTTTAGTTTAATTTATAATGGAAGACTTTTTGTATTTCTAATATTTTTTGCATACAATTCTAAATAATCTTAGTCTTACATGTGTGCTTTGGATTGATGATATCAATATTAATTATAACCATATCATAATAATTGTAAATGTGATAGCAATCCAGCCCTGGTGTTACCAAGTCATGTATTGATATTAGATAGTATCAGGTACTGGTATTAGATAATATCGGGTTGTCTTTTGATACAAATTTTGGTCCAGGTTTGGTAAGATAATGCTTAATGGGAAGACTCTGAGTGATATAAAATGGTATATATATGTAATCATTAACATTATTGTATTTTGCGATAAATGTGCATAAAGATTGTATATTAATTTAAATTGCCTCTTACAAAAGCGATACAGTTCTTTCCAGATAGAAGGAGCAGTCACACTAATTGTTAGGCTATTACCCAGCAATATTCCCTTGTGATCGCAGGTTGAAAATTAAATGATCGAGGCAAAGATGAAAACACATTATTGTTTACTTTCTATAAAAATCTTCATCTACTCCACCTAAAGTTAATGGCAAAGAGATAGAGAGTTGTAGCTGCAAGTCCTGGGCAACTACTACATATGATTGCTTCCAATTTGGCAAATATTCTGGATTAGAATTCATCATTTCAATTCAATTACAAAGAAACCTAGTTATAGATAGCTAAATAAATGATTGCCAACAATTAAAAGTGACATTAACAAGTAATATAACATTGCTTGCAAGAGCTATAGGGAATACAAGTATTCTTTTGACCCTTCCACTATATGTGTGCAGGGAGCTGGTAGGAGAAGCACACATGATGCCTTTTTTAAGCCACCCTTAGTTGTTTTACTTGTATATATATGACAAAGTTGAATATTCCCATTCTCACATATTAAAAGGGCACACATCAGGAGTGCCCTATTTATCTTGCATTCCATAGCACAATAAAACCTGCAGACATGAAGACCTTTGGCTTGGAACTTAGCTTCTTTTATAGAAGTTTCATTGGAGGCTTATTTTTACACTTTTTATTCATTGATGAATAGGCTATAAATCGTCTTTCACCCAGATTAGGTTACTAAACGTAATTACATTTATTCTGTTGTATAATGATGGGTTATATATTTTATTTGTAAAGCAAACCTTTCTTTCATATGACCTAGGCCAGTTTTCTTTTCTGTGAATTTTTAGGTACCATGCCAACAGACATATTTAACATCAATCTTATTTAAGGTTTGAAGTTAAAATTACTTGATGTACCATTTTTTTAGTAAGACACATGCTACATTACTGCTGGTTAACTAGTGTTCAGATATCAGTGATTGCATCAGATGTACAAAGTTCACTGGAAACTAAACAGCAGTAAAGAAAAAAAAGAATTCCAGGGCCGAGTAAAGGTGTGGCCTAGTGCATTATTAACTTGTTTTTTCATTTTTATCATCCAAGTAAGAATGGAAATGTATTAATAATTCATATCTATTATATATTTATTTGGTCTGCAGTGTAATTTAATACTATCTCATAAGCTCTCCAACCTAATAAGCATTTAGTGATATGCTGTACACAGGGAGAAACAATGGCTCAGACCTTATGTTATTGGTTCTACTTTGAAGAGTCCTGAGTTACATTCCAGGTGATGAAATCTGTGGCCTTGGGCAACTGACTTATCTCCCTGTCCCTTGGGCAACACATTTGTATGAAAGGTTTATATGGCACTCCTTTTTTGAATAAGTGTGTACACTGCTATATATAATTAGTAGAGTTGCATTAAGATAAATATATTAGTGTTTTGCCTAAATACATTTTGAATGCAATTTAATGATAGGTACAAAGAAAAATAATCTCTCTATCTTAGCACACACACCTTTTTTACAATTTGGTTAATTTTTCAATCTATCCCTTAGAACAGTGATCCCCAACCAGTGGCTCAGGGGCAACATGTTGCTCACCAACCCCTTGGATGTTGCTCTCAGTGCCCCCAAACCAGGTAGTTATTTTTGAATTCCTGACTTGGGGGCAAGTTTTGGTTTAATAAAAACAAGATTTACTACCAAATAAAGCCTCCTGCAAGCTGATAGTGTGAATAGAGGCTGCCTAATAGCCATTCTTAGCCCTTATTTGGCTCCTCCATGAACTTTTGTGATGCTTGTATTGTTCTCTAAGTCTTTTTAGATTTGACTGTGGCTCACGAGTAAGAAAGTTTGGGGACCCCTGCCTTAGAAAGACAAAGATCCCCCCACCCCAAAGTTCCATTTCATTGATCAATTTCTGGGGAAATCAAAACAAAAATGTGGCCCCTATATGGCCAACAGTAACCCTTTTATTCTCTAATGGTATTAATTATTACTAACAACATATGCCTATTTAAAGGTAGCATCTTTTGTCTAGACCAAATTCCAACAACCAATTTTGTGGTTGCAATATTTTTATTTATGTTCAGTGTTGTTTAATAAATCAGCACCCTCCCTGTGTACATTTTATGAGTATAGTATAGGACAAAATAGTTTTAAAATCCCAAGTAATCCATAATTGGAGTTACTCCTGCAATAGATGATGCAATCACAGGCAGTATAATTAGTAGCTTAATAACTCTTTAAGGAAATTGGTATTGTGGAGTAGCCAAAATTAACCCTGTAAAATAAGATCCACATGTATACATTTAGCAGAGGTGGTTAAGAAGTGGATTCTTGCTAGAGGTATTTATTAAAGCCTACAAAGAGATGCCCTCTATGTTAAGCCCCCAAACATCTGAATATCACATAATAAACATAGGTACACCACTAGTAACAATTGCAATTTAATAGATCAGTCAGTATTAGGTTATCTATGTACTAGCTTACTCACAGCTCAATGATGACGATGATCTTCATTGTCAGCACTACTATATAAGCTGCAAGCAAGCCTGTAATCTAGACTGATACAACAGAAGTGCCTTTCCACTCATAATTAACCTGAATAACGACTTTAAATTAAAAGAATGAACTCTCCACCAGAAACCTGCCTTGGGCTAATGAACATGCCTGTTCCCATTTGCAGTGTCATAATTTGCTTACATGGCCACCTGGAACAAAAAAGCCAGCCAACTATTTTAATTACCTTTATAAGTCCAGTCTTTGTAGCTCGGCTAAGGAGGGTAATCCTGATTGTGATCACATCCCACAGTAACCACATAAATGTTTGTTGGGCCAGAGAGATTTGCATTCCATTTGAAGAATTGCTTGTCTAATGAATGTTGTATTCATTGTTTCTGGGAAAGATGACGCAGCGCACTAACCATATAACTATTAACAAGTAAATTATTTTTACAAAGGGTTTATGAAGGAGAAAAAAATGTTCTCTTATGTAACTAAATACAGTATCATATTTAAGGATCTACACAGATATTAAAGTAGGACATTTGACATTTACATACTTACATCATAATTCCAGTGCACAATATTATTAGTCTTTTACTCCTACATTCTTCTTTAAAATACCCTATATTTTATTTTAAAAGATACACTAGAGAAAATGGGAACCAATCATCAATTAGCTTTAATAGGCAGCTGCTATGGTTGTAGGTACTGGTGTAATATGTAATAAATAATCCTATATTCTGCAAATGCTATGGGAAAAGTACTTTCTGTGTTTAAAAAAAAAAATGTGAGCAGAACCAAAGCTAGTTCAGTATCAAAGTTAGTTATAACGGTTGGTAGTTAGGATTATAATTTACAGAATTTATACATTTGCATTTCATAGTAAAAAGAATAATAACAGTGTTACATGATCAATTACATTTCTGTTTAATTATATAGAGTATTCATAATCCTAAAGAAAAGAGCAGACCATAAACCTTGTGAATGTATATTATGTAAAGCATTAGGGATGAGAGCCAAGTAACAAGCTGCAGCAAGCAGTCAGCTCCAAGTACATTGCTTCATCTGTGCATATTTGTAAAATTGCATATGTTTTACCTTGCCCTCTCTGATGTTTTGTAGTATATTTTGCATTCATGGCTTGTCAGCATCATTTGTGGTATAATACGCAATCTTGTGTTGTTCACTTGGACCCACTTCCGTGGCTGTTCTTGTACTGAACGGTGAATGGTGATCCCTGCATCACAAATGAACACAAAAAGGCTATATTTCTATTTGTTTATTTATTTAACATTTAAGGTAAATATATATCACATGACACAAAGGAGTTTAATCTTACATTCAAGCAGCTATACTTTGTGGTATAAACATATTTCATGGTGTGCTCTGTTGTCAAGTCATGTGTATGCAATTGCTTTTGTTTGAATATATATGCACGCTGCAATTTAATATGCAAAGGAAATCTTTCCTTTCAGGTTAATACATCCACAAACAAACCATTATTACACTCCTTTGACCAGTAACTATGGAGACAAATGTTATTGGTTGCTGAGCGTTCAGCTCATGTTTCCTTTAGAGTCAATGGGATAACACATAGAATTGCTGTAGTATTGACAACATATTTTGCAGGTTAACCTCTGTTAGATTAATACTATTCACTGTTTGTCAGCCAACCAAAGTAAACATCTCTGTGGGCAAATTCAAATAAAACAGATCTAACCATGGGGCTTGTATTGTTTAAATTAGTACTTCATTAGCTGTGTAGGACAAATGAACTTGTGCTAGCTTTTTGGAAAGGATTGATATGGTAGTTTAACCCTTCTACCATTAGTGGTTAATTTATGTGTTAGCAACCAGGGCATTTTCATGTTTTGGCTATGTTATCATTGTTTACATTTAATCAAAAAGAGGATCCCCAATGGCCAGTCAAACAGGGCCAAAGTAATTGGGACACAGCCCCCAGATTAAAGGGTAAGTCAAACAATTTACCAAATGTATCCCAACATAGCAAGAAATCAAAAAGTTCAAAAGAAAAAATCACATTTTTATTTGAAAATCCATATTAAAAACCTACAAACCCCAAAACATACCAGAGCACATATTTAAGCACAAAATAACCCCACCCATCATTAAAACCATTGTTACTTCAAGAGACATTTTGGGATGAAGAGAGCAGTGTCTCTTTAAGTAACAATGGTTTTAATGATGGGTGGGGTTATTTTGTGCTTAAATATGTGCTCTGGAACCCATGGGGTTAGAACTACCTATGACTAAGTACCGTTGGAGTACGAAACGCATAAGGTGGCGTGTTTTGTGATTCGTATGTTTTTAGTATGGATTTTCAAATAAAAATGTGATTTATTTTTTTTCTTTTGAACATTTTTTTTTCTTGTTAAGTTTGGGATACATTTGGTAAATGATGTTATCATTGTAGCTTTGTTTGTGGTGCTCCATTCTCAGGAAATCAGATTTGTTCAACTGCAAATGCCCTGTGGCTACTGGCAGCATTTTGCATAGCTAAGAGGAGGCTGAGTAGGAGTATGGCTAAAGGCATTGCATTGGCTCTAATGTTTTACAGACCTGGGGCCGTAAATTAAATCTGAGAAGAATGCAAAAAATGCCAAAGTCAAAACTCCACCTAAGTATCTCTTCTTGTTGCAGTAAAAAACCAGCAAGCTGAAACATATACAGAATCATGTACTATTGGGATGGGGCTTTACAGTCAGAAAAATGTAGGTCTGCAGGTTAAAAATATCATCTGGAATGGCTAATAATAATAATAATAATGATGCTTGAGATATGTGCTCATTAAACCTTACCAGAAATATTTTAAAGGGAGGAGGACTGTTTTGCTTTAATCTGTTTGTTAATAAGTGCATCAGCTGTAGTGATTAAAAAAAAATCTTCTTTTCCTAGGTGTCCACCTGATGTATGCAGTGAATGGAACAACAGTGGTTCCCCTTTGTCAGCCTAGTGAATCATCAGAAAACTGCACAACAGCCATGGGTAAGACAATCCACATTCTGATAATAAAGTATAAATAGGTGCTGCAAATAACTGAAGTGATGCTAATTTTATATTGCTGCTTTAAGCATACAGTGATTTTCTTATCTGAGCTTTAGCAAAAAAACTATTTCTAGAATAGCCCAATGCACACCCCAGCAAATTTAATACACCATGGTATATGCAAAAGCAGGAAAATGCTATAATATATTTAAAACATGTATACAAGAATACATTACAAACAATTTCATATACTGTATATACCACCAGTGTCCATAGTGCACATTACCAAATGTGCTAAAGCAGACATGTTGTGCAAAAGTAGATGAGAAACCCCAACGTTTTGGAAAAACTCCTTTCTCAAGGATATTTCTCCTTAACTCACTTTTGCACATACTATGGCAAGTTAAATTTGCTGGGGTGTGCATTGAGCATTGACATAAGAAAACGGCATGTACCTTTGCACTTATAATATATATTTATATATATTTGGGCTATAAAAGCTACTGTCTTTTTGACTGTCCCTAATGGTACATTACTACTGTACTACTCACATCCCCAAGACACAGACTGGGTTTTTATTGGTTTTAAGAGTTGAGAAAAGGCCATAATTTTGCTGCAATGTTATGTGATTTTTTTTAATTTTTGGTGCCAGCAGGACATATAAATAAAACCCATTATATATTTTTTTTTATTAGTGCAAACCACACACAGCCCTAAACCAGTACCAATGAAAATAGGCAAGTGCCAAATGGAAATGGAAAGTTTTTGTTGGAACGGGCAGTGCATGTACCTTGTGGACCTTGATGAACATTATTGCCGGTAAGAAAATATTTACTCTGTAAATTTTACTTTGTAAATGCCTAGTTTTCCTCGTTAAGCTTTTAAACTGACCGCAAACATGGGCTAATTCCTGCCTAATCTGATATTTTGACCATGGGCCAAAAGATCAGATCATGTATGTCCACTTGAATGGAAAGACAAATTATACTGATTGAATCAGTCTGCCAGCAGAAAAGGCAGTTGGATCATGCAATTAAATCTAGCCATGGCATCATCAGCTGGTTTTCCATTTTCAGTCTAATGGGGCCAGCAGTGATCTGTGAACCTGTGACTATAAAATGGACAGCCCATTCCCTAAATGGAAGGAACACAACGCACTCACAGCCTTCCTACGTCCTTTGAAAATCTCCTATTCTATTTAAAACATGCATTATAGCACATGACTGAATGGGTCAACTGTAAATCCATGTTGGGGTCTACTAATGGTTATTTTTTTATAGAGTGAAATCAGGAATGTTTTCCCTCTAATGGAGAACTACTCCCACCCCCTGATGAATAGTAGAAGCTTCAGATCTCACCGCCGACACAGACCCTGCTTGAGCATGCGCAGTTGGGGACAATCAGGAAATCAGCTTCAACTGTCCATGCTCAAGCAGGGTCTGTGTCAGCGGTGAGACCCAAAGCTTTAACAATTGAATAGAAAATGACGCCCAGGTACGCAGCTGTGCTGCTCTGCATTTTTAGGTTGGGGTTTGCGACAGGGGCGGTTTTTTAAGCTACAGAGTATGCGATAAAGGAGAGGTGAGGGTGGTCGAGGCAGGCCAGTTAAGGGGGCTTTTATAGCTGGGAGGGTGTAGTTCTCCTTTAAAGGTAACCAAATCTGCCCTTCAGTTTATAGTATTTAAAAATGTTTTGATTATATCCCCAAACATAATGTTGAAGTACTAATTTAGATTTCACTAACTTTTGTTTTTCGTCTTACAGGTGTGAAAAGGGATATACTGGAATTCGTTGTTCACATGCTGAACTTATCTACCAGCCTATGAACCAGGAGTATCTGGCAATAACACTATTCTTGTCATCCTTACTGCTTTTGGCAGTTGTAGTGGCTGCATTTTTTGCATACAAATGGTAAATGTTTTTGATTTTTGAATTGGCTTTTTTTACTTAAGGAAATGTGATATGTTGACAAAAGGGTGCAATTGCTGCTATCACCCTTAGAGTTGCCCTCAGAGGATGTACAGGGATAGAATGTCATTGGGAGTATGTGTACATACAGAATGTCTTTGGGAGTATGTGTACATGCAGTATATGCAAGGGAAGAGTTAAACCTGATTGACTATTGTCACACTAAATTAAGTATGTAACTATGTAAGACTATGACTGAGTTTACTTATATTTGCTGGTTGCCCTGATAATCTCAAAGAATCTTGCTGAAGTAATAATAAACTAGTACTTCCTGAGAGTTCTCATGCACTGTGCCACACTGAAGGCACATTGTCACATTACGGATGACTCTACTCGCAACTTATTAATTTATGCCACTGGGAAATCACCCAGTTTAACAAAGGTCTTCTGTCACATGCATGATTAAAGGCTGTGTACTTATCTGTGCAAAGTGTCACCATTAACAACTTGTAAGGCAAAGCACTGTTTTTTCTGGAAGATAAGGAGAGTTCCACCTGTGATGTAGGCATTAGGCCAAAGAGAAAAGGCAACCACACAAGCAATTAGCCGTTTTTTATTTTGTTAGAAATAGTCAGTAATTTTGAGGAGCTGATTATTAGGGCTCTGGTACACGGGGAGATTAGTCGCCCGCGGCAAAACTCCCTGCTTGCGGGCGACTAATCTCCCCGAGTTGCCTTCCCCCTGCCATCCCGCCGGCGACTTACATGTTCGCCGGTGGGATGGCGGGGGGAAGGCAACTCGGGAAGATTAGTTTACTGAGTGGTAACAATGGTGGTAAGAGGATTTAGACTGGTGATAGTGTTCAGTATTGCTGACAATTAGCACTGAGCACTACTACACCATCAAACAGAAAGCTGTTTGACTGCCTAGAAAAGTCAAATACATTCTGACAATTTGACACAGGTATCTGACAACCAGAATAGTTTTGATAACATGAAAAAAATATTAAACTGATGGGATTCCACAATATGCCCCTAGCTTCCCAATGATATCCAAACATCTGCAGTGATATCCGGAAGGCTCCCCTACCAACCAGCCCTGTGGTATCTCCCACTGAATTCTAATGTCAGTATATGGAGCTACCCTTAGGCATATTTGTTAATGGTAACTCATTTATTTATAGGAAACTTTGATGAAGAATTTTTACTAAAATTTATTTATTTTTAATTTTTTCAGGTACAAGACAAAAAAAGCTGAACTTCCTCACAATGAATATAAAGAAGTCTCCATCCAGAATCTATAGAATTTCCCGTTGCATTCATTTCTATTTCCTATTTTTTAACAGTTCGTTATTTATTCTGCATAATATATTACATGCTTTGTTAGGTCAAAGTAAATGTTGAAATATACTTACTTAATTGTATATATATTTATACATGTCTTACAACATGTAATTCCCTTGTATGTAATTTTTTTTACAACATTAATTTTTTTTACTGCACAATATTTATGTACTTTTTTGTGTTTTATAAATATATTTAATTTTTCTTTTTAAAGAGTCTAGTTAGTTCTGTGGGTTTGGTACATAAACTGACGTGTAACATTGTCACGTAACAAAGTTGAATAAAAGGCATTACACATTTAATTATTTAAAATATCAAAGGATTTTTACTGGTTGCCAATAATGGTTCAGAATGAAAGTGCAGGGAAAGACTTTTCATTTTCAGTACACAATTATCATTTATTTGATCAGTTTTCTGTTTTTATTATTAAGTATTTGTAGGTCTGCTGTTGTAGCTGTGTCACAGCCTTTTACTTATTAAAGTAAATCATACCATGTATGTAAGGTTAAGAGCATTACATACCCGAGTATTGTTTCTAAAATGCTGTGTCAAGTTGATTTGTGGCATCTGTTACATTACATATATGGGCATATTTATTATTGTGTGTAAGCCAAGATCACTGGTGATGTTGTCCATACCAACTATTAAAATATTTGCTTTTGCTTATACCTATCGTATAGGTGACTGTTGAAATCTAATTGCTGATTGGTTACTATGGGCAACATCACCGGTGATCTGGGCTTAAGCATGATAATGAATATGCCCCATAGTGTAGGAAAGGGTATAACATTCTTTTCTACTAGCAAGTAATTTACAATCAAGAAAAAAAAACCTTTAGGCTAATGTTAGACGAGGCGTCTGGCGTATATTTTCAGCAAGCTGAATGAGATATGCTTGGGTGCAGGCACATGTAGCCAATATCTGTGGATGGCGATATTTTCGGCAAGCCATTTTCAACTTGCCGAAAATAAACGCCAGACGCCTCGGCTGACATTAGCCTAAAGGTTTTTTTGTTTTTTTTTTCTTGATTGTGAATTACTTGCTAACACTGACATTAGCCTTACCTTTATGCAGTGTTTTATGGGTATCAAGTGCAGTGTGTGTATATATAGAGAGGCATATATAGTGATTAAATAAAAAAGGAACAGACTTAACCAAAGCTACAGATCACAAAAAAAAATACACAAGGCTGCTTCCACTCCAATCCATTGACTTTTGACCTGACTACCACTGTCCATCAGGCCGACCTTAAGATAAATGGCTTGTGTAGCATACTGTATTTTCAGGCAGAAATCTGAATTTTTTGACGTGCTTGACAATGGCGAAACACAGAAATTTGCAGTGAATCCACGCCTGGCAAATTATTTTGCCCATTACTACTACGGACTACAGAAGAGTGAGACTAATGATTAACCTCAATGGCAGAACAGATAAGTAGAGTGGACTAATGCATCTCAGATCAACATGTGAAACATCACAATATAGAATATATCATTTTATTTGTCATCTGCGCAACCAATTTTCTAATATTGCTTTTGTCCAAGTGTTGCTTGTGTAAAGGTGGCCATACACGAGGCGATTTCGCTCGTTGTGCGATGAACGATTATATCGACAAACGATCGTATGGCGATCGAGTTCCCATACGATATGCCATCCACGGGAAACGATAATTCGGGAAAGATTTCGTCGCATCATTATCGTAAAATACGTACGATCGTACATCTACGTACGATCGAATGTCGTTGACTTCCGCTGCTGGCAATCGTGACATGCGCAGAGAACAATCGTTGAAAGACAAATGTCTGACACTCACACCAACTGGCAGATTTTATCGTTAAACGACCAAAATTTTTAAACCTGGCCGATCGATTTTGGGGACGATAATGTCGGCTCGTTTAGTGGGCCGACGATCGTTCGTACACCACCAACTATACGATAACTTAACGATAGCATCGGATCGTTCGGGAATCGGTCGTTTGTAAGTAAAAAATGGGTCCGTGTATGGCCACCTTTATGCAGGTCTCTAGATGTTATACAGGTATGGGACCTGTTATTCAGAATGCTCAGGATCTGTGTTTTTCCGGATAAGGGGTCTGAGTTGTGATGAGAGATAAGGGGAGTGGAAGAGAAGGTCTTTCTATCAGGATGATGCTGACACATTTGCTATCCTTAGAGAGCAACATGTCTCTATCGCTTTAACTGACATTCAATATAAATCCTTCCACTCTCCATACTGGATTGAAATTTATTTGTGATTTCTCACCTAATTTGATGTGACCTGTACAGTGTTAATGTAACTTGTTAAATATGCTGCTAAGTAAAAAGAAAGTCTATAATGTACTATCTTTGTAAATGATAAGTTACTGCCATTTAAAGGGTACTTATTTTGACAGAATACTCTGATTGTTGCATTCAAGAGCCTGTTATTTTAAGGGTTATGTATATAGCTACTATAACAATAGCTGGGTATGGAAATGTCTGCACCCCAGGTTTGTGTTAAATCATTGTTTTCTGCGTAAAATAAATACATATATCTAATAATAATTGTTATTATGACACATTCTGGAATAAATATTGGTTGCATCTACAGTTTGTTTTGTTCTTTTTATTTTTATTTCATTACAAAAACTGGATACTCAATACAATCACTGATAAGATGCCTATCCCATATAGCAGCTATCTGCTAATAGTTCCATCAACCAAACTTACATTTAATATGAACAATATAGCTTAATTAGTACCACTTGTGCCTTGCAGCCACCAGTGAAATGTATCTCATTTTGCTTCATTTTAGAAGCAGTCAGATTTGTTTATTCTTGATCTGTGTTTTTACACAAAAGCAACACATAATCTCATTACCAGTAGAATGTCCAGTTATATTATGGTTATGAAAAGTACATAAGGCAAAAAAGGGCTTGAAACCATAACAGCAAATAATGAACAACCGTTTAAAGTTCCTATCCTCAAGGCTGGGATCCACATCTAGGGGTATTAGCCCCAGACATTTCTAACCAACTGTTTGTGTAATGTGTCATCTGAATACATGTTTCTGAATCAAGAACAACCGTACAATATAGTATGTTCCAACTGAAGTGCACATTAGCGACACATGGAAACTACTGTAGATTAACTTCTCTGGAGCATTAGGAGAAGATGAAAAAAAGCATTACAAAGTCTCAGAGTGTGGACAATATATCCTACAAATCTGTCAATTTCTTCATATTCCAAGTGTAGCCCTATTCTGCTACTTGAGAAAATCCTGCACTGATTTTCTTGTTCATCAGAGTCCTGAGAAGGACTCCCTATCTGTGACCTGAAAAGAGCACGCTTTGTTCTTCAGAGCTCTGACAAGGACTTTCTTTCCTTCTTCCCTCTGTAGGCCTTCCTTCCTGTCAGCTTCTCTCCCAGCACTTCCTCTACAGGCCTTCCTTCCTGTCAGCTTCTCTCCCAGCACTTCCTCTACAGGCCTTCCTTCCTGTCAGCTTCTCTCCCAGCACTTCCTCTACAGGCCTTCCTTCCTGTCAGCTTCTCTCCCAGCACTTCCTCTACAGGCCTTCTTTCCTGTCAGGTTCTCTCCCAGCACTTCCTTTTGTAGGCCTTCATTCCTGTCAGCTTCTCCCTCAGAACTTTCTTCTGTAGGCCTTCCTTCCTGTCAGCTTCTCTCCCGGCACTTCCTTTGCAGGCCTTCTTTCCTGTCAGCTTCTCTCCCAGCACTTCCCTCTGTAGGCCGCCCTTCCTGTCAGTTTCTCTCCCAGAACCTCCTTCTGTAGGCCTTCTTGCCGGTCAGCTTCTCTCCCAGCGCATCCCTCTGCAGGCCTTCCTTCCTGTCAGCTTCTCTCCTAGCACTTCCTCTGCAGGCCTTCCTTCCTGTCAGCTTCTATCCTAGCACTTCTCTCTGCAGGCCTTCCTTCCTGCCAGCTTCTTTCCCAGTACTTCCTTCCCTCTGCAGGCCTTCCTTCCTGTCAGCTCACAGAGATGGGGGCTCCTTCCCCTCCCTGCACAGAAACAACACAGAGGATGGGACAGGGATTCACTCTCTCCCTACATGTTTATATGTACATGTTAACTGTTCTGTCTTTTGTACCCCTCTATTCTGTAAAGCTATGCGTAAATTGATGGCGCTATATAAATAATAATAATAATAATACATAACAACTTTCAAAAATATGGTGCTTCTTTTACTTGTTAAGCACCTATAAGCAAGCAGTCATCTGAAAGGAGTATTCTTAAGTAAAGTCAGAACCATGGGATACTCTAGTAACTAACCTTTACTAGTATTATATCGGTAAAATGCCAATCCTAGTGCAGTTGCTCATTTAGGTTGTGTGAGGTCCTTTTTCCTTTACTGAGTAAAAACTACTTCATGCTGGGTGCAAAGGAGCTACCGCCTGGTCAGAAGGTAATGGTAGCACAAAGGTTCCCCTGCATCAATAAGTGTAGCAGCATTCAGTTTGGAATGGAAGGCAGGAAGGACTGCGTGGCACCGAATGCAATTATATAGAAGTGCAAGGAGCGCATTTTGACCCCATAAGCTTTAATGAAAATGGTTTTACATGCAAATGACTGTGTGTGTTGAAACTGCAAGGACTGCAAGTGCACTTGTGGATGTGAGTCCTAGTTTGTTTGATCAATAGATCTGTGTTGTATCCTCTGCCATTACAGTAAAAATACTCCAATAATGATTCACATGTTTTAAACAAAGCTCTAACCAGACATGACTTATGTAGATGCTAGTAACAGTTTTCCCCACAAGAGGTCTATGACACACTGCAACTAAGCTGTTTAGAAATGCCAAGAAGAAAACAAACTTAAAGGAGTAGCTCGCCTTCAAGTTAACTTTAAGTATATTATAGAATGTCCTTTTTCAGCAACTTTTTAATTGGTCTCTATGTTTATGTTTGTGTACCTTTCTCTTTTGCCTCCTTCCAGCTTTTCCCTGGCATTCAAACTTTTAGTAAAAGCTACAATTTCTTTGTTGTTTCAAATTTAGCATGCCATTCAAATTTAGCATGCCATGTACTACTGCTTAAGGGGCAGTTGGAAGTTGTACTGTATTTCACAACATCCAAAAAAAGGGGAATTTATTTTTAACTAAGTGATGCCCGATTTTTTAGGCTAATGTCACATGAAGCATATGGCGCATATTTTCAGCAAGCCGAAAAACGCTTGCCAAAAATACTCTCCATTTGCTTGAAACTCCCCCTACCTGTGCCTGCACCCAATAGTATTGAATTCACTCGGGTGCAGGCACATGTAGCCAATATCCACATAAAAACGCAAGAAAATACAAAGTCTCATGTTTTGAGGCGGATATCGGCTACATGTGACTGCACCCAAGAGTATTCCATTCATTCAGGTACAGGCACAGGTAGGAGAGTATGGGGCGTATTTTCGGCAAGCACTTTTCGGCTTGAAGAAAATATGTGCCATAAGTTACTTGTGGCATAAGCTTTAAGATAACTTTTAGTGTATTATAGAATGGCTGATTGTTAGGAACTTTTTAACTAGTTTTTTAATTATTTGCCCTTTTCTTTTAACTCTTTCCAGCTTTAAAAAGGGAGTCACTGACCCCAGCAGCCAAAAACGATTGCTCAGTGAGGCTACAATTTTATTGTTACTTTTTATTACTTATCTTTCTATTCAGGCCCTCACCTATTCATTTACCAGTCTCTCATTCAAACGATTGCCTAGTTCCTAGGGTAATTCGGATCCTAGCGACAGGTACATGCTGAAATTCCACACTGGAGAGGTGCTGAACAAAAAGCTGAATCATTTAAAAACAGTAGGAAATAAAAAGTGAAGACCAGTCGCAAACTGTCTTAGAATATCAAGCTCTGTGTCATATTAAAAGTTAATTTTAAGATGAACAACCCCTTTAATGCTTTTGCAGCGAGACAATGCCGGTTCATATTTGGAGTAAGAAAAAAAAGCACATAAAAAAAGTTTTGCAAATATTTCTGTGAAGCCAAATGGGACAGATTAGTTCATTACTATGAATAATCTGTGAGGCTCAGGATTTAAATGCTTGAATCACCTTTTCATGTAAGAAATGATATGTAGCTGAAGTCTTGATTGTATGAACACACCAAATGTTTTGCTTGAGAAAAAAAAAATATCTCTTCAAAGAAGAAAGTGCCCTTAAGCTAAAATGCTGATATATACTTTTGACTTACTTAATTACTCTGCAAAGAAAATATAAAACATGCAAATTGAATGAGCTTACAGGCCTATGGTTACTAGTTAATTGCTCTTAAACAGGGAGGGGGGGAGGGAGATGCTGCTCCGTGTATGCAGGGTGAGACGCTGCTGAGAGAGCTGACAGGCAAAAGGGGAGGGGGTGAGTACGGATACTTTTCTTCCCGCCCAAACGCTAAGCTGGTTAACTCCTTGCATGCCAGAGGGAATTAAGCCCCAGATTGGCTCCCTAGTCCCTCGGCGCTTTCCTTAGGTATTTCAGCGCCCTCTAGAATGAAAGGACCATAGTCACAGCCGGGGTTTACATAGCAAGAGGTGATCCAGGCAGAACGTTAGGCCTGAGGCTAGGGATTACAGCCATAGGTCGGTGGTAAATGGGGCTGTGGTGACTAGAGAAAGGGGGTTTCTAACCTCATTGAACTGATTGCGGTGGGGGCAGACACAGCTTACACAAAGGCGCCGTCAGCGGCTTATCGTTATTATGTTACCAAGGGACTAATTTATCTTATTTAATGACATTAATATGTTATTTTTAAATGGGGTTGTGTGTAATAATGGCAAATTTGATACTGTTGCAAATAAACTGCTGCAGTCTTTTCTATCCACAAAGGTCGTCGTATGAGCGTCTTTGTTAGGAGCAAAGAGGTAAGCATAAGGGTGATGGGTTGTCTGGGAGTGCCACAGAATTGACACTGACCTTATCATGGAAAGAGATCCAAAACTTAAAAATCAAACGCAAATTGTTCTTAAAGGACAGGAAATGTTATCGCTAGGGTGTGCCAAATGTTAGGCATGGGGTACTTCTGTAGGAGCACCATGTGGCAATTGTAGAGAGGATTCAGGATGTAGGTTTTGCATAAGGTGCATATGTAGTCATTTGAATTAATTATTTAATTGGATAATGGATATTAATTAATAGCCTGGCCTTTCACTTATATCTGTATGTGTTAGAGTGGGGTTTTTATCCCATATATTATAGTGTTTTGTGTCTATACTAGCCTGTTAAAAAGTCACTGTAGGCCTAAAACATTGCAATCATGGTCTAAGCTACAGTATTTCATTGTTTATTTAAAGGCTTTGCAAAGGAATAAAATAACTGGAGTCCTGTCCAAGTCCTTCACAGTAGTTTACCAAATATCTGCACCAATTATCTGGTCAGTTACCTCTTTAATGTTGATTCTGTTTCCTGTTTTGATAAAGAGTTTTCAGCAGTTACTGCAGACAATATGCCGAGACAAACACGTGTATTTTAATGTTACGTGACATGTATTTACAGCGTTTGAAGAAATTCAAACTCCCACAGTGTTCATCTTCTTTTTAATTGAAAGCAGGAGGGCACTCTGACCAAGCCTCCCTGTTTGTTGTAGGTAAAGGATCATGTAATGCTCTCTGATGTAAAGACATCCTGTTACTTATAGGACAGCAGGGCTCAGAGAGTATATTGTCTCATTAATCCCTTTTTTGCAAGAATGCCTATGCAAAATAACAAATGTATTTTTTTTTTAATGTACGGAGAACCTTTATGGCGCCCTGTGTGTCAGGGACCATTTAAGCTTAGCCTTACTTTCATCAAAAAAGTCTTTAAATGAACCTACTGACAAACATACCTTACTAGTAAGGAGATACACTTCACTCATCCTCCCACGTGCAGAAGAAATCAAAACATGTTTAGATTTTTACAGAGATATGTTTTGCTTTATGCAGCGAAGCAAAAAAAAGCTTCTAGAATAAAGCAAGTGTTCTTCATTCTTAGAGAAAAAAAGATCGATTGGCTGCGTGCTTTGCTGCAAGCTTCAGTGACTCTTGTATCACACAGCCTCCCAGTTCTCTATTCAGTTTTCTATGCAGATCAGAATATCCACCAGACTACAAATCAGTTAAAATAAAAATTAATTAACATTATAACTGCACCGATGGGATACTTTAGTGTGTTCACTGCAATTTTGAAACTGCCATTGTCAGATACAAATCGAGGGCTGGAACTAAGGACTGATAGTATAGGCAGTTGCCTATGGGCAAGGTGCAGCTGCTGGCTTGGCTTGCTCTAAGTTACAGAAAGGGTAAGCAGGAGCGATCCAAGATAGTAAGCAGAGTGAGTGGGGGTGGTGGTTGCTGCCACCACGTGAGCAGACAGGCGGACAATGGTCAAGAGGAATCAGGGACAACAGGTACTTGCCTTGGGTGCAAGCACATCCTGGCCTGGCACTGAGCAAATCTTTGCATCTGGCTGTGAATGGCACTCTGGCACACACAACTGGAAGCAGCACTTTAAAGTACCATGGTTATCAACACACTCTGTTTATTAGCATATAATTCTGGAGGAGCTATCAATTGCACCTGCAGGTACAAGATGCATAGGGCAACCTGTATTTAATGCATTGTCATAAAAAAAATACAAGACTTTACTTGGCTGCTCACTGTACCTTGCCCTTTTGAGCAAAAGGTGCAAGGTTCAGAGTAAACTCGAGTGGACTCATTCTTGGATAGCTGCAACTATATGATGAGATCATAAATAAGTATTTAAATATGGAATTCTGGTACAGTTCTACTTATCCATTGTATGCAAAAGGTAATCAGTGGAATAAAGCATTACATTCCCATAATTGGAACTGGCCTTTTATTTTGAATATGCCTTCAAAGTAAGACTCTTTGGAGGCTTGATGGATTGTAGAAGATAGTTTGTCTTCATCCCATTATAATGGTGTGTAGTAAAGAGATGAGAGAGAACAGAGGTTGCATCAAGGAGGGCAGTAAAGGCATTTTAGGAGAGGAGGAAAGAGGCTGATCTCCTAGTTAGTGCACATTGCAGACCACTCTTATGGAAACATCCCCACCCCAAATTAGAAATCAAAATGCCTTGTTTGTTATTGCTCTAACAGTGAAATTAAATTATATAAATATATATAGATTTGTATATATATGTGTTTGCATCCATGGATATGCATACAGTCATGTTTTGTATGGGATTTTTAATATACAGTATGGAGTCCCTGGGCTAAAGTATTACCCACTGCACACAATGCATAGAAGCCAACTGTAGGTGGGAAGAATAATAATGACATAATGTATTGTACAGTAAATGGCAGGATGCAGACAGGAACTAAACAAATGACGGAATCCAATTTAAGAAAACACTCCTTTGCTTATTCAGAACTTGTCACAAAGTCTCTTACACATAATTTAACAGAATGTACTAAAACATGTTTGAACGCATGCCTATCTAGGTCATGCATTCTCCTCTCAGTTCACATCCTATTTCACAGAATATACTGTAGAACGCATGGATAGGATTCCATCTGACAAGCATGTTTGTAAGGCAATAACAAAATCATGGTTCCATATTTTTAAAAGATTTCAGTTTTTTTTTATTTAGCTAAGATTGTTTTCATTTTGAATACTGAATACTTTAAAAACACATGGGAGACTGCACTCCAGTTTAAATAGAAAAGTAATATACAGGTATAATAATTATTATCTGGAAACCCACTATCCAGAAAGCTCCCAAATATGTGAATGCTATTCCAAATAGAGTCCTATTAATGCAAATAATTCTTACTTATTTAAAATGATTTCCCTTTACTTTGTATTAGTAAGAGATTGCACTTGTTGGTGGCAAAGAAAACTATTCTAATGTATTAAATATTAGCGATTAGCGAATCTGTCCCATTTAGCTTTGCTGAAAAATTTGCGAAACTGCAGTGCAAAACGCAGGTGCCGTGTAACTTTTTTGAGGAGTTTGGCAGTTTTTGATGCTACCATGTCCCTTTTTAAATAGCCCTAAACATATGTAGTTATAGGAAGTTCTGATTTCCCTTTAATCAATCTCCATAAAGTGGCACTTTTATGGTCGCAAATGATTTCCTATTATGAAGTTGCTTTTTTCCCATAGTAAATCATACCAAGGGCACTATACAATAAAATGAGGAATATGTCCATTGTGTTTGAGATATATTTTTCTATGACACATAATTTTGTAAAGTATGATCCAGTCATTTGCATAAAAAAATATCTAATGCCAAGAATAGGAACAAGAATCTTTGATCAGAAATCACAAAGGTTTCCTAATATGGGAAAAGAAGCAAGACTTGTCTAAATTTGCCCCATATAAATAAAAGTTAGATTATTTTTTTCTTTTTTGCTTTTTCGGTGTTTTTGTTTTTTTCTTAAACTTATTTTAGTGTTGATAGATATTGCAATACAAGCCCTTGCTCATATTCCCATTATAATAACCCTCAGGTCCTTAAGATCCCAAGATGCTTCAGCCAGAAAACAGTGGCAAAAAAACATGGTAAAATAAGTAGCAAAAAAAAATATCAGTCTGTGAGAGAAACACTTTTTTTCTATCTCTTGTTTCTCTATATAATCAAGCTAAAGGGGTTATCCTGCTCCAGCTTTGCATGTGTAATTTCATTTTATTTTGGATTGGTGATGCCCCCAGTAACATTGTTCCAAGGTCTCCTGGCAAATAGAGTAAAGGCCCCCATACACAGGCCGATAGAAGCTGCCGATATCGGTCCCTTGGACCGACTCGGCAGCTTATCTGCCCGTGTAGGGGCAGAAACGAGCGGGCTGGCCGACCAATATCTGGCCTGAAATTGGCCAGCTATTGGTCGGCCAGGTTAAAAAATCCAGTCTTATCGGGGACCGCATCGGCTCGTTGATGTGGTCCCCGAACTGACTGCCCCATTGCCGCCTACATAATCCGATCGTTTGGCCACAGGGCCAAACGATCGGATTATTTTTTTTTTTAACTTCAAGCTCCCCGATATCGCCCACCCGTAGGTGGGGATATCGGGGGAAGATCCGCCAAGCGAGCGGATCTTACCGTGTATGGGGACCTTAAGGCTCTTTCTGGTCTCTTGTAACATTACAGGAGGTGTATTGAAGATGATAAGAGGAAGGGGGGAGATTAAGTTAATGGTACATCACCTTTATTCATTTGTTCATTTCTAAAAGGTGATACTGAGATATTTAAGTAAAAAATATTACTGTTAATAATTTTGCCTGAGCTGTGTCCAGGCCTGGACTGGCACTCCGTGAGTTCTGGCAAATGTCAGATGGGCTGCTGTAACATCCCAAAGATACTATTTAATGGGCTGGTGGGGGCTGTTTGGATCTCTGTGTCATCATTTTTTCATAAAGTCTGAATGAGAATCCATCATGGGGGCAGGGCCTACATGTCAAGACTTAATTGTACATTGGGGACATATGGTCTTCTCTTGTACATTAAATACTGTAAAATCTAATTTAGCATAATAAAGCACAATTAGCATAATTATGTGGGGGAAAAAAACTGTTTCATTACAAATACTACATCTGCAATCCCACTGTTATTTTATGTTCAGTTGCAAATAGTTTACATTCCGGGTGAGGAATAGTGAGTGATAAATAAACAGACGATGATATGTTGTAGCAGGTAGCACCCAGAGACTATGCATGATTCATGTACTCACAATAACACATTCTGAATAATAAAATGATATATTACCCCATTATATTTGAACAAAGATTAAGGTGCCGTATACAGTATATGCACTGCAATGGTGAATACACTGTAATTACAATTCTTATCTCAAATTCAATAACCATGTATTATCAAGGGAAGGAAAGTGTTGCATTTTGCATTGTGTTAATATTTTGCAAAGTCAATTCTTGTTGGAATCAGTAGTGTTTGTCAAGAAAAAGCAGATACCAAGTAACATTTAATGGTACCTGTATGCTGCTACACATCTGCTCCTAACCAAAGAAATGTCATTGCTGTTTATCAGTGATTCCAACAAAAGCAATAAACCTAGTACAGTATTTATTGAGGTCATTTATTGCCTAGATTCCTAGCTATGCACACACACATATAGCCCAATAGCATGAGATGAGTTTACAGAGGGAAGAGGTGGGAGGATGTCATGTCAGATTGTGACTCTTAACATTGCCAGCCCTTCCCCAGCTTTTGATCTTCTTTAGCAAAGCACTCTGAGACGTGCTATTACTCACTGCACTAACAAACAAGGGATTCCACAGAAACCATGGCAATAGATTATGATTAAGTGTATATATCCCCAATGTGTTATGGTTGATACAAATGTCATCATCTGATATATAATTTGCCACATAATAAAATATGCATTCTGGGATCACACAGTTGGATTAGTAAGTAATATATATATATATATATATATATATATATATATACTGTATATATATATATACATATACAGTATATATATTATGCTTGTTAAAGAAATGTAGTATTTAATATTAATTAATTAATACCCTTTTTTCCTTTTATATATATATATATATATATATACATACTTTGTATATATATATATACATATATATATATATATATACATATACAGTATATATATTATGCTTGTTGAAGAAATTTAGTATTTAATATTTATTAATGAATACCCTCTTTTTTTCCTTTTTCTAATGCATAGTGAATGCAGTACAACTCACTACTATAGATGTAATATATATACAACAGGTGCAGAGGCTGTGCAAGATTTAATAAGCTACAGTAACCAGTCAGCAGGTAGAGTCTACTGGTTTGCTCGGTCTGTTTGAAAGCATATTTTTGGTGACTACTGATGACTAAATCTGGAGCATGCTTTTGATGGCCTTCCATTTTACAATACACCAAAGATGTGTGACAGGAAACGAGGAGGTGATGCATCAAGTTCATCCAACATTACCTTTGCTCTCATTCTATTTTCCTAAACTCTGTAAAGTTTATCTTTTCATCTCATGCAGATGTCATCTCAAGATTCTCTGGAAGGATGGACAAACCCACTTGTAGATTACCTTTCTCTATGGTGTATTTATTGCCTCCTTAGGCCAATGTTTTTTCCTCTTCTCTACCATTCTTATGAACCTTTATAGTACCAACGATTAACCAAATAAAACATTTGCATCAGGATAACTCTTTGTTACTTTTCTTCCACAGTAGAAACCACTTTGCTGCCCACTGTGAATTAATTTTCAGGACACTGAAAAAGGAGCTTAGTGCCATTGTTGGAGGATTTGGAGCATCATCCTGCCCACCCATTTGGATTGGTCTAGGTGACTCAAGGGTGTATTTAACACTAAAGACTAGTGATGGGCAAAATAATTCATCAGGCATAGATTCCGCGTTTCACCATAGGCAGATGTTTTTGCGAGAAGGGCGACAAAATTCGCTGCGTAAAAAATTGCTGGACCAACAAAAATTGTCACCAGTGTCACAAAGAAATTGTTGAGGTTTTTTTTTGTTGCACGCAACAAATTTTCCGGCAAATAGAAATAAGACACATTCACTCATCACTACTAAAGTCAAACATAGCAATCAATCAAATCTTTGCTTTTGTTTTCTAAATCTAATTGCTGATTAGTTGCTATGGCCAACATCACAGGTGATGTTTGTCTCCAATGTTAATAAATACTCCTCTTATGGTTTGCATATGGGTGCTTCATCATCAAGTTCTTCACAGCGGGCAGTGGAATGCTCACCTTGGGGGGCCTATGACAAGTGAATTTTACGGCTATGTAGTCGACTGATAGTATACACTCTCTTTGCAGGCAGGGTCCCACAAAAATGGTGACATTTGGTTGCCTGATTTCACTTGCCCAACCGACCCATAGGGTTTGAGTGGCTGGCATTAGTGAAGAGCGAATTTTTTCGGCAGGCATAGATTCACCACTGGCGAATTGTTTCGTGAAACTTCTGTGAAAATTTGCCACGGAAAAATTTGTAGTGCATCAAAAAATTCTGGCATGTCAGGAAGCCCAAGAAGTATGGTGGTTAAATTTTGGCAAGCATGCCTTGAAAAGGAATCTTCTTTATGGTTTCTAAGTTAATATGTTGTTATTACTGTATCAGTATTTTAAACTGTATTTGAAGCTGTGGCCAAGATCTAGATCTCATTACTGTGTCTCTGGGAATGCTTTTGGGTATTCTTCTACTGCAGGGCTTGACACTACCCTTTTAATGGAAGCCACCTGTTACTGCTAATACAGTACAGGCTACCTCTGCGGCAAATTAGAGAGGCTTCAGATGGGGTTTTTTGCCTTCCTCTGGATCAACTAGTAGTTAGGCAGGTTATATATATATATAGGCATTATGGGTGAACGTGATGGACGTATATCTTTTTTCAACCCAACTTACTATGTTACTATGTTACCTTTGGCCCAAAAATGCATACCAGAACTTTTTTTAAAGCTAAAAACTACCTGTGCTTGCAGAATTCATTCCATTTTTTACTTGGCACTTGCCACCCCAGTGACCTGAATTCTGTTTTTAATTTTATCTGTTACATTCATTCTGGTGTTTGTTTAATTCATCAAAATATATATATGTGGTTTTTTTTTAAATTTATCCATATGTAACCTATATTTTTACTTACTTTAATTATCTAATGTTAGGGGTGTGGCTTTATGATGTAATCGCCTTACTTCTACTTGCTTATTTCAATTATGCCCATGACTAAGTGTGGTTGCGCATGTAACGCATGAGGCGTGGTGGTTTTAAATGGATAACTAAAATTAAGATTTAAAGGACTTTCCGGTGGTCCACTGGTATATGAAAGCTGTTTGAGATTTATGGTGTTATTAAGCAACAAGAAAAATGAGACAGAGTATTTCCAAAATTTCTTTAATGCAGACCTTGTTATTAAATAAGTGTAGGGATCCCCAAGATTTGGGGCCCCTAGGATGGGTTCTCCTTAGACAGGCACTAGAAGGTGGCCTTAGGGAATTGGACACCTAAAAGTGGTCCTAGATGTTTTTCTGCTGAAAGGGAGTTTCCCCTGTATTTCTCACCACTAGATGGGGTGCTGGGATATATAAAGGGATGCAGCCATGTGCTGGCAGACATTTTAGCCCAGGGGCTGCTCAGGTAGTGTGCACCCCTGGCACAGTTAATAAACAGAAGTTATATAAGAGGTCGCTCTAGGAGTGACATGTAGGACACCATAGTTTAGAATGGGCGGATATGGCCCCTCCAGGAGTGGTAGCGAGGTTAAGACCTCCCAGCGTTACATCTGCTGGAGTGCAGGGACACAAGTGGCTAGGTAGGTGGAACAGGTCACCGCTAGTCCAGGAGGCCGGATCTGAGGGTGCCCAGTGAGAGTACCGGTGTGGGTCCCTGTGGTGTAACATCCTAGCGTGAGTACCGGGGAGAACAACCTATTAAGTTCCCAGGGGGTGGATTATAGTTCCACAACACCATCCCTGGGTGGAGGCACGCCATTAAGGGGAGATATCCCTGTTAACCCCCATAGTAAGCGGGGGCTCAGGACTCCTGTAGCGCCAAAGTATCGTGCTCCAACAGGTAGTGCCACAGAATCCGCAAAAGTGGGCTACATAAGTTTAAGAATTGACTAATTGGTAAGATGTTACACATATCGTCAAACTAGTTTATCACTTGTGCATGCCTTTTAGACATACCTAAGTTTCAAAATGCTCTCACCTTCATCTTATAAATCCCTTCAACTCACAATTCCATTTCATTCCAGTCATTTATATTAGAAGTACAGTATATAACTTGCAGCTTTCAGAAGCTCAACTCTCTGCATTCCACTGCATAGCCAACACTTATTCAGGGTTCCAAAAGTCACAGATATACAAGATTTAGAGGGCAGAGCACAAAATACCCAAGCCCTGGTAGATAGGTCAGCATTAGCAAAATATAGAACAGTGCACTTATAATATATATTATCCAGAATGCCTGGAGCCTGGGGTTTTCCAGATAAGGTACATTACCATAATTTGGAGCACCATACTTTGGACTACTAAGATGAATGTATAAATAAAAAAAAGCCCTAGGCAGCTGCTTTTTTCGGCCTACCCCTAGTTCCTGCCCTGGACCAAAGTTATTCAACAAAATCAATTTAAGAAAAGAATAAGGCAACGCTCTTTATGGTATATATTTATTGCAAATGGTGCTCTGTGATACTTATTTTGTATTGATTAATGATTAGTAAAAATTGTCCAAAATTCACAACTGTAAGTTTACTTTATATGACATATATTTATTTTCAGCTTCTCTCGAATGTGGATTTATTCAGTTTACTTACCATAAAGTACAAGGTACTGTTTATTGTTACAGGGAAAAAGCAAATCCAGTTCAGAACTACCAAATTCAGTGATAACAGCCTTTCCTCCTATGTGTGAGTACATCACAATGATGCAATAAAATCTGCATAAGAACAAAAGAATTTTATGGATTTCAATATGGTAAACAATGTTCCTCTTTTTAACTTTAAACTGCACCGTAATGCTTTCCATATGAAAAGTTTTGACATGTTTCATTTCAGGTGATAATTTCAAGTTGAAGATTGGAGTGGATGGGGGGGGGGGGCAGGCCAGGTACTTAACGTAAGGTTATTTACTGGAATCTACATTGCCCGTAATTCAATATACTGGTTGGGCCAGTAAAACACTAGCAGACTGGCAACCTTAAGTGTTTGCGAGTGTGATAGGGACCTTAGATTGTAAGCTCCACTGTGGCAGGGACTAATGTCAAAGCTCTGTAAAGTGCTACTGAAATGTGTCAGCACTCTATACATACCAGGAAATAAAAAAGAAAAATGTACATAGAAAAGGTTTATTGAGATAACTCTTATCTTCTGACTGATTTAAGAGACAGAATATAATCTTCAAGGTTACAGCAGGTTATTGACCTGATGTCAAATATGTAATAAATATATAATATATTCAAAAAGCCATAAATAGAAATGTGAAAATTGCTAAATATGGTAATATATCCAGGTATCAATACATTTCTGCTTAAACCTCATCCATGCCCATAATGGTTCAATGAGGAAGTGCTGTAAATAGCAAGTACTCCTCCTTACAAAAACCAGTTGGTTCTGAAAAAGTCCCTGAAGCAACAGTTACAGGCATACATCTGCATGGTCAAGTAATTAATAAAACTATACCGGGTAAGGACCTAAAGGCCATATCAGTGTTTTTCCCTATTACCAGGATATAAGCCATTAGCTAAGTACTATTATAAAATACAGAATTTCTTAAGATGACAAAGGTACAGTATTAGAACATCAAGAAGAGAGAAAAGATTTTTGTGGTAAAGGAAGTGCTCCATGATTATTTACTCCCAGAACTTCCACTAGCAGGAAGTGGATGATGATTAAATCTTATTCTATGACAGGTTAAGTCACAATAAATAAATATTATTTAAGTACAAATGAGACATAGGTCTTAAATAATGTTCAATGTAAGTAAAGTGTTTTATACAGTGTGCACAGAGCTAGGTATTATTATTGGGTTAGTGGGTTTTGGAGGACTGAAAGAGACAAAAACAATTATAGCTATTGGAAAAAAATGTTTTGCACAGAAAGCTTAAAATGGATGCACGAAAATAATGTTTGGACATATGGGGCATAATTAAATGTATGTTCTAAACTGTACCAGTGTAGTTTCCCATAGCTACCAACATCAATAGGTTATTTAATGAAAGCAAAAATCTGATTGCTAATGGTAATCACACTGCAGTTTAGCTCCTATGTTAGTCAACTAGGCCCATGGGAGTTATGTAATAAAGCGTACACTGTTTGTTACAGGTTGAATCATTAATAGCAACCAATAAGCAGGTAGTCACCTGTTTAAAAGCTAACATTTCATCCTTTGCTATGGGTACACGTGTGTAAACTTTTAACTCCTTTTATAACATATCAAAAAAATATTAGAGAGTCCATGACTTAAACGTCTGGGCATGAGCCGCTAATTTTCAAAAGGAAAACATGTGTAATCAAGTATTTTATGTATTTTATTGTGTCTAAAAAAATGTTGTCTTTGTCATATTTTTAAGGCCTTGTGTTTTTAGGTTAGGGCACTATAATAAAACTTTAACAGTAATTCCTGATAAAAAAATGATGATGCATTTAAATATAAAAGTAAGATTATTTTTGGCACATCATTTATAATTAACAGGGTAGGGAAATTCATTTTCTAAAGTTAAATTTGTAATTGCATTTGTAATTGCATTTGAGCAAAAATAAATATAAAAATAAGCAAACCCCTGCAACTAGAGACACTTTATTCAAAGAAAAAGATTTAGAAATAAAGAAAACTTGCGAATGGGGTGAACAATCTATTGTTCTTTTGTTTTTATTTTAACTTGACAGTTCTCTGGTATCTGTAGTTTGTCTTACTGGATATACATAGCACAATCCATCAAATTCAACCCTTCCAAATAATCCTTTAATAAATGATTTAAATATCCAAAAAAAGACTCGGGTATTAAAAACGCATGAACAGCCAACATTATGTTTCGGTCCCCATCGGGACCTTTCTCAAGGCAACCCAATATGATTTTGTTGCCACTAGTCATGGTGGATTGTTTCACGAAATAGCCGTGCGACAAAAGAATAGCCATGGGCGACAATTTTTTTTGACGCACAACATTTTCACCTTTTCGCGAATTTTTCATCGTTTCACGAATCTTTTGAAAGATTCGCGAATTTTTCGGCGAAGCGAAATGGGACAGATTCACTCATCACTAGTGGCCACCAATCGTTTTATCATTTTACAAGGTACTTGTATTACAAATAAAAGGGCTATATCATTTTTTAACCAGAATTTTTAAAATGGACTTCAGAGCTTTCTGGATAATGGGTTTCCAGATAACAGTTCCCATACCTTTACAATCATGTACCCATGTTAAATTTAAGTTTCCAAAAGCCTTGGATATGCTTGTTTAAAAATCATAGAAACCACTGTAAAGGTATTAATAGAATCTGTCGTCACAACATCACCCAGGCATTCTGCCCACACCGCAAAGAACCACCTTCATTGCTTCAAATAAAAGTTCAGTTTTTAAAGTCTAAATCGGTAGCATCAGGTTGTTTGTTCTTTTCTATGGGAAAAAAAGGTTTCTCCACTATTTGTCTATAATGAGCTCTGAGGTACTTGTAAAGAGTAATCATGTCCCCTCGCAGGTGCCTTTTCTCCAGATAAAGCAACCCCAACCTTGATTGTCTTTACTTATAGATTAATTGTCCCATTCTCTTAAACAGTTTAGTTGCACATCTCTAAACTCTCTCCACTTCATTAATATCCTTCTTAAAGACTCTGGCCCAAAACTGCACTGCATACTCAAGGTGAGGCCTTTATAGGGATCTATAATGTTTTCATTTATAATGTTTTCATTCCATTGAGTTATTGCCCTTTTTTATGCAAGACAGTACTTTATTTAATTCAGTAGCCACTGAGTGACACTTCCTGGATCTACATAGAGATTTGAGAGCCCGAGAATTGCAAAACTAAACATGGAAAATAATTAAAAAACTACAAAAAATAAAAAGTGAAGATGAATTGCAAAATGTATTTTTGGAGGACTCCCCAGCCATAATCATCCCTGCTAGCAATATGTCTTGTTGTTAGCTAAAAAATTGCAGTTTTTACATTCCAATTTTACACCCAAATCAGACTTCAAAAAAGTATATATAAGTTGTTAGGTGCAATAAGCAAGAAAAAAAATGTCTAAAGCATTCATCTATCATCATATGAAATGAAGAAGAAAGAGAGTCAAGTGTAAATAGAGCAGGGAGTAGCCTGTTAGTTATTCTCTTGCATCAACTGGACTGCAGGGCCTGGAAGACTTGGAAAAAGTTTTATTGTGCCTTGTTGCTTTAAGAATCCACCTCTGTGACTGTAAGACTACAGCTCCTATCGTGATTTAATTCTTAATAGTATAGTGAAGAATGCAGGGAGCTGTAGTCCAGAAGCATCTGGATGGAGCAATATTGCAATGGAAGGTTATGCCCACTTTAAAGGATATGCTTTCATACAGCACAGTAGAACACTCAGAGGGCCATTAACTAACGGTCAGATTTCTTTCTTTTTCAATTTTTAAGCACTAAAAGTCACTAAAAAAGTTGTGACTCTCCCAATATTGTGAGAAAAATTAGAGTTTTAGTAAATCTGCCTCACAGGTACCATCACACAGGTACCATTACTGGAACAGATTCCAAAAATATGTTTACAGTATTCCTAACCACACACTGGCTCGATATTAGGTAAGTATCTAGATGTTAAGTTGCAGACTATTGAAACTGTTTACTGTTTCAAGCATAATTACGTGGATTTATAGTGTTATAAGAACAAAGTATTTATAACCATAATATAATTCAGCAGTGACGTTCATTTTATCAATAGATAATGGCATAGCTTTGTTAGCTGTCATCTATGTATCCCTGCAGATAAGTTATTCTCGAGGTAGTCACCATTTACAGAACTGTCATGACAATGACAAGATCCTGACATTCTGGCACATTTACTACTGTAGCTCTTTCATTTAGAGATTAAATCCATAAACCGGAAATTCATGAGCATTCTTGGCAGCAAAACAATCTAGATAACGTACAGCAACGTACAGATACTAGTAGACTGCAGGGCAACTACCTGTTGCTTTGGTAAGAAATAGTAGGAACTGAGTGCACAGGGAAGTTAAATCAAAGTCCACATTTACACAATCTGAGGAAATATAACATTATCATATGGTGAGGCTGTGGCCCTTGGCTCAAAAGAAATACAGTATGTAGGGATAGTAATCTTTCTGCAGTTATATACTATGAAAGGTATACTGTAAGAGACCTATCTATCATACTGTGTAAAAAAACAAATACACCACGTATCTTACTTCTGTGGGCCAAGCATGGCTTTTTTGACAGACACAACCTTTGTTGACGTGCACTATTTTTTCATAAATTTTTCGCCATTTCCAGAATTTTGACAGACACAACCTTTGTTGACGTGCACTATTTTTTCATAAATTTTTCGCCATTTCCAATATAAAGTATGCAGAAAATATATATGCTAAATGTTGTAACTTAATTCCCCTGTCACAGTCCCAGATGATTTGTGCACGTTGGGGCCCTTATTGAGTTTAGCTTATTGGCCAATAGCACTGTTCCTTTCATTTGCTGGTTAGCAGTATAACTCTATAAACTTAGTGAAGAAACACTTTCCTTCCAGGTGAGAAATGACTTGGCAGAGTGTATAGTTCAGCAACAGATGGATTAGCTCCTATTGGTTAATAATACACAGTTCCCCAATAGTGTGTGGTGTTGCAGGTTACTCACAGTCTGTGCTCCAAATCACTGTATCCCCTTTAGTAACAGATCTCAGATGGGCAGCTGTAATCCCCTGGGCCTCTCTGCAGCCTGTCAGCCTGGGACTCTCCTACCAACAGTAGGCAGCTTCCCCCTGCTCCCTTTCTGGCTAGCACTGATAGCTCTTTTACAGGTGCTAGTCCAGAGCTGGGATAGCAGGGTCAGCTTCTCCCTGTAGCAGCTTCTCCTGGGCCAGGATCCCTGCAGGTGTCTCTCTCCCCTCTGGCAGCTCTCACACTCAGAGCAGGCACAGCAGGTAGGCAGCAGGCAGCAGTTTTTCTCTGGCACACACTTCTCTCCCCTGTTTATAGTCCAGGAGGGTGGTCCTCAAAACATTTTGCGCCTTTCCTTATCATTGGTGGATTCAAAGCCCCAGCCAGGTCCTCAGGTCTGCGGCATGCTGGGATATGTAGTCCTGTAAACTGTCTATGCAATTGTTCATGTTTCTTGCTTTAGTTAGGGGTGTTACACAAGCAACAAATCTGAATTCCATGACAGATATCATTCCAAAAGAACATTACTCAGCAATGTCCAAAGCTCCGGCTCTCTGAAAGATACTGTGTAACCCAACAATTATGATACTATATTAGACTGCAGATTAGCACTTTATCACATGCACAAACTTGATTTTGGATGTGCCTGTTTTATGATGAGAAAGCAAGAGAATGAACTGTCTCTAACAATTTGATTTTAACCAGTTGCAGGTGCCGCACATTTCCTCCAAATGCTTGGCTATGGTGCAAACCTCTGACAAGACAGTCAAATGCAGGTTAGATTCATTTCAAAGGGACCTGTCAACCAGGTATTAAAAAGAAAATTAAGCAAGAAACTTAATTTCTTTTTTTATTAAAACATTCATGCCTGTTATAAATGTATTTAAAAATCTGAGCTGTCCATCATATATTATCGTCCCTGTCTCTATGCCTAAGGCAGTAGGCAGGGTAGGCTGTTACTTTAACTTTCCATTTAGCACCTAGATGTCATGGTGCACCTCTCATCCCCCTTCCCCCTCACAGTCTATAACTGTCCCCCATTCTGGC
Source organism: Xenopus tropicalis (assembly GCF_000004195.4). Lineage (NCBI taxonomy): Eukaryota > Metazoa > Chordata > Amphibia > Anura > Pipidae > Xenopus > Xenopus tropicalis. The sequence continues at coordinate 79,789,193 of NC_030677.2, read as the reverse complement.
ACATAAACAAAATTTTACAGTGATACAAAACTTGCCTTAATAACAATACCAACAAAATGCCACCTGCCTACTTGCTGTGGTTGTGAATTCCAAGACTGAATGAAACAAAATTCAAATAATTTATATGGTGTAAGTAAAGTTTATTTTGCTCAAACATGATGGAAAAGAATTTGGAATTATTTCTTAGAGTAAAAGGTGCCCTACTTATCAAATGTGTACCTGGGCAGTAGTTCATAGCAAGCACTCTTTTTTTCAGTGCAAATTTACCCACTGTTGTAAATAAGCCCCAGAAAACTCATAGCAGGCAACCTCTATATCAGTAGTGGCCCCAAGGAACAGAGTAAAATATAAACACAGGTGTATGTAAAAACTGTAAAACAGTGTATATAACATAAATTGGGCAAACTCTTCCACGCAGGTGTTTCTTCCTATGCCCCCTAAGGTGAATCCTTTATGCATTCAGCTGCAGGGAAACACAGGAAGAAATGCAGCCCATTCTTCTGGATCGCTCTATAATCTGAGGCACATACAAGAGCTGAACACAAGTAGAATGCATGGATTTACATTCCACCTGCATTTGGTGCTTGCATAAGCCTTAGTGTGTATATAGCAATCCAAAAGAATGCACTGTTTTTTCCTGCAGTGGAATGCATTAAGGATTCATCACAGGGAGACCCAGGAAGAATTTTCCGTGTGTAAGAGCCATAAATGGGATGTAAACCTTCAGTTCATTTACCCCATATTACTCCCCAATTCGGCATTGTAAGCATTAAGTAAAGAAGAGTGGCAGTGACACATTTTGTCATTATTGCTACATACTAAGATAATGAGGTTGCATTGCAGCTCCCAGCATACTTTAACCCTTGATAATATGTTGGAGTAAAATGAGATATAGTCCAGCAACAATTTTGGTGGATTTGGAAGGTTTATATATCTTGAAAGGGAAATGTTTTATTTAAGATATATTGAGCTATTTTAATGTTAATTCTGTATATGTTATATATTCACTGCAAGCCTGTGAAGTAATATAAAACATAACACATCAGACCTTTTATGGGTATGTCTTATATTCTAAAATTAAATTGTACTTTAGTTCCTGTTGTTGAAAAGAGAAAGGGTACAATTAATTCTTCTATTTTTGTACTTACTAACACAAGCACAGGTTGAATGCAATGTTCCAAGCTCTCCCATCTGCAGCACTATATCAGGGAAAAATGTAGTTAAACTTGTCTAAAGTTAAAAATGTGTAGGAGACAAATCCAAGAAAAGAAAAGTTTAGGTATCTTGAGAACACTACCTCAGATGTTCTGTCATGCTGTTCAGAAGGAAAAACTGCAGGGTGATGATTCACATGAGAATATTAAAGAGGACTGGCTTTCTTACAGAGCTGAAAATATGTCACTTTGGCACAGATGTTCCTATTCTCAGATCCTATTCTCCGTGACTGCCTGATACACGACATAGGTCTTAATGCAGTCAGGAAGCAACATCTTACTTCTGACCCATCATGCTCTCCCACCCAGCACAAATCTCCATACAGTCACTTATATTCCCCTATGTCAGGTGTTGGCTGTGGTAGATATTAATGTTTAACAGGTCTATGCTAGCCAATAACAGGAACCAAGCAAGGTCTATGAATTTATCCACAGGAGAACATCAATCCCACAATACAAAAACTCTGAGGATAACTGAAGAACCTGGTGGCAGACCTTGTATCATGAAGTGCTAAGAAATTCTAGCTAAAATTTGGGATATTAATAGAGAAGGTATATAAAGATATAGTTTATCGAAAGCAGCCAACCATGTATTAAAAAATGAAAGCAAAGATCTGATTGGTATTGCTATGTTTAAAAAAAAGTGTGAATAAAAATAAAGTGTGAATCTGTATATATCCATAATGCCTCAAAGATGCTCAAAATAGCTGAGGTAGATTGGTCACAGGAGTAGGTTGTAAACTTTTTTTTACTCTGCTGTGCTTTACACCTACAGGGGTTTATTAAGGTTTATTGGTTAATAAACACAATTCTATAGGTAATGGTAAAGCCACCTATGAAGCTCCTCCTTGTGGGGGAAAACCTTTGCACAACCATAAAAATCAGTTCACCTTTGTGGCAGAGAATCAGAAGTCCCTTGACTCTGCTGGACTTGTTAGGCCTAAGCCATACCTCTGTTAAATTACTATTGTGATTAAACAGAAAATAGCAGTAACTGACACAGTCCTATTTCTCTGTCAATGTTTTCTTTATTTGTATATGGTAAAAGCACTGCCAAAAGCAGAGGGAGCAGTGACAGAGAGAACACATCTAATTAAGGCAGTAATTGAAGTACATTTGCATTTAAAAATATGGCTGATGTTTTGAAAGAAAAAAAAATATGGCTGATTTACATTGGAGAAATGTTATTTTTTATACTCCACTAACATGTACTAACACATATTCAAAAGATAGTAGAGCCTTAAAGGATTTTGCCAGATGATGAAGAAAATCTTACCACTGGCTTTTACTGAAAACTCTTCTATGAATTACGAATGGCTGAATCTGAATTTGGAAAATTACAAATGCAGATAAAGATTATATGGGGTTATGTAATTAGTTTGCCCAGGAGCAGTAACCCATAGCAACCAATCAGCATTTACTGGTTACCTGTTTCAAAGCAAACATCTTATTGGTTGTTATGGGATAGAGCTCCTGGGCAAACTTTGTGACTTTTATTACATATGGGGATAGAGGTTATTTTCAGTTGTTGCTAACCTTTCAATAAGTGTAGTAATATATATTAATGTTCCTGTTTTCCTAGATTCTTCAGAAGACATATTGATATAAAACCTTGCTAGTGGCTTCACCAGCCCTAAGCCTTGCATCTTGCTGTAACTGCCAGTTTTTTATGAATACATATTGACACTACAGTATCAATTTAGCAATAGGGACTGACACCCTATTGAAACATACCTAATTAAAATTATTATTTATCTGCCCACCTTTTCCTTTGCTTCTGTCAGTCTATCCTTCCATTTCTTTAAACTCAAGTCTTCACCTTTCTTGCTTTCTCTTTAATAAACGTGCCTTTAATACACCACTAAGATATTTACTATGTAATATGTGCCTATATTACAAACAAAAACATGCAATTTTTAAGTCCTTACACATAAATGTTACTACACAAAGCTTGTAAATGAAGCAATTCTATCTTCAAAGAACACCTGTTCCAATACAAATTACAAGGAAGTGTAAAAATATTTTACATGCATCTCACAAAAGCTTGTCAACAGCAATCATACCTTAGAAAACTAGATTGCAAGGAAACAATTTGTTTAATTGCCCACCTGTAGTTTCAAAGGGAATCATCTGCAAGTCAAAAACAGTTAATAAAGTGCAGATATATTAACTTTAGCGTAAGAGAAACCCATACACTATTGGATAAAAATAAAGTTTCAATGTGTAGGAGCCTGTGTGCATTTTACATGCCGCCCCGCCACAATGAAATTGTGAAACTTTGCTCCCATACGGAGCAATGGGGACTTCTCCCCACTGCTCCGTATCGGAGTTTAAACGTATGCATGCTGCGCGGCGGCGCACGGGGGGGGGGGGGCGGACTCGGGGCACCCGAATTTGAAATCCGGTGCTGAAGATGGCATTGGCCCACTTATCTTTTATAAGAACAGTTTGCTGTTTTGGAAAAATGTGTACATTTTTTGCCTCTTTCTAGGTAAGGCCTTACATTACTGCAGTGCTGTTTTGGGCTTCAGTCCTTAAGAAGGATATCCATTTTTTTCTTCACGGCGAGGGCAGTGAGGTTGTGGAATGCTCTGCTGGGTGATGTTGTAATAGAGTCTATAATTAATGCCTTTAAGAGTTTGGATGACTTCTTTAACAATCATAATATCCAAAGCTATTGTGATCTAAAGATCTATAGTTAGTATAGGTATGGGACTATATAGTTTATAGATAGATAGCTCTGTATAGGTTTGTGTACAGTATATATGTGCACTGGGGTTTTTTTTGAGGGTTTGAAATTGATGGACTGTGTTTATAGTATTGGACTATATAGTTTATAGATAGATAGCTCTGTATAGGTTTGTGTACAGTATATATGTGCACTGGGGTTTGTTTTGAGGGTTTGAAATTGATGGACTGTGTTTATAGAATTCAAAGGTAAGTAATAAATTACTAAGGCATTCTTAAATCCACTTGCTATTAAAGTGAATGATACCTAAAGTAGATATTTTCCTTTGAAGTACATAATAATGTAGAGAACAGCAATTCCATAAATGTCTAAATAATAACAATGCTTTTCATCTTTCTTTGTCTATTGCAGGAGTGGGTAGTGCTTATTGCACATGGGGCAGTGCTTACTGCACATCAAATAGAATAGTGACAGGAAAGACTAGATTATAAAGACCATGATGCTAGAAACTTTGCTCATGAACAAAGCTTCTTGTGAACTCAATAGCAATATGTACTGTATATGCCCGGAATAAGATGTGGATACTTAGTGGAACCTGGAACCTGTAGCAGTGCACAGGCAGGCTACAGATATAAAGTGAGCTGGAGTAGATGCAGGGCTGTATTGTGGTCAGGGGCTGCCCTAAGCACTAAATTCCACATTGCCCTTTCCCTTTGGTGATAGTTACATGTGCAGTAGAGTCTGTGCTTGCACCTTGCATTGAAAAAACATGTACCCCACCTCAGCTCTGCTGCCAGATTTAGCTGGAATTGTCTCATGGTGAACTGGAGGTTACTTTTATACACATTTATTTTTCTATACTGACACCCCTGTATAGCTCTAGGCACTGCATCTTGGGTATATGCACAGGTATGGGATCCCTTGTCCAGAAACTTGGTATCCAAAAATGAGAAGGCCAGTTCCCACAGAGTCCATTTTAATCAAACCATCTTATTTTTAAAAATATCCCTTTTCTCTGTAAAAATAAAACAGTACCTTATACTTGATCCTAACTAAGCTGCACCCATGAATATGTGTAGATCAATGCCATTTTGCTCTACTGTGCATGTGTGAGATAGGGATACCTAGGAAAGGAGAGTTAGATGTGGTAGCAGTGCTATTTTTTTCCCTGGCCCAATTCATTTTTTTCCTTAAAGGAGCTGGAGAAAAAACTTGGCAATTGGCACCCCCCTGTAAATCCACCTTTTCTTGTCCTTTAAAACACACCCATTTTTTGCACTTTGCACCTTGCCTCTGTGATAGTAACATAGTAAGTTAGGTTGAAAAAAGACGTACCTCCATCATGTTTAACCATAATGCCTATATATAACCCGCCTAACTTCTAGTTGATCCAGAGGAAGGCAAAAAACCCCATCTGAAGCCTCTCTAATTTGCCACAGAGGGGAAAAAATTCATCCCTGACTCCAATCGGACCAGTCCCTGGATCAACTTGTACTAAGAGCTATCTCCCATAAGCCTGTATTCCCTCACTTGCTAAGAAGCCATCCAGCCCCTTCTTAAAGTTATATAATGTATCAGTCAGTACGACTGATTCGGTGAGGGAATTCAACAACTTGAACACAGCTCTCACAGTAAAAAATCCTTTCCGAATATTTAAATGGAACCTCCCTTCTAAACGGAGTGGGTGCCCTCGTGTCCACTGGATGGACCTACTGGTAAATAAAGCATTAGCATTATATGATCCCCTTATATATTTATACATAGTTATCATGTCACCTCTTAAGCGCCTCTTCTCCAGTGTAAACAGACCCAACTTGGCCATTCTTTCTTCATAACTGAGACGTTCCATACCCTTTACCAGCTTAGTTGCCCTTCTCTGGACCCTCTCTAATTCAATAATGTCTCGTTTAAGCACTGGAGACCATAACTGAACAGCATATTCTAGATGGGGCCTTACCAGCACTCTGTAAAGGGGAAGAATAACCCCCTCCTCCCGTGAATCTATAACCCTTTTAATACAGCTCAAAACCTTGTTTGCCCTTGCAGCTGCTGCCTGGCATTGCTTGCTACAGCCAAGTTTATTATCTACAAGGACTCCAAGGTCCTTCTCCATTATGGATTTGCCTAGTGCAGTCCCATTACGGGTATAAGTGGCTTGCATATTTTTACATCCCAGGTGCATGACCTGACATTCAGGGGCGGGCCGAGCCGACCGGGAGCCCTAGGCAACCCGGTCGGCCCCCTCGCCCCTGTACCTGCGCTATCGCACTCAGCCCCCCCCCGTGTTTTTTGGCGCGCATGTGCAGTTCGCGCGGGGGGGGGTCAGGGGGATGCGATAGCGCAGATACAGGGGCTATACTGATAGTTATAATGGAGCACAGACTAGGGGTAAGCAAGAGAGGCTCCTGCCTGGCGCCCCCCAATTCTTGCACCCTAGGCAGCTGCCTCTTCTGCCTACCCTTAGTTCTGGCCCTGCTGACATTTATCCACATTAAATCTCATGTGCCACTCAATAATAATGATATTCTAAGCTTGCATATTTTTTGCCACTCCCAAAATAGTGAGCATCTGGTACACAAGCTCCCTCATGGCTGATAGTGCTCTGCAACCTGGGCTGGATTTTTAATTAACTGTTGCCATCAGTGCAAGGTACTGTATCTGTGCAATATTGCACCCCTTAGTCATTATGATTTGGAATGTCTGCACATATATTTCTTCTGTCAAAACTATATTTCAGCCACAAATTTCTGCTAACAGTAATAAAGCACTTTGCTAAGTGTAAAAGGTATGAAAACTTTACGGTAAATGTCGATTTATATAAATAACCTTCATCATTTTTAAAAAGCATGGAGTACAGGTTAAGCACATGGTGAACTGGGCCTCAGTAAAAACATGCAAAAGAACACCATTTACTCAGGTTCAGACTTGGATTCAAATAGGGTTGCCACACGGGGCATGGTGTGACGTTACTGGGTGGGATAGTGTTGTTATGTGGGTGGGTGGTGATGTCACAGGGACAGGGCCTAATCTGGAAAACTGGACGTTTTTAACCTGGACAGCCCTTCCAAAAGGCTGTCTGGGTCATAACCAGGCAGGTGTAAACCCTAGATTCATATGGCATATCAGGTACAGACTGACCCAAATAGCCCCCATTCACACACACACACACACACAGGCCCAATAAATAGTTACAGCAGCCCCCCTGGGATTTGTCAAATTCCACAAATTGCCAGTCCAGGCCTGCATTCACTACTGTAAAAAAGGGTGTGTATCATGCTGCATTATGATGAGTAGGTGCTCCTTAAAGACTGATCTAGCTGTATTCAGAGCCAAAAAAATTTCCAGATACCCGGAAGTGACACCACATACGTGACGCACAATTCCGGAGGTGATGTCGCAGGCATGTACAAAATTGTTGCTAAAGCTGAAAAATTCTACCCACGCATGTGCAAATGCTAACTGCACATGTGTGCCCAGAATTCTTAAGTCAGAACAGGCTAGAAAGCCTTACCAACATGAGCATTTATGAATGAAGCCCCACACAGTCAGCTGCCCCAACATCAAGGTATGTGATTGTGACCTGCCATCCTGCATAAGACTGGCCTGATGATGCCAGTATCATTGCACTGTACCCTAGTTTGCTATTTCAATCTCTGCAGCCCTGCTGGCCTCTAGCTTTTCTTCCCTATTTCTAGTTTGCCAGGTGAAACACCCTCCCGACCAACCACCCTGTGTTAAATCCTCCTCCACTGCTTGCTAGAAAGCACCATTCAGAACACTCCTCTTGGCTGTCACTGCATTCCAGCACAGCTAGGGTTTAAGCCCGCCCCTAGTCTCCTCTTCCTTAATTCTTTTGGACTATTTAACTGTTACTCGCCTAGCTGACTTTGTAATGATATTTCCTTGGACTCTTGTGTGCATGCTTAGTATTTGACCTGCTAGATAGTAACTGTATCTGTATACTGTATCTTTATTATTCTAGTATTGACCCATAAACAACTAACTTAGCTGAATACTTTTTCCTTCTTTTTATTGGGAAAACTCAACTATCTACTCCCTGACCCCTATTAAAGATAATCAAGGGATTCTGGTAAGATTTAAGACTTCTAGATAACTGTGGGGCCATGCAAATGCCTGTTGCCATTGCTACTGAGGTACTGTGACAGTGTGCTCATGTTAATGTCAGTAGTAGTACTGACACATATTTAAAATAAGCACTGTAGTTTATAAAGAATAATATACCCCTTACTGTAATTTTTAAGGCTTTGAGAAAACCAGAGGAGTTCAGTCTGCGTGGTCTTGTGCTTTTATATTGCTTTTATATGGACCACTTGCCCATCATCAGCAGGGTTTAGGAAGCAGCTAGTTGAGCCATATAAGTTACAGTAGGGGTACATTATCATATCGATGTATAAATATACACATATATATTGGGGTTACCACCTCTCCTGGCAGGGAACTCTGGGCAGGGAGGCGGGGTATGGAGTCACTTGGTGGGGCAGCCTGCGTCCATCTCAGGGGTGGGGCTATGACACAACGATCGCAAATCCTTCCCAGTTTTCCAAATTGGGAAAACCGGGCAGGCAGTTTTGACCCAGACAGTCCTTCCGAAAACCAGCTGTCTGTGTCAAAACTGTACAGGCAGAAGCCTTAATATATATAAACCAGTTATGCAGAAAGCTCTGAATTACAAGAAGGCCATTTCCTATAGAATTCACCTAATAAAATAATATGAATTTATAAAAAAATGAGTTCTCTTTATCTCTGTGATCAAAAAAAAAACAGTACAAGTATCGAACCCCTTATCCGGAAACCCATTATCCAGAAAGTTCCGAATTATGGAAAGGCCGTCTCTCTTAGACTCCATTATAAGCAAATAATAATAATTTTAAAAAATGATTTCCTTTTTCTCTGTAATAATAAAACAGAACCTTCTACTTGATCCCAACCAAGATATAATTAATCCTTACTGGAGGCAAAACAAGCCTTTTGGGTTTATTCAATATTTAATTGTTTTTAGCAGACAAAGTATGGAGATTCAAATTACAGAAAGATCCCTTATCCGGAAAACCCCAGGTCCTGAGCTTTCTCGATAATAGGTCCCATACCTGTACCTTGTACTTGATCCCAACTAAGATATTATTAATCGATATTTGAGGCTAAATTATCCTATTGGGTTAATTTTATATTTAAATTATTTTTAGTAGACAGTATGCTGATGAAAATTTGGGAAAGACCATTTATCAAGACAACTCTCGGTCCCAATTATTCAGGTGCTATACCTGTATAAATCAATGATAATTCACATGGGGGTACTTACCATGAGAGTATTTACTCCCTACTGTAATTTTAAAGCTAACTAGCTGCCACTTGCTGCACCATTTCTGAGAGTCAGTATATGTGGTGTCTGTATTTGTCTGTGTAATCCTTTACACTAAAATATTTAGCATTAATGCAGTTCTTATATAATTTCCCAACCAGTTCACTAGTTATTGAAAAAAAACAGTGATTATTCAATGTGTGTCAAGACAAAATCATCAGCTGGGGGCTATGCTTTTCTCACGACTGTTTGCTGTCAGGCAATGTTCTTGTACACACACATTTTCCTTGCAGGTGTGCCTTCCTCCCATTACATCACACCCTGCAGTATATATAAGGGCGGCAGTGTGCTTCCATTCACAGAAATAAGTCTCAGAGGCTTGTGTTTGCCTTTTGTCCTCTACATCCGAGTCTGAGTACAGGAATTGCACTGCCCCTAAAAGGAATATTGCTGGTTTTGCCTAAGTACGGATTTACTGGTCTAGACAACATTCATCAACTATGTTTTCTCTGCGATCTGTCATTCTCTGTGCCACACTGCTACTCACCATAGGTAAGAAAAGAGCTATCATTCGTCATGTACAGTACAGTACTGCTCCTATCCACCTGGTCAGCAGGAGACCACTTACCATAGTGATGTGCCAGGATAGTTCAGTGCTGTACTTACTCTGCTTCCACTCTTCTTCTGTGCTTTATCTGTCATCCAAATGGTTAAATTCACTGGAATAGGAACCACTTTCCGTTCTGCTTTTCTATGCTTACTGTGATTATCTGTAACAGTCGCTCTAGGCTTTGAGCGATATACTGTAGAAGCACATTGTATCTAGCCAAATGTACTACAAGGATAATACATTTGTTTCCCTTATTGTATTTACTATCAAAGCCCCATTAGAATGTAATGGTTAGGTAACTGTCAATTTTGCATGGGAACCATGGTATATCCACTGTTATACCACAAAAAATGTGAGCTGACTAGTTTTTCGGACATGGATAATACTAGCTATAGGGTGGTTAGATGCTTGATTCTGTACACAATGCTATGTTCCATTCCAAAATATAACTTGTTGTCATTTACTGTTACCTTGTTTATTTGCAAAAATTTAGGTTGCAAAGAATCTAACAAAACCCTATTAACTGAAACCAGTGAATATATTCATATTGGCTTTACAAGTTTTATAAAGGAATAGTTTATAGTGATACGGTGCCAAAGGTCATTAACATGCCGGTGCTTGCCTGGAACATGGATCGTCAGAGAAATAAATGTTTGTGAAGTGATAAAAAGAATGCTAGAGAGAATCCCTTAGCAGATTAGCTCACGCTGCTGAACCGCAGCCAGCATATAGCTAATGCTAATAACCCTTTCCCTGTCAACCAGGTTTCTACATACACACACGCCTGCCAAGGATTTTTTTTTAACATTTTTTTGCTCTTTCACATAAGGGGGCATTTCCTAAGGGAAATGTGTAGGTAGCAGAAAAATTACAAATTCTTTTTTAAAAACTTTGTCTGTAGAATCTAATCTAATCTGCCCTTTTTTATGAAAATGCATTTATACCTACAAACTGAAAATACTTTATATACTGTAGCTTTCATCAAATGGTTGGGAAATGTCCATATCCTCCAGTGTGGCAGTATTAAGTATGTATAGTTGTAAGGAGATTCCAAAACAGCACCTTATCTCCCACATGTTCCTAGGTACCAAGTGAGGAGGATGAAATTTGTGATTAGGGAGGCTACCAATAGGTGGCTTTCCATGGGAGACCTTACAATTGTATACATAAATCATAAATATGGATGACATGGGTTTCCCAAAGAGTTTCATGCCAGATCTCCAAAAATAGCGCATTCCAGACAGTTAATTGAGAACACAACCTGCCATATGTGTGTGGAAATGCCCCTAAACAGTATATTTACACCAGACTACCAAACTACCTGTATCTGTACTACTGTATTTTAAATGTAGTGTTTCTAAAAATGAACTCAAATTCTGCATGTCATTTTACAACATCTGTGTGTGTGCATGATTATACACATGTAACAGTTTTGTCCATATATGTGAGTGTGCAGAAGTGTGGGAAGGTGTACAAAAAATAAAATTGAATACAATGTATGTGGTGTCTGTGCACGTGTATTAGGGTGAATCAGGCGGCAAGATAGGTAGAAGGATTATTGGTACAAGAAGGAGGACCCCAGTTTAGTACAGCAGAAAATGTGTAGGTGGCCTAGGGGGTTGCAGGGAATAGCCAATAGGAGACAGTTGGTTGTCACATCTGCTATTTTGGATTCTCTTGGGACAATAAGGTCACCCCATATGCTAGTTTCCTAGGGAGGTTGTCAGCGTTGAAGATGCAAAAGTGCCAGCACATCGGATCTATTCATTTGGCAAGCAAATGAATGGTTAAAAGGCCATTGGTTTGCCACATAAATTTAACTATAGTTGAGAAAAGCCCTAACAATTTACTTTTTTGCTTTAACCCCTAGCTTGCAACTTCACAGTGCACTGCTCAGAATTAAACAGCACCCAAGCTGACAGTAATGTAACCTTCTCTGGGGACCATGGATCTGACGGTACAGGAAGTGCTGTGGAAGTTAATTGGGAAGAAGAGGAAGGTGAAGAACATGAAGATGATTTCTCCATCTTGGGATTTATAACAGACGATTCTATTCGTGGTATGTTGAACAATTATGTATTACTATTACTACTTACTATTACTTACATTTATGTGTAGGAAGACCTGCAAGTACTGTATAATTGTGGGCCATATACATAAGTGTATGAAAACTCTGTTTTCACAAACAACAATATTACGCACACACTCTGCTAATATAAGGAAATTGTGTGCATGTGGTCCTGGTGGAGATGCAATTGTCTCCGTAATGCATCAGTATCTGAATATATATATATATATATATATATATACACCTTTACCTTCACTGTGGTATGGCAGCTTATGGCTGTGAAAGGCTGTTTAACCCACAAGTGGGTCATATGTGGGAATAGAGGGGGATTACATACCTGCCATTTTATGAGGAGCATTTACACAACTACTTGTTTCCTCACTAAAACTTTTCTTTATGATGTTAGACAAATAAACTTTCAAATACATGACACTTCAACCCATACACTGCAACACAAAGAACATAAGGTAAAGAAGAGGGCGGATAAGTCGCGAAAAGGAGATGGGATGATAAATATAGCTGTAGATCTGCAGAAGTGTATGTTTGGTAAAAACTTATTTTTCATGATTTTGAGCTTCCCACGCAAAATATGTCTATGAAATGAGCAAGCCACTGTAAAGAAATCTCACTTAGCAAATTAGGCTTATTTAGTTATGGCACTTTAGCACAAAGTCTGCCATTTGTTATTTAATCCCCCAGAGTTGTGTGGGCCTAGAAACACATAGCAGTGGTTTGACACACTGCCAGACAGCGATGTAATTCAAAAAGCAACAGTTTCCTATCAGCATCTGGGAGTTTCTAATGATTATTTTATAATTTTACAATTTCTGACATGTACATACCCTATGTCTGCCCTAATTATACTAATGCTTTTTCCGCTGTCCTGTTTATATGGGCTAATATTATATAAACAACCATTCAATGATATCGAAAATCTTACATCTCTTACATCATCTTTGGTACCTTTTGGCATTTTCAGGAGGATTTTGGCTGTAATTTTAAACTCATTCGCTTTTCCTATCATCTGATTAGTACCAAACAGTCTAGTCAGAGAATGTGAAGGAGCAATAAATACTGGGCCCCTTAACATACTGAAATGCTGTGCATCATTTATCCATCACAGTACAAGTTATTATGTAAATAAAGAAATATTGGCAGAATTTAGGTTAATATAGGTCATATAAACCTTCTTTTTCATTTGTATTTGTCTTGACAGCAGCCAGTTGTATATTAGAATTGGTGACCCCCTAATTTAGATTACCCCTAAATTATTTAAAATCTTATTCATATGGATTATGAACATGTGCCTGCCTGAAATCTAGCGTTAAATATATATGATATGCAAACAAATCAGGCTGTGGTAGTGCATCATACTGCAAAAATCTTGTCCCTTTATACTTGGCTGTGTATTTTAGCAGATTACACTGTGTTGCAGGGCCTCACCTGTGTGACTCACCGTGTGCTAATAGATCAACAAGCCTCTTCCTCCCCTCCACCTTCCCCCCTTGACATGACCTCCTACCAACCCTTCCCTCTGGGCTCATGTGTACAGACTTAGAATTACCTATATTCACAATGAGTTAATGTGACTTCCGGGAAAAAAGGGTGGACTTTTTAAGCTTTTAAAATAGGGCATGCTGTGGGAAGCTAAAAGAAATCCAGGCTTAGAAACTTAAAGTCATATTTAATGATGGCTCAGACACCACAAAGGAGCTCTAAATATGCAAGTGGCTTACTAGTTGACGGGGTATTTTTTAATCACTAACATAAGTGCCATGTTCTCTCGAAACTATGCAGCCTTAGTCAGGGAAAGATATTCAAAAAATGTTTTCATTACGCTTCATTCATTTGGTTGGGATTTCATGACTGTGGTAATCAGTAAGGAGAAGGGGAATTAATTTCCTGTAAAACCTGTAGATATAAAATAGCTGGCATTTTGTTGCAGCTGCTGTTGTTTCACTTTCCACATGAGCTCATTTCACACCTATATTCCCACAGATTTGTGCAGTGGCTATTATGCCGGAGGATGTTTGGCATTTTTGTAAAGTACCTACCTCCTGTAAATATAGAGTGCAACAAAATGATTAATCCCAGCAAATTATTACCTTTAATAGCATTAATATTATTAAAATCTATATGTAGTACTAAATCAAATCAAATGGACTTGCTGTGTTTTTCTTGAAGACATTTCGCTAGTCATCCAACTGGCTTTCTCAATTTGAATTGAGAAAGCCAGTCGGATGACTAGTGAAACGTCTTTAAGAAAAACACAGTCCAGTTGATTTGACTTGTTACTACAGATATACCATGACTTGCATGAATGAAACCTTTTACAGACATTATTAAAATCTGTTTTATCTGGTAAGCTTATTGAGTTAAATAGGCTGGCACTTTGACCACCACAACAAATGGTGCCAATCAAAATGGTGTGCATCATGGAGTAGACTGTAAAACACCATGTCATTATGACACATCCATATTCTAATCAAATTCTAATCATTATGTTCTTGAAAATAAATATTTAGATCAGGCAATAACAAAGTTTTATTTTTTTCAGCTGAACCAGTCATAAAGCCAGAGAATCCCCCCAAAAAAGGAGAGAAGAAGAACTCAGAAAAGAAGAAGAAGAAGGAAAGAGGGGATAAGAAAAAGAAGAAGAAGAAGAATCCCTGCCAGACCACCCATAAAGATTATTGCATTCATGGTGAATGTAAATACTTAACCAGCTTGCAAGAAGTGACCTGCATGTAAGTATTTATGAAACAAAAAATGTCTTAGATATGAGGGAAGAAACCAAAAGACAGGGATTCAAGTGACTAAAAGAAAGCTGGCACTTAGAGATTATGTGATGCTTAACATATACCCAGGTTCTTACAAACTTACTATGCTTACAAATTATACATCAAATGAAATAAGCTGTAACATATCTAGGAATTGTAAATTACATATACAGGTGAACATAGATCATAGAAGCAATTTAATTGCACTACACAAATAGTTAACTGCTGGTTCGTCATACATTACTGACCCTCTTCTGAGCTGTGAGGTTATGTATAATTCAGCTAATGAGTTTGTAGTAGAGCCCTGGTTAATCAGTAATGTCAATGTAATGGCCTAACAGGTCCTTACTGGGAGACAAAATAGGCCCTGGCATTTCATGTACACAAAAGTCCAAACAGCCCCCCAACCAGCACAATAAATAGTGACTGTCTAGGCATGTTACAGCAGCCCCTCTGGCATTTGCCATAATCCACAGATTGCCAGTCCGTGCCTGGGCCTAAGCGTAGGTTAATGTGCTACAAACATAAAGGTACGAAGAGATGTAGAAACCTTTGAGCTAAATGAAAAATGTATGTGAATGCTGCCTCTCTGTGGCATACAGGTATGCATTGAATGTACAAGGCAAAAAAAATTACCCATTTTGTGAAATCTGGTTGGTTTTGTAGCCATGGCAACAACATAATCAACTAAACAGTATATAGTATGGCAATTTCTTTGTGATAAACAAAAAAAACTTTTCTTTTTTTGTCAAAGAACCACCTAAGGCTTTCTGTAGCTAAACAACAGCTTTTCAATGATTCATTTTCAAAGCAGTGAGTGTAAAAAAAGTCACACGGCTCTTTTCCGGGAATGTGATACTTTGTTGATGTCAATTTACATTCCGTGGATGAAAGACCTTTTGCTGGGACTGTGCTGTCCTTTTGTGAAAATCTATTTTTGTCGTCATTATGTCAGACATTTATTGACATGTAACCAATAACACA
The DNA here is from genome assembly GCF_000004195.4 of Xenopus tropicalis. NCBI lineage: Eukaryota > Metazoa > Chordata > Amphibia > Anura > Pipidae > Xenopus > Xenopus tropicalis. The sequence continues at coordinate 79,773,528 of NC_030677.2, read as the reverse complement.
AATGTGTGCTTGATGATATAAGTGCTGTGATTTGACATATGAATTTGTTATTAACCTGGAGATTATGGATATATTTCTTTTTCAGATGTCAGCCAGAATACTTTGGTGAAAGGTGCAGTGAACAGTCCATGAAGTCACAGACAAAGGGAAACTTAAGCGACACGTCAACAATAGCACTAGCAGTTGTAGCAGTCCTGTTGTCAACGATCAGCATTACTGCCATCATTATTATCATTGTTGTACAGTAAGTACCTTTTTTAATGATTATTCTGCATTTTCAAATTTAACATTTTACTATTAAATTGTAATAATTCTTGCCACTTAGTTAATTTATCGCCAGAGACCAGAATAAGATTGTTAATTTTTGACCTTTTAATGTTATATTAGATGATTACTGTAGCTAATATATTTTATACCATCCATTGATTTTATGGTACCAAAGGTGAAATAAATTCCATGGCCAAGACTGGCCACAGCTTTCAGACATTACATGGAAAAAGATATAGACATTCTTTCTCAGCCTTTTTTTTTTGGATACTTTTCAATAAGTGCTGCTTAACTTGCTGGCACTATATATAAAAATAAATGATGATGATGATGAATTTATGGATTCTCTTACCAATATGTAAGGAATAGTTTTTAGACAAAATGGTGTTTTAGTAACAGTTCTTAAAAGAGTTGCATTTCAGACTTGAGCTGGGAGTAAGATTGTATTTGTCTTTCTTTTTTATAGTACAAGAAGGAAATACGCTTCCTATCAGTGTGAAGTGGAAGAAAAAAAGAGATTAGGTCAAGAAAATGGAAGTGAAGAAATTGATGTGTGAAGTAAAGCAAAAAGGTAATCATTCTTATCAGTGCCTTAGTTACAGAATGTTTAATAAGTTTGATATATTTTGATGTTAATTATGAATTCCATCATTTATAATATGGGCAGTATATACAGTCCTTATACACTCTTACAGTGTTATTTAAAATTTTTGCACAAATAACCCAACAATACATAGTATGCTTTTACCTCAACAATTCCAAATTCTGAAAGCTATTGTTTTACATCTGTATGTAGCTTTTCTTCATGAGTACAACAAAGGTAATATGTTAGAAGTGACGCCTTCAGAAACCTTTTAGGGCTCTGGTACACGGGGAGATTAGTCGCCCGCGGCAAAACTCCCTGCTCGCGGGCGACTAATCTCCCCGAGTTGCCTTCCCCCTGCCATCCCACCGGCGAACATGTAAGTCGCCGGCGGGATGGCAGACGCGGCAGCGCGATTTCGCGCAAATCGCCGAAAAAGCCTCGCGAGTCTTTTTCGGGGATTTCCCGAAATCGCCCCACCGTGTCTGCCATCCCGCCGGCGACTTACATGTTCGCCGGTAGGATGGCAGGGGGAAGGCAACTCGGGGAGATTAGTCGCCCGCGAGCAGGGAGTTTTGCCGCGGGCGACTAATCTCCCCGTGTACCAGAGCCCTTATGGTGAAGACACACAGAGCTGTTTAGTATCAGCTACTTGTCACTGCTTCTAAACTCCAGAAAATCCCCTGCCATAGACAATACTGAGAATTGCCTCTGCTAAAACACACATAGAAACAATTATCAGTAAATGATCAGCATTGTCTATTTTTGTAGCCATGACAAGTAGCTGCTACTAGTAGCCCCATGTGTCTTTACCATAAATAGTAAGGTTAATCCAAGATTCTGACATTTTTAATGACAGATGATAGATTTGAATAGAATTAAAGAATTATCACTTTTGTAAAACTGCCAAGAGTACGATTGCACTGTATTTCCTTCACTAAATTTCTGTTTTTCTGCCCAAACAGATGTTTTCTGGGAATATCACTGCCAAACCTCAGTCAGGTGGAACTGCTAAAAGAAAACCTGAACAATGAAAATATAAAAAGAAGTTGTTATATATATTTTTTATATGTAAAATGTATTTATTTTTTATTTAAATATTTAATGTTATTATTGAATTAAATTTTTTTATATAAACGGAATTAATTTATTGTTGTAATTTCACAATGTGTTAAATTATTTAAGTTAAATATCAAGTATCAAAATATCCAATCATCTTCCACATAGTATATAGAGTAACACCCACAATTGATATGTTATGAAAGAACAAATTATTGTCTCTTATAAGTCAATCACCCAACTTTATTGATAATCAGTGTAGAGCACATCAAGGAAAAACAATGTATAAACACTTTTTTGCCAAGTCTTACGTATATAACATGTGTATGGCAATCACCTGTCTGAATCACTGCCCCCTGACTATTTGGCATTGATTATATAGCACCAACATATTCTGCATCGCGTTACAAAGATTATACATCCTTTAAATCAGTCCCTGTTGCAGTTTGTCTCTCTTTATCATATTTACACATTATGGATAGTATTATTAGCAGCCAGTTAACCTGACTATATGTTTTTAGAGTTTAAGAGGAAATTGAACTACCAGAGGAAACCCACACAGATGTCATGAAGAAGTGTTCTATTGATTGCCTACCCTTAGTGAATGTTCTTTTAAAATTATAATAATAAGTGAATATTTGTATCTAAAAGATATTCTGTTCATAACACTGCAGGTGTTAACCTAAACGTAATATCTACAATTGTGCACTGCTACAGTAGCAACAGTATAACATGAACCCTACTATTTAGGTGCAGCCTTTCCAAAGCACATATATGACCAATAGGCTAAAACCTGTATGCAAAAATTGTAATATAATTTCTGGGAATTAAATACGTGATGTTCTGTAACAGCTGGGTGTCTAATATACAGATTGTATAGGTGGTTCCTGAGCTGTGTTCAAACAATTTCCTGCATTTTGTCTAAAATAAACAGAACATTTTAATTCTCAATATGTAAGTTATTTTAAGGACAATTTAAATAGGGATTCATGAACACTTTGTCAGTCAAGAGAGACAAAAGAAGGAGGACCCTGTCTCACAGAACTTACAGTCTAAATTGGCAGGGACATACAATCACAGAATTGAGGGTAATAAGTAGTGATGGGCGAAATAATTCGCCAGGCATGGGTTTGTGGCGAATCTCAGTGTTTGCCATCAGCAGATTTTTTTTGCAAACCGGGAAACAAAATTTGCTGCGGAACGATTCGCTGCGCGTCAAAAATAATTGTCACCCATGTCAAAAAATTGTTAGAAGATTCACAATTTTTTTAGGCGATGTAAAATGGTACAGATTCACTCATCATTAGTAATAAGTACAGATAACTGTGCTAGTGTTGCAAGTTGTAGGATCTGAGTGATGGTTAAAGAACTCTGAAAAAATCATTTATTTGGAGACAGGAATTGGTTCCTGGATGTGGGTGGGTTAGTGTAGGGATGGAGATGGTATTCCTATTTTTTTAGTGGCAGTTGAAATAATACTGTAAACTATTTTATACCTAGATGATCAAGTTTACTACAATGTAGAATAATTTCCCAAACTGTGACCCCCAAATGAAAGCAGGGGGCACATAAGTTCAGGATCCAGCTAGCCACATAAATATAATGAGTTCTGAGTATCAGTGCTGCATAAACAGCGCTCCCTTTACTGCTGGCTTTACTTGTTAGTCACGTTCTCCGCTAGACCAATTTCTTGCCTTCCATATCCCAGTCAGCTGCTGGTTCTGATATGCTGACTCTACAGATTCTTTGGCTGCTTTCCTTAAACATTATTTATATAGCAAAGATACCAGCACAAGAATTGCACATTTATTCTAAGACAACTAATTCAAAGGTTAATCTGCTTGCAGTGTATTCAGCCCTAGTTAAGGTGTCTATTGAAAGGGCAGCTGTACAGGCAGGAAATGATACACTCTGCAGACATGAATATTCTGGTGTGGTGAAGCAGTCAGAAAGAAAAAAAGTTTAGAACCAAAGTAATATGATGAAAGCAGTACCAGATAGGGACTGGGGCATCAATGCTGTCTAATAACCTAAATGGTCTATGATTCTTCCTGTTCTGTATATGCATAGATGTTATTGATTTAGCATGATGGTATGCATGCAGTGTTAAACTTTAAGTGCACCTTCAAAATATTTTTATAATTTTTCCACATGCAATTAACAGGATGTATATATGTGTAGTTTACCTAACTCTTATTACCTGCAAAGCCAAATGGCTCTGATTCAAAAATGTTAAAGCATCTAGAACATGACAACAGTCACAACAACCTTTTTTATTTAATGTTTAAACTTGGCAATTGCAATAACTTACAAATGCAAATAGATTTAAAAAGGTCATTAATCAATCAAAAACACCTCAGTTCATCCATGTCAACAACAGAGTGATATTAAGCCAGATAGAAAAGAGAAATATGAATAATGAAAATGATGATGAAGTGTACAGCAGTGAGGTAGACAATGCACTCATTAAATGCACATAAAATGAATTAAATGCACAATCTTTTTAGGTGGTATAAACAATGAGTACTTGTAATGAACAGAAATGTAGGGTGTAGCTCCCACAAAACAATGGGTTTTATCACCAGTCAATAAAATGTATAAAAGGAACTGTGAAATACATCTAACTTTAATACATAGAATCAAGCCTATAAACAATTGTACTGTTATGGAAAATGCAATCACCCTGGTCACAGCTTCCTCTCTGTTGAGTGGATGGTCCTAATTTCAGAGTAACACTAATGCACATCAAGTAATGGAGCAAAGTATATTCTTCAGTGTGTTCTATCAATTGACAGTAATATACTCAAGGGAAACTTCATTAAAAGAAAACTTTCTGTTCAAATTATTTATTATTTATTATTATTATTATTATTATTATTATCGTCAACAAATACTCTGCCAAGGTAGGCAAGCTAGCCATAGATAGGACTGTATATGTATTGGGTTTCTTTGGAAGGATTGAATTGGTGGACTTTTGTATTTTTTTACCCAAATTAACAATGTAATTGTTCACTGCACATATATCATATATCAATATGTTTTGAATATTTGTAGAAAAATAAACTCAATATAAACCTTGAGTTATGCAATTTGTTTTATATACACAGCTAAAGCATGATTTCCTTTGGAAATACAGTATGCTTCTGTCTACAATATTTCAAAATATTGCTGGTGGCAGGAAATAGAACTGCTGGAAACAGATTGTTTGCATGTTTTAGTGGTGAAAATATGTGTGAAATAGCCAGGAAATGTATTTATCACATTCTGTTGAATATTTTTTTGCGGGGCGGGGATCTTTTCAGTAGTTTTGTCTTATTAATATTTTATTTCAAAAGCCAAATTTATCATGCTCCTATTTAATGCCAACTTCATGTTGAAATATTACTAAGGGTTATCATGATAACCAGAGTCAATACCATAATGGTGATGGACAGGGACATTTTGGAGTAAACTTTTTTAAACTGCTGACATTACCATGTTGTTCATTCAATTTCTTGCCACAGCTCAGTCGCTCAGGTGTTTGCATATTCCCTTCTGCATGCATATTAATTCTGCATTCTGTATGATTAAGTAAGTTGATTTAAGAAAGATAGAACTGGGAAATCCAGAGAGGTTCCAAGCACTTTGGTTTTGTTTTGTATTTACTGTAACCGTCCCGAAAGTCAGGAATATGATAGGTCTTTCAAACCTTAAGGATGTGTTCATCTACTTTGACAAGTAGAACCATTTATTTCCTATGGGGAATTAGCAGACATTGCAACTCAGCAGCTTTGTTATGCACTATACCAAGGGTAACTATTGACACTGGGCAGTAAAAATTATTAAGATGCTACATTAACATCTTGTGTCACCATACTGCCCCAAAAAGGTGACTTAGCATGCAGCTAAATACATTTTTAGGGTCATCACAGTGATTACACTGAGTTGGATTCCAGCCAGGACAAGAAGTATTTATGTTCTACCTGTGTCTGCATGGGTTTCCTCTGCCCAGACAAACTTGCGCGAATTGTCGCGACTTTTTCGTAGCCTTCGCGGCGAGTACGAAAGTTTTGGATTCATTCAAGCTTCAGTATCGTGACTTTTCTTGGACCAGGTTGGAGCTGCAGAGTGCCATTGAGTCCTATGGGAGGCTTCCAAAATCATGCAAAGCCTGAAAGCTTTGCCCGCCGTTTATGAGCGCTCAATACGAAAAAGTCACGACAATGTACGAGCAAATCGCAACGGCTACGAAAAAGTCGCAACTTTTCGCGCAAGTCGTAATAGCTACGAAACAGTCGTGACAATTTACGATAAAGTCGTAACAGCGACGAAAAAAACGCAAAAAATACGAAAAAGTCGCAAAATGTTTGTTTCCAATCCGAATTTTTCCCATTCGGATTCGAATTCGAATATTAGTAAATCAGCCCCTTCGTATATTAGTAAATCAGCCCCTTAGTCTCTTTCTTGCACTTTGTGTCTCTCTCCCATGATAAATGAGCCATGTATTGTTTATTATGTTCACCTCTCTGGTGCCACATAATTCAACCTGGGGCAAAAGGTGCATTGTAATGAGACCTCTTTGTCCATGAGATGTATATCTGCTGATGGATGTGGATGTCTGACATCTTATGTGTGCAGCTCATTGCTTCTTTTGTATTAAATCCTACCTCAAGCTATCTATCTATCTATCTATTTTATCAAGCGGAAAATCTACAAGTGTTGGGTGTTGGGTTTGGGGAATGCTGCCCCAAGCTGCGTAAAAGATGAACTGGATTTTAATGTGCATTTAATGTTATAATGTGCATTTAATGTTATAATGTGCAAATAATTCAGTGCAGAATGAGTCAGGAATAACAAGTTAGGGGGCATCGTTGACCTGTGGCAGCATGCAAAGTGCAAATAATGTCCACACTGCAGTTGCACACTGTTTTTGCCCTTGCAGCAAGTTTCATTTCGGCACATGAAGACCTGCAGCTGCCACAATGAATGCAGCACTGCCTTTATTTGGCAGCATTATATTCATAAGGGGCAGAGGGGGAAGGCACATAAGCTTTATGGCAGGCTGTAAGGACAGAGCTGGCCTGCACCCAATTACGATGCAGCTTGTACCCTTAGTGCTTGCTAATTGAGCTCTAAGGGGCCTTTACTGCCCTGAATTCTTTCCCAGCTCATAATTTGTTCATGACAATGACGGTTCTGGGAGCTCTGCATCACTGAGTGGGTGCTTGCAGAGGAAGATGGAAACACATCTGAAAAACAGAATGAATAAAAAACATAAGGAATAGCTGGTTCTGGTTTGCACTTTGTATTTCAAAACATTTTCACTAATCAGTTCACCAGTTCTATGGAATGCACAATGTCATTTGTCAGATAGGTAGGTGAAATGCAAAATAAATATCAGGGGGTACTGTATTGTACTAGTATTGATTAAGGATATTTGTTTTGTTCTTTGTCATCAATGCACTGCGGAAGTTCTAGTTTATAGTAACATGGAATTACACAGTCTTATTGGTCAGATGGATGGCATGTGAATTTGGGGTAAACAAATGTCAGAATTAAACTCAGACCCTTGGTAAACCACTAGGTACAGGTTTTTTTTGCATTTGGTCATCATTTTGAATGCTGACATCTGATTGGTCTAATACGTCCTGGGCCCAAGTGGATGGGGGAACTGTTTTGTTGTAAACAAAAAGTAGTCACTGACCTCCTCAATGAGAGGTTGTTTCCAGTAATTAAGGGTTTATAACTGAAATGTATGAGACCTTTTGTATTAAAGCAGCCACCCATGGTTATAATAAACTAATAAAGGAATGTTTTTAACTTTAGAGAACGAGTGCCACCTTTTTTCACACATCAGACTGGGGACTGCTTCACTACTACATCTGCCATACAGCAATAGGACTTATACATGTCCACCTGCCATTTGCCCTTGCATGAATTCAGTCCCTCTGTGTGACAGCCACTAACCCCATCGGCGCACTACTCTTGAAAAGGATCCCCAATTCTTCATTCTGGCATTTCCCATCACAGTTGTATTGTTGAGACCAACCATTCCTAACATTTCCTGAAACATGATTTAATATGAGTTATCTCTACTGCAGTTATGATCAGAATGTAGAATATCTGGTAAACATACTACATACAAAAAAAGATAACAATGAAAATCATTCATTTGCAGAATGAAGTGCAAATACTTCCAAAGGAAAACAATGTGCCGCATTCAAATTATATGTATGTCTTTACCCTATGAAATGAATATGTTCTGGTAAAAAGGAAATGTCACCATCCTATTTCACAAGCCTTACATGCTCATTAAACTGCTGAAAATAATAATAAATCAGAAATAGAGCTATGAATCCATTTCATCACAAGAAAAGGAGGACCTGTGGGTGAAATTCCCACCTTAATTAAGGAAGTACTATATTATAAACATTTAGTTTTAAATATGCTGTATGAGAATTCAAAACAGCATTTAATCAATGTAGAAACAAGTGAATCCAACCATACAAATAGGAGAGTATTCTAGATTATGTGTGCTTTTGAGACTACTTGCATCCCTGCTTCAGGCATGGTGTAAAATGCCTGAAGCAAGGACTAAAGGTGGCCCCACGATGGTCGCACGAAACATAGTCAGATCCGCCACACACCGTCAGGGCTGAAACAGCAGATAAGGAGGTAGAACCAATAGGATTTCTACCTCCTTCTGCCGATTCAGCCCTGACGGCAGATTTTGGTCAGGCGCCTTCTATGGCACCCGATCAAAATCTTTTAACTGGTCCGATCGGCGAGTCGACCGATATCAGCAGCTTCCTGCGATATCGGTCGACTCGCTGACATGCCATACACGCACCGAATATCATACGAAACGAGGTTTCGTACGATAGTATCGGTGCATGTATGGCCAGCTTAAGCAGCCTGGAAATTTTGCACCCTATAACCAACTAAGTTATTCAGTAGAAGGTACAGGTATAGGACCCATTATCCAGAATGGGACCAAGGGTATTCTGGATACGGGGTCTTTCCGTAATTTGGATCTCCATACCTGAAACCTACTAAAAATCAATAAAATATTAATTAAACCCAATAGGATTGTTTTGCATCAAATAAGGGTTATTTATATCTTAGTTGGGATCAATTACAAGGTACTGTTTTATTATTACAGAGAAAAAGGAAATCAGTTTTCAAATTCTGAATTATTTGATTAAAATGGAGTCTATGGGAGACAGGATTTCCGTAATTCAGAGCTTTCTGGATAACGGGTTTCCACATAAGGGATCCCATACCTGTATTACTTATACATGTAAGAAGCAGACTGGGACAGGTTTAATGATTTCCAGGGCCCCCTTTTGCACTTTGAATGCTGCTTTCATACGTTAGAGAATTGCCACAGGTCTTCCCACTCAGTTTGGAGTAATCATACACAATTTTATATATATATAATCCTGTACAGTTTTCTTGGCAGTTGTGGTGAGTGCAGTGTGAATTTAGCATTGATATTACTGAGAGCCAGGACTGATCATCAGCGTATTATCCTATTATCCTTAACTGAACTTCCTCACGTAAAAGGATGATAACTTGAGAAGCTTGATTAAGGGAAGGAAAACAATAGCTGTCAGCCTTGATAGTTTTGGGGGTTTATGTTAGTTAAAAGAAAGAAGCTTATGGCTGGGATGTGCCAGAATTAGGGGAATAGTTCTGCAAATTACTAAGCTTCTAAGCGGCAAGGCCGCTAAACACCCAAATAAACCAGATCTTTTGGAAATTAGCAGATTTATTTTGCAGGAATGCTAATTTGTCCTCAAAGCGTTTATTGCTATTTACTTGGATATGGTGGAAGGGTCTATGGGAGGGTCTATGGATTTCCATTTAGCAGCAATGCGGGTGGCTGTTAAAATATGATTGAATAAAATCTGAGAATATTTGGAGAGTTGGAGAGCAGTTACAAGTATCTTGATATTTTATAATGATTGCCACATTTTACTTATTTAATCTAACTAGTAGCTGTATCTCCAGTTCTAACAATCTCCTGACATGATTTGAGATGAGTGTATAATGGAGTTTTTCTCTTGTTAACTATTGGAATGGTCTGTTTTTGGATTACCAGAGTGCCCTTCCAATGTTATTTCTTGTAGTGGTGGCAGAGCATGTGATAAGGGGGGCTGTAATAGGGTTAGGAAGTATGTAACTGTGGTTAGGATTTTTCTGACAGCCAAGTGAATTGTAAAAAGACATTGTGCTGGAAGTGATGTGTGTTGCACCATTTTGCCTCACCTCTAAACCACAAAAGTTGAAATGAGGGCAGTTTAAGTGTTTTGGGTGGTACACTATACTTTGTGGGTGTAGGTCACAAATATTTTTAGTGTGTACATTTTGAAATATTATTGATTTTTTTTTGGTAATGTATTAATTTTATTGTCTAGCTATAATAAGCTATTATTGACAAGGGTTTTAATGGATGACTATAACCATTAAACTATTATTGACAAGGGTTCTAATGGATGACTATAACCAGACCCTGGTTTTCAAAAGCCATCAGATCTAACTTGTTAACTGGTCTAAAATCAGTCCATATTGATGGCAATACCTTAATGTGTCTTTATTTGTAGCAGACTTATGACATCTTAGAGAAAGATTTTAAAAAAATCCTAGGTGCCAAGCATTCTGAATTGTAGGTCCCACTTGTATCAACTGACATTTTAGCCACAAGTAGTGATGGGCGAAATGTTTCGCCAGGCATGGATTCGCATTGAATTTCCACATTTCGCCATTGGCGGATTATTTCGCGAAATGGATGAAAAAATTCACTGCGGGAAAAATTCGCCGCACGTCCAAAAATTGCCGCAGGTGTCAAAAAAGAATATTCATGGGCGTCAAAAGAATATTCGCGCGACTAAATAATAGCCACAAGTAACGAAATAATAGCCGTGGGCGTCAAAAGAATAGCCATGCGACAAAATAATAGCCATGGGCGACAAAAGAATAACCGTGCGACAAAATAATAGCCGCGGGCTACAAAAAATAGCCGTGCGACAAAATAATAGCCACAAGCAACAAAATAATAGCCACAGGCGACAAAAGAATAGCTGCGCCACAAAAGAATAGCCGCGGGCGACAAAAGAATAGCCACACTACATTTTCGCCGTTTCGCGGATCTTTTGAAAAATTCGCAAATTTTCTGGCGACGCGAAATGGAACAGATTCGCTCATCACTAGCCGCAAGTTCTTGAGTACTAACCATTCAGAAAGTAAATAAAGGGAAAGCCTGACCTCTTTCAGAACAGCTTTATTCATAGGTGTGGTCTGTGGTGTAATCTCTAATTCATAATATTAAAGTATTTATGTAATATTATCTTCTGTCACCACCATAACTTTAACTTGTAACCACAAAATAAAATATTTGAAAATTCCAAAATAATCCTAAAATATATTATGTGTTATATTAAAGTGCATTTATTGTCATTTTTATCATATGCAAGATAGTAGTAAAAGCTGAACTTTGAAATGATACCTTAAACAAGAATAACTGCTCCAAGAATTCTTACCCGAAAACCTTTCATAATGTGGTGAAAACCTCAAGCACTCTTTCCTCCTAAAAGAATCAGGGAAGTAAAATTAAAAGCAGTTTTACACTTGGCTCTTTGACTCATAGATATTTTAGGAGGAAGAGAATGTAGTTACACAAATTATCTTTCCCGGTTTGACTACTATCAAACAAACTATTCGCTGTAAATCATTTCAAATGTAGTCTATTTTTTTTATATAGGGTCTATTCTATTTTTTGCTTTTTTCTCTTTATTTATGGGCTTATTTATCAGTTTTTGAATTTGTGAATTTTTTTGTGAGTTTGTTTTTCTAAATTAAATAAGCATGCATATCGAATGCTCTCTTATTTATTAATAAGAAAAGCTCGTCCGAATAAAAAAAAACTTGAATACTACGGATTTTCGTGTTCACAAACCCAATAAAAACTGAAATATCTCAAACTGAAAATATGGCTTGACTTTGCCTAGGACAACTCCCATTGACTTCTATAGAAACTCACAAGCTTTTACATACCAAATGTTTACATTCGGGTTTTTGGGTTTTTGCACTTAATAAATACCAGTGCAAAAAAAACTTAAATCTTGAAAAAAAAGTCGAATTTTAACATTGATAATTCTACTCCCCCTTAGTGTAATGGATAAGTGTTTCAAACAAAACTGCCATAGTCACAAAATCGAATAACAATATTAACTCCAACAATATTTTTGCTTACTCCAATTTCAGTTTATTCCACTTTTGGGAATTCCCCCATAGATAAAATGCTACAAACAAAAGGGGATTTTTCCCCCAACAGCAACAAACTGACATTGACTTAGTGTCTATGTTTATTTCAGAAACTAAGGCATATTTGCCTTTTGGTTTCTGGGTTTGGAATAGGTTTCTGTTGTAAAATGTAACTTAGATATTCATCAGAAACTCTTTCCTTCTGTAATAGGAGGCAAGATCTAATAAAAGTGAAACCAGCTTGTAGGTGGATGCTCTGTCAGCACTTGCCTATGTCACAATTATGTGCAGTACCTTTGGGTTGGCCCTAGATCCCAAGATATTATTGTACACAGAAACTTTAAGAAGCAAAACATCATAGATTTCATTTATTATTTTCAACTGAAGTGATGGTCCCTAAAATGTACTCAGAATTGCATTATAAAACTCTATACATAAAGCTCTTTAGCAGAGAGCTACAGTGTAAGCATACCTCCCAACTGTCGTGAATTTTCATGAGAGTCCTGAATACTCAAGACCTGCACTTAGATAAAATTGTAACAGGTCTCTTGGAAGCAGGTCTCTTGGGGGAACTGAGACTTACAGCTTAAAGGGCAATTTCACCTGTATTAATAACACTGTAATAACACATAAAACAAGACCCCAAAACCACCATAAATGTGTTCAAACGTTACATAACCTGGCTGGGCCAAGTAATACTGACACCCAGTTCAATACTACTGGGCCCTCCCTCCTACATACCCGCTGCTCGCATTTCCCAGTCACTCCCCATTTTTCCCCTTCCCTGTTGATCACTCCCCCTTTAATTGTGCCCTCCCATGCAAATTGCACCTGAGTCAAGTGTCCTTTCTGCCTATCCATAAGTGTTGTGCTCTTACAATTTTAGCCATAATCACTTGCTGCTCTGTTTACCACTATCCTATAGATGAAATATATATATATAATGGGCTGTCAAAAAATTTTTTTTTGCTCTGTAAGGCTACAATGCTATTGTTATTGGTACTTTTTATTACTTGTCTTTCTTTTTCAGCTCCTCAACTATTCATATAGCAGTCACTCTCTTAAACCACTCCCTGGTTACTAAGGTAAATTGGACCCCAGCAACCAGATAACTGCTGAAATTCCAAACTGGAAAGCTGTGGAACAAAAAGTTAAATAATTAAAAAACCACCAGTAATAAAAAATGAAGATTAATTGCAAATTGTCTCAGAATAGCACTTTCTACATCATACTAAAAGTTAACTCAAAGGTGAGCAACCCCTTTAAAATACAGTGTGCTTCTAGCACCCTTCCGGAATGACTACATACCATACCCTTTACAATCTGGTTTTATACATCTTTCCATTCGCTCTTTTATGTTGTAATAGTGTACAGTTAATATTTTCAGGAAGAACTACACAAAAATGTTCTACATCAGGCAGTTAAAACCAGTGCAGTCTGTGGATGGGAAGCTCCTGAAGGAATCAATACTTGGGTGTGGGATTGCAAATAAGATAATGAGGCTTTGCGCATAGGAAAATATCTTCTCATATGTACTACAAAGAGGTCAATTGAAATAAAATATGAGATGACTGTTGTCACAAAGTAGAATATAATCCATTTACTATTTTAAGTATGTAAAGTATGTTCATTAACATCCAGAAATATTCAATAAAAACAATTGTACATTGACTGACAATGCAATTTTTCAAGTCTAGTTCTGGCACTTTTTCTTGGGTATGGAACTTGCCTGCTGGCCATTATTGTGTACAAAAGCATTCTTAATAACCCTCTGGTAGCTGATTGGTAGTAAAGGGAGGTGGGGTAAAAGCAGGGGCTCCATTCAATAAAATTTTAATTAAATGTGGGATTAAAAAGTGGTTGAGTGTATTACAAGAAGGAACCAAAAGAAGGGGGACTTTTTTTCTAAGCCCATGCCAGATCCACTAGGTAGGAGGTCAACATGCAAGAATGTCAGGGAGAAGCCGAAGCCTGAAAATATTGTCTACTTTAATGAATGTGTTAGCTACAGGGACTCTTTGGGGGTCATTTATAAGCAATGGGCAATTTTGCACCTGGGCAGTAACCCATGGCAACTAATCAGATGATTGATTTCCAGTGTTAAACCTACAGCTGACTGAAACAAGCTAATCACTGATTGGTTACTATAGCTTACTGCCCAGGTGCAAATTTATAAATTTATAAATGAGCCCCCTTGTGCTGTCCCCACACAGTATATAAAGGGCACAGCCATATAGTACCATATAGTATACCACCTTAGAACAAGTAATGGTTCACTTTCTGGTACAGGAAGCAATATACTGTATGCAGTGTAGTACATTCTGCATTCGTTCTGCTACAGAAATAACTTATTTTTGTTTTTCATAAAATCGTAAAATAATTTTTTTTAAAAAGTTTATTTTTCCAAGTTACCATCAGTAACCATGTAACACATCAAATAGTATGTTCGTAAGGTTATTTTGCTGTAAGTTGCTTTATTTTATATTCAGAAATATGGCACTATCATACTATAGCATACTATCATTAACTTTTCATTGGTTGAATCTAAATCACTGAATTAGTTGTTTGTAAACAACTATTTTTTGGGTAAATTGTTTTTCCAGTTTGATGAGTTAGTCACTTCTTTATTTCACCTAGAGTACATCTCAGATCTGGTTTGGGTTAGCAGACAGAAGGATTCCATATTACTAGACACAAGCGTAACATCAACTGACATACCATGAAATGTCCCAGACTGTGCCTTCCCACCGTCTGATATGCAAGGAGCATGCAACAAAATTGTTCCAGAGCGCTGTGTAATATGAGCAGCACCTTATTATGCGCAGTCATTTCATAGCTGTGGTTTTGCTGTAAACGTTGCAATTCCCCAGCACTATGGGGAAAATGTCGTAATCCACATTGGTGCTATAGATGTTTGCAGTATGTGTCCTCAAGGCACGGAGCCTTCAGCACCCTTGTTTTTTTATTTCTTTGCTTAGCAAGTAAGAGGCCTGTTGCTCTTTTCATAAGTCCATTTAGTATAAATTGCAATCCTGCTAGTATAAATGAAAACATTAATAATAAAAAAAAAACTACAGAAAAAAAGTGAAAAGTGGTTCAGTAATAAAGGTTTAAACATTTTCGAACGTTTAAACATTTTTGTCCTAGCACCCCTATAGCCATCACAGGCTGAGGAAAAGAGGGGTCAAAGACAAGAAGCCTGCTTTGTCTGTATTCTTGCCAGAACCCTTACCAATACGGTTTGTAGAATAGGACATCGCAAATATGTTTATTCAGCTCCTAGATGCAATGGAAAGAATATTGGCTGTACCTACTGTTCGTAATGGAATAAAACAAACAGATCGCACCCCACATCAGGTAGACGGAAATGTACCCCCATGTGTTCAGCCACGTGTAAATATTTTCCCTGCTCTCTATTGGTTCTTTGTTGTGATTATGTTCCTCATATAAAAGTCTGAAACATGTGTATTCATTTATTCAATAAGGAATTTCTGTGTTTGCATATAATGTTTGTGATATGGTTAAACGTTAAGTGCTTCCTATTTCAACATTAACTCTAGTGGTCAAAGGTCAACAAATATGTCATTTATAAGACAGTTTTGACAGTTTATGCTATTGACTGACAAGAAAAAAGGTTTCCTCACACTGCAGGAGAATTTTTCTATTTTATAGAAAGGACTGATTCACAAGTGCAATAGCAAAGCACAAAATTGCTTGCACTTGTGCCCATACACAAAGTGCAAATACAGGATGCATAAACATAAGTAATCCTTGGAATGAAAATCTGCATTGAAGTGTTGCTACTTCCTTTATGCTTTGGTCCTATACACTCAACTGACTTGTAAGTAGCAAATTGCACATTATTGTATTAGCATTCATTTTATTATTAACACGTATTTATAAAGTGCCAATTTACTCTACAGGGCTGTATAATAAATACATTAAGGGGCATATTTATCATAGTGTGTAAGCCAACATCGCTGGCCCATAGCAATCATTCAGCAATTAGATTTGAAAGGTCACTTACAAGTTAGAATACAAAAGCAAAGATCTGACTGGTTGCTAGGGGCAACATTACCAGTGATGTTAGCTTACACACTATGATAAATATGCCCCTAACAGTGTTCTTGACACCTCACACATCATCAGAAATTACATGTTGTACATGAAAAATTTGTGCTGCAAGATGAGAAACTACTTTGGTAGTCAATAAAGAGTGTATTACTACAATATATCAATGTAAGAAAAAAGAAGAAAGAGGATGATAAGAAAAGAGAAAAGAAAGGAAGGCTTAGGGAGGAGATCAGTTCATTGACCAAATATACAGTATGAGGGTGCAGAGTGCCCCTATACACAGTAGCCCCCCATACACAGTAGCCCCCCATACACAGTGCCCTTATACACAGTAGCCCCCCATACACATTACCCCCCATACACATTACCCCCCACAGGAGCTCCTCCTTTGTCTGCGGCTCCTTGTGCGACGGCGACAGGCCCTTTTATAAGGTTGCGCCCGTGCGTAATAACGTCACAAGTACCCACAGGCGCAACTTTATAAAAGGGCCTGTCGCGCTGTATAAGGAGCTGCATAACGAGTAAAGCCGCCGGGGAAGTCTGTCGCCGCCGCACAGCCAGCGCATCCCACTGTGCTGGAAAGTTCAATGGAACTATCCGGGACAGCTGGATGTGCCATGAAAAGCGGGACTGTCCCGCGAAAAGCGGGACAGTTGGGGGGTATGCAGTTCACTTCCTATCGTCTGAACAGGTAGAAACATGAGGCAGAGCTCTCTCTGTAATATAATGTTATTAGCTGCAGTATATACTCACTAACTCCTCACTATACTGCTGGCTTTGGGGGTAGATCTATTTGGGCTGCTTGTTAGGCTCTTGCTGTTTGTTTGCAGTTTTACAGCAGTTAATCTCACTGTAGTCACTCAGGCAGCGTGGAAGTCAGCCTGGGCCCAAAAATGTACCCTCTCTATTATATAGGAATCCAGGCTGGGACATTGAGCGGCAGCTACTGCAATTCATTACAGTATAAAGAGAGCTATAGTTGGAGTATACAGAGAGCTATAGTTGGAGTATACAGAGAGCTGTAGTTGGAGTATACAGAGAGCTGTAGTTGGGTATACAGAGAGAGCTGTAGTTGGAGTATACAGAGAGCTGTAGTTGGAGGTGGGCCTCAGTTGGTAATAGGGCAACAGTTGCCCCTGTGAGTGTATCATGGACCATGTGCAGACCTCTCTCTTTTACATAATGTTATTTGTTGCAGTATATACAAATTTACTCCTCATTATATTACTTGCATTGGGGGATAGAACTATTTGGGCAGGCTGCTCAATAGTTGTTTCCTTGTTGTTATTATAGCAGTTAATCGCACTGTAGTCACTTGGGCAGCAGGGGAGTCAACCTGGGTCCAAAAAGGCATCCTCTCTATTATATATAGAAATCCAGGCTGTGACACTGAGCTGCTGCTACACAGAGAGCAGTAGTTTGAGTTTAGTCAGGAATAGGGCAAAGCCTGAATACAGTAACTTTCCCAGGCTTTGGTTTAATAAGTCTGTACATTGCATGGTATTTCTATAGATATAGTTCTCGATTTAGAAGCCTTTAGTAGGATTCTTACCTCTAATTTATTGAGTCACAGATTTCAGGTCATGCTTTTCAGTAATACCTGTTACAATCCTTAGGCAGAAGAGAAGAACGCCGGATTTGTTATGGGGGAGCCCCGAGGCAGCCCCCCTTTGCCGGCCAGGCACCCTAAGCAACCTTGGCCCACCCACTGCCAACAACCCCCCATGCGCACACAGGGCGGTATTACCGGGGCCGCTGCACTGGGAGGAAAGGGTCCAGAACCAGTAGTAGGAGAAAGAAGAGAACAAGAAGCACATGCCCCCCCCCCAACTATTGCACCCTAGGCAGGTGCCTCTTCTGCCTACCCCTAGTTTAGTCCCTGGGTGCAACTCCCTCAGGTTTGTACCCATGAAGGTGTATGTCTGCAAAAGAACATGCCCATATTTGTTGACACACGATAATCTAACTGTTCAGGTATCTATATAATTTCTTATATAAAGGAAGCCCTGAAGCTATAAACACAGGGGCTGCATGACAAGGGATCCGAATGACCAGCAGCCAGATTACACTGGTTTATGTTTAAAGATTGGCAGAATCAGATGGAGCTGTGATTGGGTGAGAAGCAATAAATTAAGGGGGGGGGAAACAGGGCCGGGGGTGGAGAAGGATAGGGATGTGATGTCACAAGAGAAGCAGTTCCATACCTCCCAACATTTGAAAAATGAAAAGAGGGACAAAAAGTTTTGGCGCGCGCAGTGCAGCAATTTTTTTACCACGCCCACTTTTGTGGCCACGCCCCAATTACCACACCCCATTTAAAAAAAAAAATACTCCTTTTATATAGATGAAATGGCTGGATCAGACGCAAATGTGCTATACCCACATACTGTACTACCTAAGGAAAACAATATAGCAACTCCTACAAATAAAATACAAATATAGAGAGAAGGCAGTCAGTTATAAGTGAGTTATAACCATGTACCAGTTTTTCCCCCCATACACAGTACCCCCCATACACAGGTGCCCCCCATACACAGGAGCCCCCCATACATAGTAGCCCCCCCATACACAGTAACCCTGCCACACACAGTGTCCCCCATACACAGTAGCCCCCCATATACAGTAGCCTCCCATACACAGTAGCCCCATACACAGTGCCCCTATACACAGTGCCCCTATACACAGTAGCCCCCCATACACACTACCCCTGTACATTACCCCTATACAGTGCCCCTATACACAGTAGCCCCCCATACACAGTAGCCCCCCATACACAGTGCCCTTATACACAGTAGCCCCCCATACACATTACCCCCCATACACATTACCCCCCACAGGAGCTCCTCCTTTGTCTGCGGCTCCTTGTGCGACGGCGACAGGCCCTTTTATAAGGTTGCGCCCGTGCGTAATAACGTCACAAGTACCCACAGGCGCAACTTTATAAAAGGGCCTGTCGCGCTGTATAAGGAGCTGCATAACGAGTAAAGCCGCCGGGGAAGTCTGTCGCCGCCGCACAGCCAGCGCATCCCACTGTGCTGGAAAGTTCAATGGAACTATCCGGGACAGCTGGATGTGCCATGAAAAGCGGGACTGTCCCGCGAAAAGCGGGACAGTTGGGGGGTATGCAGTTCACTTCCTATCGTCTGAACAGGTAGAAACATGAGGCAGAGCTCTCTCTGTAATATAATGTTATTAGCTGCAGTATATACTCACTAACTCCTCACTATACTGCTGGCTTTGGGGGTAGATCTATTTGGGCTGCTTGTTAGGCTCTTGCTGTTTGTTTGCAGTTTTACAGCAGTTAATCTCACTGTAGTCACTCAGGCAGCGTGGAAGTCAGCCTGGGCCCAAAAATGTACCCTCTCTATTATATAGGAATCCAGGCTGGGACATTGAGCGGCAGCTACTGCAATTCATTACAGTATAAAGAGAGCTATAGTTGGAGTATACAGAGAGCTATAGTTGGAGTATACAGAGAGCTGTAGTTGGAGTATACAGAGAGCTGTAGTTGGGTATACAGAGAGAGCTGTAGTTGGAGTATACAGAGAGCTGTAGTTGGAGGTGGGCCTCAGTTGGTAATAGGGCAAAGCCCTGGGCTTTGCTTTACTAATACTATGTATTGCACAGTAGTTCTATAGATATAGTTATTTGATTCAGCAGCCTGCTGTCAGAGTTTGACCTCTAATTTTACTGGGTCTGATCCAGTTGCGGATGTCATCTATCTATATATTATTAACCCATGCAGAACCTGCCAGATATCCATCTAGTTATTTGGACAACATAGAGGCTACACATTGTCATTCACGCTGTGTACCTAGGGCAGAAGTAGTTCTACTGTGTTTCGGCACATATATATAGAGAGAGTGAGAGAGAGAGAGAGAGAGAGAGAGAGAGAGAGTGAGGAGGGGATTACAGTACAGTTGCCCCTGTGAGTGTATCATGGACCATGTGCAGACCTCTCTCTTTTACATAATGTTATTTGTTGCAGTATATACAAATTTACTCCTCATTATATTACTTGCATTGGGGGATAGAACTATTTGGGCAGGCTGCTCAATAGTTGTTTCCTTGTTGTTATTATAGCAGTTAATCGCACTGTAGTCACTTGGGCAGCAGGGGAGTCAACCTGGGTCCAAAAAGGCATCCTCTCTATTATATATAGAAATCCAGGCTGTGACACTGAGCTGCTGCTACACAGAGAGCAGTAGTTTGAGTTTAGTCAGGAATAGGGCAAAGCCTGAATACAGTAACTTTCCCAGGCTTTGGTTTAATAAGTCTGTACATTGCATGGTATTTCTATAGATATAGTTCTCGATTTAGAAGCCTTTAGTAGGATTCTTACCTCTAATTTATTGAGTCACAGATTTCAGGTCATGCTCAGAGGACAATCCGCTGCTACTGCAGACAGAACCTACATATAGTATAATCCTCTATTAGTATGTCTAGTAGGAGTCCAGATACCGATGGGTAAGTACAAAAAAACAGAGCCTTCCTATTGTAGCTTAGCTGGGATGCAACCGACTTTTAGTGAGGCAGGTGCTTGATGGGCTTGGGTCTGCAGGAGTGATAACAATTGGCTGCCTGGTTACACTTGCCCACCCAACCCCTAGCGGTTGGGTGGCTGGCATGCCAGGTAGTCCATGAAGGTGGATGGTGGTTGATTACTGGAAGCAGCATGGTGGCGTGGTTGGTTGGCCTTACCCTCAGAGCTGGGGTAGAGTGTACGGGAGCAGCGAGTGTACAGGAGCAGCGACAGGAGCAGTTTGGCCTTTCCCTTGAAGCTGGGCATCCATAACGTGGAAGGGCTGCTATGGAAGCAGCATGGTGGAGTGGTTGGTTGGCCTTACCCTCAGAGCTGGGGTCTCTGAGCTGGGTCTCCACATGCGTGGAAGGGCTGCTACGGAAGCAGCATGGTGAAGTGGTTGGTTGGCCTTACCCTGAGAGCTGGGGTCTTTGAGCTGGGTCTCCACATGTGTGGAAGGGCTGCTAGGCAAGCAGCATGGCGGAGTGGTGGCTTGCCTTACCCTCAGAGCTGGGGTCTCTGAGCTGGGTCTCCACTTGTGTTGAAGGGCTGCTACAGAAGCAGCATGGTGGAGTGGTGGCTGGCCTTACCCTCAGAGCTGGGGTCTCTGAGCTGGGTCTCCACATGTGTTGAAGGGCTGCTACGGAAGCAGCATGGTAAAGTAGTTGGTTGGCCTTAGCCTCAGAGCTGGGTCTCCACATGTGTGGAAGGGCTGCTACGGAAGCAGCATGGTGGAGTGGTGGCTGGCCTTACCCTCAGAGCTGGGGTCTCTGAGCTGGGTCTCCACATGTGTTGAAGGGCTGCTACGGAAGCAGCATGGTAAAGTAGTTGGTTGGCCTTAGCCTCAGAGCTGGGTCTCCACATGCATGGAAGGGCTGCTACGGAAGCAGCATGGTGGAGTGGTGGCTGGCCTTACCCTCAGAGCTGGGGTTTGTGAGCTGGGTCTCCACATGTGTGGAAGGGCTGCTACGGAAGCAGCATGGTAGAGTGGTTGGTTGGCCTTAACCTCAGAGCTGGGGTCTCTGAGCTGGGTCTTCACAGTATGGATGGGCGGCTACTGGACTAGTATGGCAAAGTGGTTGGATGACCTTACCCTCTGAGCTAGGCATGTACAGCCTGAGGGAGGTCTCCACAGAGAGGACAGGCAGCTATGGGAGCAGCTTGGTAAGGGATTAGTTGATCTTACCCTCTGAGCTAGGCGTGTACAGCTGGAGGGCATGGTAAGTGGTTGGTTGACTTGTGCTCCATTGTTATTAATAGAAGTGCAAGTTTGGTATCCAGGATGGAATCAGATTTCCTTTGAAAGTCCGTGTTTGCATCCTAGTCTACCACATGGGCAGAATACATGGTAATTTGCAGCAAAATAATGCTACAAATTTTAAGGCAAGTCTCTTGGCCAATAGAATGCTCCAGTGGTTTTGGTTTTTGTGCTCATCAAGTCGTCTAGCTGAGAACTATTTGGGCTGATATGCCAGGCATCCTAGTGGGAAGTTTTGCCTTGCTGTAACGTGTCCAAAAAATATACATAGCTGCCCATGTTGGTAATTGCACATGGTCATAGATTTAAATGTATTTCAATAAAGGAAAGTACTTATCTTTTGCATACATATGATATTTAAAAAAAAAAATATATATATATATATATATATATTTATACCATAGAGCTAATGGCCAATTTTATTCTATCCTGTGGTACAGTATGTGTGATACAAAGAGAAATGTTTTATAACATAGTTGTAAATTTATGGTGGAGACGAACCCAACTGAAGGTTTTCAGTTGGGCTCGTTGTGGCGGTAGGACCTTGCCAGTGTACTGCACAAGAAATTTTTTAAAGAAAGAGGGAGAAAGGAGCTTCTCTCCTTAAACTGCACGGTGGGTTGATTGATACAGACGCTACTACTGCTTGTGCTAGGGGACAGCCTGCTTGCATTTTCTATCATTGAGGCACTGCAGATTCAGGACCGGCAGCAGGGCTGCTAAACTTCTCTCATGGTGGGACATGCAGCTCCTGCTGGTAGTAGAGTCAGGGGCCATCCTCTCTGTAGGTAGAGGCAGCCTAATACTCAGTGGTGGATATAATGACATAGTGCTGATCTCAAATCTTCATTAAGGAATAGCAGAGCATAGTAGCGATCTCTTATGGAATTCTGGCTTTGAATATTGCCTTGAAGTGAGGCTGGCAAGGTCCTATTTATTTGATAAAATGTAAATAAATGCTGTGGCCTCTTTTTACCCATTTATGGCTTCTGGTG
Source organism: Xenopus tropicalis (assembly GCF_000004195.4). Classification (NCBI taxonomy): domain Eukaryota; kingdom Metazoa; phylum Chordata; class Amphibia; order Anura; family Pipidae; genus Xenopus; species Xenopus tropicalis. Next base: position 79,750,525 of record NC_030677.2, on the reverse strand, counting down.
TTTTATTAAGGTATGTAACAATGGGGTTCAGAGGGATGGCTGAAAGCGAAGGGCAATTGAGGAGTCCCCTTGTCAAGCGACTGCTCTGACTTCTACATGCAGCTGAACAGCAGATTTAGATTTAGGCATGCCTTTAGCATCAATTCACTGACACCATTTCTGTCATAACTACCATAGATTACCAGTGCACACCCAGTTACTGATGCATACTGCAAATTTGCTGTTTTTCCCTCTGTATTAGAACCTACAGAAGCAGCAAAGTGATGTCAAACTGACATTTGTATTTCTGTGCTACACAGTCGTTAAAAATATCACCAACATATTCTCATTTGTCTCCTGGTCCAATGCTAAAATTTCTACTGGAGTCTTCATTCTGTCCTTATTCAGAAGCTTCCTCATTGAGGAAGTTGTCTAGGGTCGGACTGGGCCACCGGGACACCAAGAAAATACCCGGTGGGCCCCAGTAGCCCAGAACCGACCCTATTGCTGCTTCCTCTGGCCTCCGATGTCCTCCCCTGACGTGTTTCACATACACGTTCAGGGGAGGACGATAGACAGGGGCCCATGCGGGGGGTTTAGGGGTGCGCGGCGGGGGACGGGGCCGGAGGAGACCCTGCACCCCCCATTCTGACCCCGAGGCTGTCAATATGGGTCTATAGCTTCAATGTAAGTAGTAAAATTCCTTGCATTTTTATAGCTTTCAATCAATTTGATTGCACCTATGTTTAAATTTTAACACATTTGCAAAGCATTTCTACTTGAGCATTATTCATACCTTACTATCAATAAGGCTCAAGTAGGAATGCTTTGCAAATATGTTAAAAATTAAACATGGCAATGTTATAAAAAAGAAAGACGGTGACATTTGAAAAAATTAAACAAACTTATCAAATTTGCATGTTTGGCCAGTTTGTAAATATTGCTCTTGATTTTTAGTTGTTAAATTGCAGGAGTGCAATCACTTATACATTGGAAACAGATCAGCAGTTGGGTTCAGTGAGTCTGCTGTCTAACGTGAAGTCACACAGGCAATGCTGGATGCACACTGCTGCACATATGACAAACACCATCTCTGCTAAGTAATGTCTTTCTCCTGAGAACAAATCTATTCAGGTTAAGTGAACCTGCAGTTGGGAGTGACGTAAAATGAAACATGTTTCACTTGGATGAAAGCCACATGTTAATTATTCCGCTTTGTAAGAGGATTATATTTTTACAATGTGGCAGACTTTCATAAGGTGGGTTGGACCACCAAGTAGAAGTTCAGATTCAGGCTATTTCTGAAAGGCACTGACTGCTTCATTTCTTATAATTATGCATATTAACGTGACAGTACATTGGTTTTGAAATTACTAAGAAATACTTTTTTCTGTTGATCTAGTGTATATGCTTATGATTCTGTGTGATCATTATTGACTACTTATTAGCTCATACTCTGTTGTTGTAGGTGGTGAAGATCCTTGTTAGCCTTTATAACATCACCTCGGCATGCCGCGGCAATTGCAACAATCCTTCTATGTGCAGGGCTCTGTGCAACGCAACAAACATGGTGGATTGTGTACATTTTTTGCACTTTGCAGCCTGCCTTTCACATCCTAAATATACTGTATCTCCCCCATGCACTGCCTGGTGTATGCATGCACGCATGTATCTGTGTGTGTAAATCTGTGTCTGTCTGGATTAAACCCTTTTTAAGGGGAATTTTACCTTTTTGTGAAATTTTTCAATAATTAGTATCAGTGGACTTATTCTAAGCAATTTTTTAGATTTTAGATATATAACCTTCCTATTCTGGCTGCTTCTAGCATGCAGGTGAAAATGCTATCTGATAATCGGAGGTTGCTGCTAAATTTTATCTAATGTGTTTCTACAGCCAGTATATAAATGCTATACAGTGATTATAGTTTGCTATGGATCCTGTATGGCCACCAACTCTTACACAGTTGTATATACTTAAAAACTGGGAAAGGTGCAGGAGCAGTGGAAGTTGGGTCGTGCTGGAGCAGAGGAAGTTGGGTCGTGCTGGAGCATAGCAATCTATAAAGGTTCCAGCTAGGACAGTGCTGCTTATACAGATCTCTCATGTGCATAGTCATGGACAATAGCACTAGTGACGAGTCTCAGATGATTCATGAAAACTTCTGCCCACGGCTCGAATAGGAAGGTGACTGCTAAAATTAGCTGCACCCAGAATAGCACACAAATGACAATGTCCGCGACAAGAAAGAAAAGTGACATGCCGCTAACCTAAAAGCACTACTAATCTGTTTTTATTTTTCTAATACTTTTTCTTTTTGATCACAGTTAATCTACTACTTAAATGCCTGAGATGCATACATTGACACCTGCTTCCTGTGGTAAGCATTGTTTTTGTCCTGAGAGCAGATAGAGTATTTGTAGTACATACAGAAGTGCTCTATTTAGATCAAGTTGCATATTATGAGGGGTGGACAGGAGGTTGGGGGGGGGGCCTTCAGAACATTTTTTTGCTCATCGGGGTCACAAGAGAATAGATATTGTCCTTGTAATAAAGTGATGTAATAAAGGTGCAAAGGTTGCTCAGTTCAGGTCAAGTTAAATGTAGCAGCCAATTGACAGACAGCATTTATCAGTTCTGGCTAAATTCAAGGGGAGCCCTAAAAAAGCCTCAGATGACCCCCCACGCCAAAGTAAGATGATAAGCAGAGGGAAGTGGATCGAAGTAAGAGGGATTAACAAGCAGAAGCACTGGTGCAATGCCTGATGGTGATGAGTTGGCACATTGCATTACCATATTAGAGGAAAGAGAGGAAAATGAGCCAAACTAGGGGTAGACAGATAGACAAGGTATGTACCTAGCACCCCTATCCCTTGGCCTTAGGTACGTGCCTCTTCTGTCTACCCTTATTTCTGGCCCTGGCATTTACTGGAATTGAATTTGACTTCAGATTAGGGTTTTCATGTTGCTACAGATCAGCTAAAAGTTAAACAGGATTTACTAGGACAAATGGCTGAAGTTGATGTACATGTGTTTTTTTTTTAAATATAATTTTTATATGTAGCTATGTATGTATCATCTAGCCAGGAATTGATACTCATTAATGGAACAGTTCATAATTCAGTTCATTCCTCTTTTAACTGCACACCTTCATCTTGGCTTTGCTTTTCCCTCACATATCAAATCACCCCGTCTCTGTCGATCCGTCACCAGTGCATTCACCAAGTACTTCACATGACAGGATATTTACTAATGTATTATGAGAGAGTGTAAAAATACAAACCCACTGTTTACAAAAGAGAAACTAGAACAAAAGATCAAGTAGAAAATTGAATAGGTAAAAAGCAGGTCTCAGGGCAGTGTAAAATCACAACAGGACATGACAGAGTTAGATCTATTGACAAGTGTCACAGAGCCAGACAGAACGGAGCCTATAAGCTGAAAGAATATGAAAATATAGCAGCCTGTAAACGTAAATTCTATGTTTAAATATAAACAGACATATCCATATAAACATAAATATAATTTTGGTTTCCATAGCTACATATTTTTATATTAAAGGAGGTTCAACTCAAAGTTATACACTGATGATCTGAAATTGATTGGCTGTCTTTTTTCCTATATTGTCCAAATTATCTATGTAACTTTGAGAGGGCCTTACGTAGATCCAGCATTAAAGTGCAAGGGCACTTAAAGGGTGCTCATAATTCTCATTAAAATGCAATGCTATCCTGGGTCTGCACCACATGCTAGACTGAAAAAAAATTGGCATGAGTTGCAGAGGGCATTGGGGGTGCAAGGCATCATTGTACTTACCGCCTGCCATATGCCTGAGGCCTGTGCCTACTGGAGCTACCTAACATGCCAGTCTGAATGATGTGCAAGTTAGGGGGTGGGAGATGGGATACCTATTTGCCTTCCCCTGCCTGATATGAATACAGAATTGTCGCAATTGCTGCGGCATGCAGAGGTGATGTTATAAAGGCTGACAAGTATGGGCTAATAAGTACTAAATAATTATTACACAGAATCATGGGAATTGCAGACACAACTGGGGATGACAATCAGAATTGTCAGTATTTCTCAACAGTGCCTGTTTGTCACTGCCAGTGACTGAATTAGCAGAACTTTAGATTGTAAGCTCTTGCCAGTAGGGCCCTCTGATCCAATTCTTTCTCTGAAAACCCTTGTTTGTTAAATTATTGCAAGATCCCTGTTTGTTATAAATAAATATACAGTGCTGCATAATTTGATGGCACTAAATAAATAAATGATGATGGTGATGATGATGATGATGATGATTTTCCATGGAAAATAGCTTCATCCTTCAGTGCAAGAGAAAAAAAAATGCTCTTCAATAAACAAATAATACCACACTAGAAAAACAGAGGGCCCATTTACAAATATATGAACAAAGCTGAAAAATAAAATGCATGGAAATCCCCATATTTTTTACCTTAAGGGCTCTGGCACACGGGGAGATTAGTTGCCCGCGACAAATCTCCTGTGTCTCAGGCGACTAATCTCCCCGAGTTGCCATCACCTGCCATCCCAGTGTAAGTCCCCGGTGGGATGGCACACCCGGTGGCGCGATTTCAGTGAGATTGCGCAAGTTGCCTCGAGAGAAAACTTGCGCGATCTCACTGAAATCGCGCCGCCGCGTATGCCATCCCACCGGCGATTTACATTTTCGCTGGTGGGATGGCAATCCGGGGAGATTAGTCGTCCGAGACACGGGAGATTTGTTGCGGGCGACTAATCTCCCCGTGTGCCAGAGCCCTAAGTGGACACAGGCAAAATAGTTTTCACTATTACTTTGGCATAATTTACCTAATTAGTAAAAAATCCTGGCATTGGGTTTTTAATCAGTGTGTTTGCAATTGTTATCATTATCAGCATGCTGTCTTGAGGGGCTATTAGGGGGGAAGCGAATTTGTCCCAACAATCACAAAACGCATTGAAGTCAATGGGTGGTTTTTCGATGTGAGTTTTGCAGCGGCTACCTTTTATCGATGCATTTTTTTCCATGCAAAATGCATTGGAGTCTATGGAAATATTGCAATTTATGTGTGGGTTTTTTTGGCGACTATTTCTGCATAGAAACCATTGGAGTCTATGGGCATTTTATAAATACACTGGGGTCTATGGCTGTTTTAGAGTGGCAACATTTTTTGATCGTCACTGGCGGCAATTCATAGGATGTGTTGCAAGTGTGGACACAACAGGATAAGGAAAGCGAACCCAAATGTGGAGAGGAACTACCTGCATGCAGATTAATGTCACATTCAATTGATTTAGTGCAGAAGTAACACTTCTTCAAGTTAGGAAAAGGCTGATAATCAGAAAAACCTTGAAAAGACGAAACTTCTTGCACGTCATTAATTCTCATGGCATCAGAGATGCCTGAGCTCTACTGTCAAACTACATTATTAAGAGGAGCACAGCTTTAACATGAGCTTAAAGTGCCTTATTCACACCTACTTTTTATTTGGCTCTTCTTTGTTAGATAACAACATGAATTGACTTAGGGACATATTTATTAAAGGGCAGACAGAGGATTCATAACAGATCTCCATATGTATATAGTTATGCATTGAGCTATAGAGTTCTCTCCCAAAGATATCGAGTAAACAGTCTGTTAACCCTTGGATACATATTCACCCTCAGTTTCTTGTCAATATTAAGGACCTGTAATAAAAAATGTACCACCATCACAAGTGGGTCTTAGCACGTTGTGTTTGGCATTGACACCTACAAAAATCACATTTTTAAAATGAATAATCTTGTTGAGTAATCTCCAGGTGTGTTATACAGTACCTTAGGTGAAAAGCTTCAACAGACAAAGGCTATTGTTAATGGCAAGATGCCTTCAAATCTACTGTTTTCTAAGCAAATGGAAAGGCACTAAACAAAATAATAAAAACAACACTGAATCTCTAGATACCTGCCACTAAACACCCTGAGTGAGCTTGTGGGTCAAGAAATGTAGAAGGCCATGTGGTGCCCTGTGTAAAGTTTCAATGTATGTTTGTGAAACAGGTCTTCTTCATCATTGTGTAAGAACATTTTGCTGGGGGGGGCCAGTATCTTCTAATTGGAGTTCTAAGATCACAAGCAGAACTGGACCCATTTTACAAAGTTCTGGTGTAATAGTTCTTATTATCAGGGTTGTTGCGCTCATTGTGTGGCCAGCTCAACATTACTATTGAGTAAACAATAATACATTTATTTACAAAATAAAAATGTAAACAAAAAAATTAGGTTTTAACGCCACTAATTGCATAATAAAAGTATCAAAGCAAAGCAAAATATTTCAGTTCATATAACTAAGAGATTAAAAAAGACAATGCAGTTAAATATTCATAAAAATTAATTGCAGCTCAGGTTGAACTGGTCTAGATTTTATCTTGGCAACAAAGTCCAGTTCCCATACAACACCCAAGCATATTTCTTGCTTAACTGGATCATCTTTGATTTACTGTATATGGATGAACTCATGAGAGCTGTAGATATAAAGTAGGATGATGCAATTAATGGACTTGTGACTTATTTGCCTATAATTTACTTAAAGAAGCAGTTAATACAAGCTAACTAATTACACTCATGGAACTGATAACCATTTGACAAAAATACAGGGAAAAATATTTTCACATTAATTACATATATATTTTATTTTATTAATATTTACAGAGGCCTTAAAGATGCTAAAGATGATGCAGAAATGGTCACAAAATTTGCTCCATGTCAGATCCTGGGTTACTATGCGTTTTTTTGAGGACAGATTCCGACCATTCTGTTGTTGGATCAACAATGGAACAAAGTGTTCCAGCTCCAGGGCCATGGGCATCGGTGTTCTCTGAGGCTTTTCTGCTCTCCAAAACTCTTGTCATAAAATGTTCCCAAAACACCATGGACAAGTCTCAGGATGCCTGATCAACAGAACGAAAATGCCACATCCCTACATGATGTGTAGCCCAGAGACAATATGGGCAAACGGGCTGCAAAACCATTTCATCATTTTCCATTTACATTAGAGGCTACATATGTTGACAGGTCAGAATCTTTATGGCTCTGCATTTGTCAGTTTCATAGATGTCTGTAAACTCCTTACTGATGCAATAATGGACAGGACTGTGATGCTGACATTCTTTTAAGAGCTTCAGTCCTTATGCTCATCTTCTCCTTCGCAGTTTCCTGTTACACAATATTGGAACATTTACAACTGGATCTTTAGTGATAACATGGAAATAAACATGCATGTCCTGCGCTATCATATTTATTTACTTTTGTAATTCCATAGACAGACGTTAAAGAAAAAAGTGCTGCTATGTTTCTTTGCTAATAAATTAATCATCAGAGAGCAATATTATTAATAATGTTGAAGTGGAAAAAGGAAGACAGAAAGTAAATCGCACTTATGGCGCTGACGAAGTAAACTGAGTATCATTATGGACCACCAGGTTAATGTGAAAATCCCTGGACATCATCACTTTGCTACATTACTTATTCACTATTATTCAAATTAAACTCCAAGATACTTGGATACGTCACCGAAGACTCACTCATTAAAGCCATACTAGCAAAATGTGTATTGTTGTACAATGAGCTTCAGATGAAGCCCTTTCAATTTTGGGTCTTATTAACCTTTGCATGTTTTCTTTGGCTGCACTAAAACATTTGGCTGATGTCAGTGCAGTAACTATATATAGCAAACAAACACTTACAAGTTATTATATTTCCATAAAACACAGGCACCGAAATACTGAAAATAGTACCAATGAGCTCTATGATTCCTGTTCAGATCTATACTGACATGTGTAGCCTTCCCTTTAGCCATTTAGCAACTGAAAGTACAGCAGTCTTAGGTCCTTGGGATAACAATGAAAACTATTAACATTTAAAGAGGAAGGGTGTGTTTGTTATAAAACTATTAACAAGAAGTTCATATAAAAGTACTTATGCAAAAACTATTGTTTAGCTTCTTTTGAAACTGATTTTTGGGAGTGCAGTAATCTTTATTACAAGTCACAGGTAAGACAAACATGATCTATCTGGTTTTAGACACTGGCTGCTTTTGTGACTTTTATAAGTAAAATTTCGGTGTGCTTTTCCTTAAAGGAATATTGTCATTGAAAAACATGTTTTTTTTTCAAAACACATCAGTTAATAGAGCTTCTCCAGCAGAAGCCTGCAATTAAATTGTTTTTTAAAAGTTCAGATTTTTTAATATTTCATTTTGAAATATTACATGGGGATAACCATATTCTTCATTTCCCAGGGTCACACAGCCATGTGAGTTATGCTCTGTTAAACTTCAGTCACACTTTACTGCTGAGCTGCAAGTGATGTCACCCCCATCCCAGCAGCCGATCGGCAGAACAATGGGAAGGTAGTAAGACAGCAGTAGATATCAGAATAGCACTCATTAGTAAGAAATCCAAGTCCGGCTTGGGACTCCTTAGTGGTATTGAATAGATGGTGCTGTCACTGATATGTATAAATGGAAACATTCTTTGAAGACATGTTTCTTCTCAATTGTTGTTAGTAGGGATAAAATATAATTATATCATTAATTGAATAGTCTTATGTAATTTCATTGTCATGATAACATGTTGGGAGATAGATATTTCTGCTACTGCTCTCCTTGAATACTACACGTCTGACCCATTCAGTTATTCCTGCTCCAATAATATGAAAGCATGTCCTCAAACATATCTATGGGAAGTAATATGGATAATTATGACCAGCCAGTCTCAAACAAGTCTTAGGGGCTGATTTACTAAGACACGAATTCGAATCCGAATTGGAAAAATTTCGATTGGAAAACGAACATTTTGCGACTTTTTCGTATTTTTTGCGTTTTTTTCGGCGCCTTTACGGCTTTTCGGAAATTGACGCGACTTTTTCGTTACCAATATGATTTTCGCGAAAAAACACGACTTTTTCGTAGCCATTACGATTCGCTCGTATCTTGTCGCGACTTTTTCGTATTGAGCGCTCGTAAGTGGCGGGCGAAACTTTCAGACTTAGCATGATTTTGGAAACCTCCCATAGGACTCAATGGCACCCTGCAGCTCCAACCTGGCCCAAGAAAAGTCACCATACTGAAGCTTGAATGAATCCGAACGCTACGAAAAAATCGCAACATTTTGTGCAACTTTCGGAATGGCTACGAAAAAGGCGCGACTTTTCGCGCAAGTTTTAACGCTACGAAAAAATCGGCAGATTTTGCGCAACATTCGGAATGCCAACGAAAAAGTTGCGATAATTTTCCGAAAAATCGCCAAATACCGATCATTACGAAAAAAACACAATCGGACGCATTCGGCCCATTCGTGGGTAAGTAAATGTGCCCCTTAATTCAGGAAAAAGATGAAATGAACATAAGGGATCACTTATGACCTCTAAGGTAGCGGGAAATTGGGCGGAATGTGCAATGTGCAACTGCCTTTGCCTCTTGCAGAATTACAGATCTAAACCATACCATGCTGTATAGTATTTTTTATATTACATGTAATTGTTTTCAGAATTTTGTTGGGTGTATGGTGTTCTTGTTCTTTACCTATAAAGTTTTCCTCACAAAAATATTCCTTCTCTTTTCTTTCAAAAGGGCTTATTTACAAAGCAAGTGCAAAGTTCCAAATGCAAATAATCCGCCAGTGGTGTAACTTTAGAGCCCCTCCAGCAGAACAAATGTCTTAAATCTTCCATTCTGCACATTTCTCCACTATATAACAGTGTGTTGCTTTTCCTGAAAAAAACTGTGTGCACAACTACTTGCATCTGATGTGTCAATGTGTGCACAATTCAGTTGGCACATCTGGGGTTGCCTGTACGTGCAACATGCAAAAGGAGCCAAGAAAATACCAGCTGCTCAAGGAAAGCAGTAATCCCAGAGCTTGCTAGGCTCACTTGCAGCTCTGTGCTCTTTAAATTGCACCAAGCTCTATATGCATAAAACCTGGTCCAACTGGCAAGTAGACACTGAAATCAAGTTTAAAGAAGCACATATGGGTGCAAGCACCTTATGAATTACTGCACACCCAGTACAGAGGCTGAAAATGATCAGTATCCATGAGCTGCCATAAACAAATAAAGGTTTTTTAATTAAAACCGAGTGCTGTCCTGGAAGATATATTGTACCTAGTGCTGTGCCTAGCAATCATAAATGAGTCCTAGAAAGCATTCTTCTTTTAATAACATAAGTATTTTATTGAGCTTGTCCACTAAAGAACTGTTTTGCATCACATATAATATTTAATGGCATATAATGAAGTGAAAAGAGGTGCGGAGTGCTATGAATTTTTGATAGCTCATATTTCTTGCTATTTTTATCCTTCATTGTGCTCTCTTCTGTTTAGGTTGCTATTATCACTCCGAAATTCCTTCAAACTGGTAACTAAGCAAGCAAAATAGGTACATTAGAACTGCCAGTACCATGTGACTTATATTTACTTTATGTTAGTAATTCTTTGGTGATTATGTTTAAAGAAAGCCCTTACATTCCCTAAAGAGTATAATGTAACCAAGCAAATTACTGCATAGTTTGACTTATTATATTATTAGCCCCTTCTCTCCAATTATTGCGTACCCTGTGTAGCTAACAAAAAAGGGTACTTAGGCCAAAGTCATTTGTGGTGATCCGGCTTAATCGCATAAAATTGCCTTTTTTTTTGCATTTTCCTGCAAAGAAGCATTAATCCAAAGGTAAGTGAAGGGAAAGGCATTTTTGAAAGTTTTTTTGCCCAGGGTAGCATAGATTTACTGCAGGCGACAAATCCTCCCATCTGCCATGGCCCCAAGTGTTGGCTTTGCTTCTTTCTGCCTGTCTTTTGTAGCCAGGTATAAAGTTGATCCGTTCTCTTCCGCAGCTACCTGTAACTGCACTGACACAGCTCTGGTCTGAGTGTAGCTACATGGAGCAGACTGGAGATCAGCAACATGAAAGTGGGCATTTATAGGCAGATCTCTGCTCCATGTAACTGCACTCAGGCTTAAGCTGTCCCCATTAGAGCATCTACACTGGGCTGCTAATGTAAGCAGATCCTCTTCTCTCCACCTACCTAGAAAACGCAGGCAGTGGTATATTACAGTAAAACACTTAACATTAACTTTTAGTATGATGTAGTTATTGAGTTACTTAGCTTTTCATTTAGCAGTTTTCCAGTTTGCAAGTCTGGCAATCTGGTTGCCATGGCCCAAACTACCCTAGCAACCATGTATTGATTTGAATGAAAAACTGGAACACAAATAGGCAAGGGCCTGAATAGAAAGATTAGTAATAAAACGTAACAATGAAAATTAATCTGTAGCCTTACAGAGCATTTGTTTTATCTGTAGCCTTACAGAGCATTTGTTTTTTAGATGGGGTCAGTGACCCCCATTTGAAAGCTGGAAATCTTTAGAAGAAGAATTATGAAATTTGAAATAATTCAACAACTATAAAACAGAACAATGAAGGCTAAATGCAAAGCTGCTTAGAAATAGGCTCACTATAACATACTTAAAGGTGACCCACCCCTTTAAGTACAATGCAAATAAAGTTTAAAATTGTACAATACTTAATGCCTATGCGCTGCATATTGCCTATGTGCTCGGTGTACCAACCCAGGCAGCATGAAATAATGACTAATAAGGATGTATATTGCATTACCCAGCACATAACAGACTAAATCTACGTCAACTGACAAAAATATAACATGTCAGCCTGAAAAGGGTTCTTCTCCCACACATTCACTAATATTTTCTTTCATTCAACCATTGCACCTCTTCCTTTACTATATTTCTTTCTATATTTAGCAAAACAGTTCACATTCTCCTTTTTCTCCTTTTGAAATCTATCTTTGTCCCTTCCTGGACTACTTTAGCTCATGGGCTTTATGTCACCGGCCTCTTTGATGGGTCTATATTCTTGTCAATGTGAAACATAAACATTGAAACAGGAAGCAAAAAATGGAAAACAAAAAAAACGCTAACAAGTGTGTTTGTTTTTTTAGGCATTTATAAATGGTTCCAGAGAGTGAGATTTTATGTCTCGGTTATTGTCACTTAAGTCAACAACAAAGATAAAGGTATCTTGCTATTATTAGTATTGGTGCTAAAATATAGGGTTTGCATTTAAAAATCTTGACTATTTGTTGTACAACAATAATTTCCCATAACTTTTGGTACCAGATACTTGTGCCATTGTATGTAATGTATATTATATCTTCAACTGGAATGGTTTTAATGTACCTTAAGCTACTAAAAAGTATGCATGAAGAAATATATATAGAGAGAGAGATTTTTATATGTTTTTCCACCCTTTTTTGAAAGGTGGATAGCGCTCCCATAGCTGGGAATACTATTATAACCCACCATCATGAATTAATCAATAACTGTAATGCAGCAATACAACACCGTTTCCAAAAAAGCTGGGACACTGTGTAAATGTGAATAAAAATAGAATGGAATGATTGCAATCATTGAAATCCTATATTTAATTACAAATAGTACAAAGTAAAGTTGGAGGGGTACACCATTCTGTGAACACTGTGTTGGCAAATATTACTAAGAATTTGGGAATTTTATCATCTACAGTACATAAAGTAATTAAAAGATTTAGATAATCCAGATAAATCCCTGTACATGTACACAAGGGGTAAGGATGAAAGCCAATTCAGGATGCCTGTGATCTTCAGTCCCACAGGCACTTTATTAAAAACAGACCTTATTTTGTAGCAGAAATCACGGGCTCAGGAATACTTCAGAAAACCTTGTCCGTGAACACAGTTTGTCCCTGCAGTCACTGCATTAGTGCAGATGGCTTTGGCAGCTTCATATCCACAAGGAACCATAACCATAAAAATCGTACCATAAAATAAAGTTTTCTCTGCAAGTAAATCTGGCCCCACATGTTTACTGTTATCAAACAGGGTTCAGTTCAGTTTTATAAGCAAACCTTATATCCTAACTCACTTGCAGATTTTCCTATAGACTATTGTCAAATGTTTTATGAGAAAAATCATGAGATTAATTTTTCACATCTCATAGAGCCAGATTGAAATGAACAAAAAAAGCTTATCTTCCATAGCGTCAGATGCATTCAGTGAGAAAAAATGTTTATCACATGAAAACTCATAGTCTATGGAAAAAGCTGAAAAATGAATAAGGAGTAAAGTTGTTTCTCTTCAGATTAAATCTTGCTCATACGTTTTCACATACAAACCATAAAAACACCATTGATAGTCAGTATTTATTGGATATGTTGGGGCTGTGTGGGACATTGTGTATTTGAAATGCTAGGGCCTATTTTGAATCTTAGTCCAGAGATGATTCCCAGCATCCATTAGCCCTTTAAAATATGTCATAGTATAGTAAAGTTGTAATCCAGCAACACTGTTATGTTCTTTTTACTAGCTTTTACCAGCTAGAGGTTACAGTGTATAAAAAATGATGTACTAACTTTTAAGATATCAGTTAAATGTAATGAATAGTACAGTCTATAAATAATTATTTCAAACAAGGCCAAAATATTTATTGAGTTTATTTCAGTTTGTTTTGTTTTTTATTTCAGCAGCTTGGAATTTAAAAACAGTTTATAATTCCTGGGTGGGTGCTGCCTGCTATTTTTGGTATGATACAAATTTATAGTAACAGCTCCAAAGGGGAGTCCCTGGAAACTAGAAACCCTGCTCTCTCAGAATTCCTTTTGCTCTAGGTAGCTGTGTTGGCAAAACTTATGACTACGACACAAATAACGAAAAGCTTATTTTAAGTGATGTGCGGGTCAACAAGCACCCAACCCAAACCTACGCCAAACCTGACCTGGAAATCTACCTCTTTTATAGACCCGCACCTGACCTGCCCCATCTCTGATAACAGAAAATTGTTCTGCATGGAACAGGCACACGCCTATAGAGCAGAAGAGGGGCATAGTAAAATTGCAGGCGGAGAGGGCAAAAGGAAGAGTTTGGCCCAAACCCACCTATGATACACAAATCTTGTGTGGATGTAAAGGTAAACCTGCCTGACCTGCTGGTAAACCCATGGATCCTGCACGTTTCAAGCTAACCAGCACACCACAAGCTCCTTTACATATACCGTATATACTCGAGTATAAGCCGAGTTTTCCAGCACAAAAAATGTGCCATTCGGCGCACGCACGATGAATGTAATCTGGCCCTGCCCTTGCTAGAGAACTAATACTGGATGAAGTTCTTTGGAGTATGGAAAGTTGTTCCAGCTTTCAGTGAGTCTTTGCATCTCTTTAATTATGCTGATCATGCTGAGCATAGAGTAATGGTTCCAGGAAGCAACATGTTGGTGAAACATCTTTACATTCAGAATTGTCCTGTTACTTATCAAGCTGTTTTGGAGAATGTGAGCCCCGGAGCAGCAAGGTCGGAGGAGGGGCTGCATGACCCAGCCCAGCATCACTAGTGAGGGGGTAGGTCAGTTAAGCTAAAAGGGGAGGGAGAATAAGGTGGGAGGAGAAGGGTATATAGGAGAGGTAGTGAGGGCTGGCTATCCACCATTTTAGGTGATAGCAGCAGAGGAAAGATCATGGCTACCAACCTTGATGAGATGCTGGCCCGGATCAGAGCCGAAGCAGAGAGAAGAGGAGATGACTGGCTGCGTCAGTTCCTTCCCAGCCTGGAGGATCCACAGCCCACGACACCCACCAGGAGACCCCGCAGAGCAAGACCACCCACCAGGCTGAGCCCATCACCCCCAGTGCGCAGGAGAAGGCCGACGTCACCCAGCCCGCAGCCATCCACCAGCAGGAGCTCAGGACGGAGCAGAGGCACCGGAGGCAAGGGACCCACTCCCAGCACCCCCCCGACCAGGCAGAAGGACCCGGACACCCCGACCGGCAGACCACGTGGAGGAGGAATGGCGACCCGGCAGAGAGGCGGAGGACCCGACGCGCGCGATGATGACGTCACCGGTGCGACGAGCGGCGCTTCAGGAACACCAACGCGGCTCCGGAGACAGGCCAGTACTGGGAGCCGGGAGGGAGGCAGTGCCATACGGGCCGGGCAGGCAGAGGCGCCAGGGCCCCGGGGAGCACGGGGGGCGGGAGCGCGGGAGAGGCGCAGGGTGGGCGGTCCGGTGGAAGGAGAAGCAGGGGCCCGGGAAGCAGCACAAGGAGGGGGAGGGGAGACAGCGGTAGCGCAGGCCACGGGCGGCACGGCACAGCCGCAAGCAAGGAGCGGGCCTGCAATACAGCAGAGCTGGGCCCCGGTAGCAACACAAGAGAGGGGAGGGGGCATGGAAGCGGCCCAGGCCGCATGGCACGCAGCTGGGGCAGATGTGGCAAGAAGCCAAATGGGGGCATGCGGGCCTGCTACAAGGTTAGCAGGGGCCCAGGAGATGCCATCAATGGCCCAGGCGGCCTGGGTCCCCACCAGGCCCGGGCCAGGCCCTACAGGGAACCCAATGGGAGCGGGTGGGCTGCTCACCGCCACCCGGGAGAGTGGAGCTATGGCGGGCTCGCCCTGCTACAGGCCTCTCCAAACACCAGGGCAACAGGCCGGGCCTACAGGCAATGGCCAAGAGAGCCAACAGGGATGGGCCCCAGCACCAACAGGAGAGGCCAACCGGGCGGTGCCCATGGGCGCTGCGGCAGGGAGGGAGGGAGCAACGGCCGCACATAGCGTGGCAGCCCAGGGTATGCCCCCCCCGCTTTGTCTCCAACAGGTACAAGGACCAGGCAACGGCGAGGGCGGGACGCCACAACAGCAACAAGGGATCACACGAGGAGCCCCAGGCCGAGACAGCACAACCACAAACTACAACAACAGCGCAGGTACGCACGTTGGGCTACAAGGACAAGGACAACTGACGGTAACCAGCACTTCTTCAGCCGCAGCGGGGGTGGGGCAAACGGGCGGGCAAGCGCTCACAGATTTCATTGACAGTTTGCGACAGCTCTTAGGGCAGTGGGATGGAAAAAGCCAAACACCGGGAGGGGCACCCAGCGCAGCAGCACCGTCCACAGCACAGGTCACAACAGCACAAGGGTCAATAGGGGGCCCAAATAGTGAAGGGAACGGGGAAAAACGGGGGGGAGAAGCCAGTGCCACTCTCGGACTCAGCCAAGGGGCATGCTTATATCTGTTTCGAAGGCCCCCTAGGGTCACATCTGAAGCCAGAGGTGCGGGAAAAGATCTGGAAACGGGAATACGTAGATATCTTTACACTGCTCCCATTAGAGAGGTTCAACATTGACAAATTTGAGAAAGGGAAGGAACACAGAAAGGAGGAGGATGAAGATAGGCGCCGCTACAGGCTCATACCCAGGACATTCGGCAATTGGCTACAAGCCTTTGCCATCCTGGCTAGTGTAGTAGGAGAAAAACACCCCGAGCACTGCTCAGCCCTGTTCTGCTACCTAGACGGAATCTGGGAGGCACACAGGGTTTACGGGGGCTTAGCTTGGCTGCGCTATGACGAGCAATTTCGTCAGAGGATGGCAGTCAGACAGGATGTCAGATGGGACCACCGGGACATCGGCCTCTGGATGAGGCTGATGAACAACAAAGGGTATCAGGGGTACGGGGGTCCGGGGACGACGGGCCAGCAGCCCTTTCCAAATAGCTCCAGCGGGCAAACTTCCAGCCCAGCTGGGGCACACAAAAAAGGAGCTTGCTGGGCATTCAATGATAGCCAATGCAAATGGGGGGCATCATGCCGGTTCAAGCACGAATGCTCCCTGTGCGCTGGAGCACATCCACTCAGCAGGTGCTTCAAGAAAGGAAAAGGAACAGGGGGTAAGTTTAGGGACGGCTTTGGGAAAGGGCCAGACGCCGGTGAGGCTAGAAGCGATGCTCCCATGGCTAAGTAAATACCCAGCCAGGGACAAAGCAGAAAAAAAGGGTTTTCGGGATGGGTTTAGGATCCCGGGAAGGGAGGGGACACAGGGGGGCAAATTAAAAAACTTGAAGTCAGCTAACACCAACCCGGGGCTGGTAATAGAGAAACTTTACAAGGAGGTGAGCTTGGGGCGCATGGCGGGCCCTTTCAAGGAACCGCCATTACACAACCTTAGAACATCTCCTCTAGGCCTGGTGCCTAAGAAGGAAGCCGGTAAATTCCGGCTTATTCACCACCTATCACACCCCAAAGGCACCTCAGTGACGAGATTGATAAGGACTTAGTGAAGGTCTCTTATACCTCCTTTGATGAAGCAATACGTTTAGTAGGTAGGGCAGGACGAGGGGCCCTGATGGCTAAGGCGGATATAGAGTCAGCTTTCCAGCTCCTGCCAGTACATCCGGAATCACTACACTTACTGGGCTGCTACTTTGAGGGACACTACTATGTGGACAGGAGTTTACCCATGGGCTGCTCCATATCCTGCGCATATTTCGAGGCCTTTAGCACATTCCTAGAGTGGGTAGTTCGGGAGAAAGCAGGGGTTGCGTCAGTCATCCACTACCTGGATGACTTTCTCTGTGTCGGCCCGCAACGCTCGAGCCTATGCGCAGTGCTCCTTGAGACACTGCAGGAGGTTGCGGAGCAATTTGGGGTACCGTTAGCACGGGAAAAAACTGAGGGCCCTATCACATGCTTAAAATTCCTGGGCATTGAGATTGACACGGTCAGGCAGGAATGCCGGCTACCCATGGACAAAGTACTAACGCTAAAAGAGGAAGTAGGATACGCGAAGCAGGCTAAGAAGGTGACTTTAAAACAGCTCCAATCTCTCCTAGGAAAACTTAATTTTGCTTGCCGCATTATCCCCATGGGGAGGGTGTTTTCTAGGAGTCTATCCATGGCAACAGCAGGTATCAGGCACCCCCATCATTTTATAAGGCTCAACTCAGAACACAAAGCTGACCTAGCGGTCTGGAGCACCTTCCTCCAGGACTTTAATGGGAAAGTATACTGGCCAGAAGAGGTAGTGGAGAACCCCGAGATCAGCCTATTCACAGATGCAGCAGGGGCGACAGGCTTCGGGGCATACTTGTCAGGCAAATGGTGCGCGGCGGGGTGGCCCCAGGAGTGGGCCACGCGCAACCTAACAGGCAACCTAGCATTTCTAGAACTCTTCCCAATAATAGTTGCAGTAGAGCTTTGGGGTCGGGAACTGTCCAACAAATCTGTTTTGTTCTGCTCAGACAACATGGCAACGGTTCTAGCGGTCAGCAACCTAACTTCCTCCTCACGCCCGGTGCTAGCACTACTACGGCACCTGGTACTACGCTGCTTACAACTTAACATCAGTTTTAGAGCAAAACACATCCCAGGCGAAATTAATGAGATCGCTGATGCTTTATCTCGGTTTCAGTGGAACAGGTTCCGGGGGCTAGCGCCGGCAGCGGAGCAGGAGGGAGAGCGGTGCCCAGACCTTGTATGGAATCTGGTGCCTCAGGTATGATGGAATGGGTAAGGCGGTCGGTGGCCATAAAAACTTGGAACGACTATAACAGAACATGGGAAGAATGGTTTCATTTAGAACGGGAAATGGGGGGAGTAGAGACTAATACAGAGAAGTTAGGCCTACTGGCGTGGCAGCTGTCCAGGGACTTTGAGGCGCAGGTATCGATCAGTGTGGTGGAGAAAAAACTGGCAGCTCTAGCATTTCTATTCAAATTCAAGGGTTGGCCAGATTTCACAAAGGACTTCGCGATTAAACAGGCAGTAAAAGGCTTTAAGAAAGGGAAAAAGTCCACTGATCATAGGAGACCAATCACGTTCAACATACTGGGGGGTTTATTTGATCAGTTAGGGGTGCTGGCCAACTCGCCATTCGAAATAACGTTGTTTAAACTGGCTTCAGAATATCAGAGCTGGTTAGCCACAATAGAGCAGGGAATGAGGGAATCTTGGCAAGGGATGTCATTAGGTCAGAAGGGAGCGTGTCCATTTTAATTAGAGACTCCAAGACAGACAAACAAGGGAAGGGATTCCGGGTAGAGCTCTTCGGGATTCAGGGCCATCACACCTGCCCGGTGAGTTGCTTTGACAGCTATTACAGTATGAGACCTGACCAACAAGGCAGCTTGATGATCCACCAGGACGGCTCATCATTATCCCGTTACCAGTTCATAGCCATACTCAAAAGGGCCCTGAAAGGGCTACAACTGGCTGGGAAGGAGTATGGGAGCCACTCCTTCAGGATAGGGGCCGCCACGGAAGCAGCGAGATGGGGCTTGGGGGCAGATGTGATTAGGAGAATAGGCAGATGGGAATCCAACAGGTTCAAAGCATACGTTAGACCCGCAAGAGTAGAGAGATAAGTTGCAGGGACGGGGAGGTTGGTAAAATATTTAAGTTCACGGTTCATATTAATTTGTTTTCCCCTCTTTCAGATGCCCTCCAGTGCAAAGTATGGCTAATGGGACACTCCTTCATACACTGGGCGGAAAGGAGGGCATCAGTTCGCCATGCCGACCGCCAATTGGGTTTCACGGTATCTCAGGTGAAATTACACTGGGTTAGTAGAAGAGGGCTCAGGTGGGACGAGATAGTACCCAGGGCAGTACAGAAAGCAAAGGAGTCGGGCCCGCCTAATGTCATATTACTCCACGCAGGGGGTAATGATTTGGGTATCTGTCCCATGAAAGCCTTGATCTCCACCATTAGGACAGATTGTTTTAGGCTCAGATCACTGTTCGAGGGGTTAATTATCATATGGTCAGAAATAATTCCCAGAACCCACTGGAGGGGAGCACGTTCACACAGGGCCATCAACAGGGTTAGAATAAAGGTAAATAAGGCAGTAGCAAGCAACGTACAGAAGAACGGGGGGATAGTGGTTAGGCATAAGGAATTAGAGAATAACATGGCCTTTTTTCGCACAGACGGTATCCACCTGAATGAGGTTGGGTTGGATTTGTTTAATTTTAACTTACAGGAAGCCATCACATTGGCTTGGAAGTCATGGCGGCGTATGCAGAGCTGAAGGGGTCCAGCTCTGCATACTATGGCGGGTCCTTGTCAGTCTGCCGGGGAGGAAAGCTTGTTCTGGTAAGCCAGATCAGGTAGAGTGGATGGTTTAACCCCTAAGGTGGGTGACCATTGGTGGATGGAATAAGAAAGGTGCGCTGAAAAGCGCTGGGTGGGTACTGAATGTGGCGAATTGGAAAAGGGGACCAGTTAGGTCCCGGAGTGGCGGCGGTTATCCTCCGAGCTAGGGATTTGGCGGCTGGAGGATAACACGGCTCAAGGCGGTTGTGGAAGGGCAGACTGGCAAGGGGCTCGGGGTCAGTATTTCAGTTCGGTAATGTTTGCACTTGTTACATTGATGTATTGTTATATTTAAACATGTTATGTTTGTATTCAATTTTGCACTGTTTGTATTTATAAATAAAGCTGTGGCCACTATCATTCCAACAAATGATATCGTCACGCAGTTTTTATTGGTTAGTAAGGTGAGCGAGTGTAGATGGATGCTTGGGTCATGTGAGCCCCGGAGCAGCAAGGTCGGAGGAGGGGCTGCATGACCCAGCCCAGCATCACTAGTGAGGGGGTAGGTCAGTTAAGCTAAAAGGGGAGGGAGAATAAGGTGGGAGGAGAAGGGTATATAGGAGAGGTAGTGAGGGCTGGCTATCCACCATTTTAGGTGATAGCAGCAGAGGAAAGATCCCCACCCACCCTCCCTTAGTTGGGGGTTGGTTCTATTGGGTTATGCCATTGATTCTAGACATCACATATGTGGCCTTGGAGGGTCAGGGGTACACGGGCTAGCTAGCTAGTGTAAGAGACATGAGGAATAGCAGGAAAGGACGCAGATGAATAGCGTCATGGTACTTGTCACAGCTTTGGCGGGTCCTTGTCAGTCTGCCGGGGAGGAAAGCTTGTTCTGGTAAGCCAGATCAGGTAGAGTGGATGGTTTAACCCCTAAGGTGGGTGACCATTGGCGGATGGAATAAGAAAGGTGCGCTGAAAAGCGCTGGGTGGGTACTGAATGTGGCGAATTGGAAAAGGGGACCAGTTAGGTCCTGGAGTGGCGGCGGTTATCCTCCGAGCTAGGGATTTGGCGGCTGGAGGATAACACGGCTCAAGGCGGTTGTGGAAGGGCAGACTGGCAAGGGGCTCGGGGTCAGTATTTCAGTTCGGTAATGTTTGCACTTGTTACATTGATGTATTGTTATATTTAAACATGTTATGTTTGTATTCAATTTTGCACTGTTTGTATTTATAAATAAAGCTGTGGCCACTATCATTCCAACAAATGATATCGTCACGCAGTTTTTATTGGTTAGTAAGGTGAGCGAGTGTAGATGGATGCTTGGGTCATGCACATGTGTGCTCTGCTCGATCAAGCATTAACCTCCTCCTACATGGATGAAAGTTCAAAAATATATACAATTACAACAAGGAACACTTTAGGCAAACTATTCTCACCCCCATCCACTGGACAATATTTACCTAGAGCTTCTTACAAGCAGCAGTTGAGAACACTGCTCTGATTGGTGGGGGATTTAGTGCTTAGAAAGGTTAGAGCTCATTGCCTTCTCATTTTAATGTAACATTAATAGAAATATATTTGTTAATACATAAGTGTTCTGGAGATATATTAATTGACTATAATACATATTATTGCTCTTAATCTGCAGCTGCCAACATTATATATTTAAGTAGAATTCACAGGGGGTCACGCTGAGTGTCCTTTCATTAAATATTTGATTATTGAGACTTAGCAGTAGCGGCTGCATTTCCCACCCTAGGCTTATACTCAAGTCAATAAATTTATCCAGTTTGCTTAGGTAAAATTAGGTACCTCGGCTTATACTTGGATCGGCTTATACTCGAGTATATACCGTATATATATATACAGTATATATATATAAAAGATATATGGCAACTGGCACTCACGTTAAATAGGATATAGTATGCCTGGGTGCAGCGTCAAACAAATATACACATGCAAACATATGAGCCGCACTCGCAGGACTTAGTGTGGAACAAAAAAAGAAAATTTATTATAGCATATACTGTAGCTAACGTTTCGGCTGCTTCCACAGCCTTTTTCAAAGTGTGGCAGCCGAAACGTCAGATGCATTTTTGCTAATAAATTTTTCATTTGTTTTTCATAAGACCTGTGAGTGCGGAACCTTGTTTTTTCGTTGTATTATATTAATTTAATGTACTGCACCCAGGCATTTTTCAGATCTTTTAAGTGAGTGCCTGTTGAGACTTTGACAATATATATATATATAATTGTGTGTTGTGATTGGCGGTCCCCCCTTTGCTGGGTACGGACACCAACACTCAATCAGTCCACTACTACTCAGTGCCCGAAAATGAAACATGTGCCCGAATAAGAAACAGGTTTTTTCGTGAGTCTGGTTTTGACCAACTCTTCTCAGGTATGTGCAGCAGCTTAGACCCCCGTAACTCCCTCGGTATGTGCTGCTGCCTTTATTCCGGCCCGTATGAACCCCAATAGTTCTTGCCCCCGTGCAATAATACTCTATGGACGAAAAGTGTGTGAGTTACAGTTCAGTACATGTTGGTACTAGCGCCTCTTTTCACTTTTACTTTTTTTGCTGCACTGGGTATCTTATCTAACATATTTACACTCTCTTCACTTTTACATTCTCTATTTTTTATTTGCAATTAGTTTCTTTTTCATTTCCACTTGGTGTTCTCTGTTTATTGGATCATGTATTGTAGTACACTCCCAGTGTATGACGTCATACAGGTCTAATTGGTCTAATTAGGTTTAATTGGGGGATTCGTTTGCTGCACACTCACTTTGAGAAAGGCTGCTGTGTCAGCCGAAACGTTAGTCATTTGCCAATAAAAGTTTTTCGTATTCATAAGTCCTGCGAGTGCGGGATATTTTTTCATAATGTCTATGCTTCTGACATTCTGCACCCAGGCATCTGTGACCCATTTATGAGACGTGAGTGCCTGATTTTCTGTGTCTGTATATATATATATATGAGACATTGAAGGGTGTGCTGGCCACATATGATTATTTTCTATGCATAGATAATTTTGGCTAAGCACCCCGCAGAATATTGAGCCTTGGAGTGCGGACACCATTTGGATTGATATATATATATATGTATATATATATACAGTATATATACAGGTATATATATATATCCACACGACAGCACCACACTCCGAAAGTTGCTACAATGTAGCTGCCCTTGTGCACAGAATACCAAATAGATACCAAATCAAACACAACCAGCACCAAGGGTTTTGTGGTTCAAACAAATATTAGTGTATTACAATTGCATGTACAACCGACGTTTCGGTCCCTTTTGGGACCTTTTTCAAAGGGACCGAAATGACGGTTGTACAATTATAATACACTAATATTTGTTTGAACCACAAAACCCTCGGTGCTGGTTGTGTTTGATTTGGTATATATATATATATATAGCATTCCGAAGAATTCACAGGAAGATACTTGTAAAAAGGTTTTTTATCATTAATGCCTATCCAATTGATTGTACCGCAGTTACAATAATTGGAAACATCATGGTTTTTGTTTGCTTTGTGCTCCAAGATGCTGCACATGTTTTTTGGTCAATGCAGTAATGGTTTCATGCTTTCATTCACCATTTACAACAGAGATCTGTACAGATGGAAGAATTAACTGGAAGTAACAATACGTACCATCACCAAACCCCATTACCACCATCAAACAGAAATACAATACAATTTTTGGCTTTTACCAAAGAGGTTTTCATCTAATGTATTTAAAACACTTAAACAGAGACTCTCCAGAAAACCAGAGAACAGGGCCAAAACTAGGGTAAAGCACCAGAGGCACGTGCCTTAAGGTGCAGCTGGGACACAATAAAGGTGAAGCGTTCAAAGTGAGAAGGAGCCAATGGTGGGAAACGTGTTTGCCTACCAAAGAATATCCAATTGCTTTAACTGTGTTTACGCTTCTGTATATTTTATACATTCTCTCTCTTCATTGTTCTGTTCAAATTGTTGACAATAATAATTAAATGTAAACCAAAACCCTTGCTTTTCATTTATGTACACGTGTCTTCTGGAAATTTTGTAATTGTAAATGTGAATTATCTGCAGTGCACGAAATTGCCTTAAAGGGGCTGTTCACCTTTAAATTAGCTTTTAGTATGACATTGATATTCTTATAGACCTATTGGCCTGGAAGGAAAGTGATGAAATTATTTATTACCAGATTACCTTTAATATTCCCTAAAATCTACCACTTTAAACTGCACAGAAAACTCAACACCGTGCGAGACGTATATGAATTAGTCATCCTCTGCATGAACCCATATTTGTAAGATGTAGAGTACTGTAGGATGTAGTGGAAAAAATGACATATTTCTTTGGAAGGAAAAAAAGTCTGACAATGACGTATGTCCTCGTTGCAGTGGTGCAAGCAATACGTTTTTAATCCTAAACACTACTGTGAAAAAACATTATGGTTCCTTAGTTGAGCAGTATTTACTCTACAAGGAGATGGTATTTCCTGTCAAGGTTTCACATTATGCAATCTCTGTAGAATTTACCAGTGGAATCCTATAGAGCTAAATAGATATTGGAAACAAAGCTTACAACATATGTATTTTTCTACTTAAATGGAATTGTATCCAAATAGGAACTCAGCACTTGATAACAACATTATATTGTCCTGTATACATAATAAAATGTATGTAATCATATTTTTTGTTTACCTATGATATCCCAAACAGAAATCTTCATTAAAAAAAGATATATATATATATATATACTGTATATATCTCAACCGACATGTTTAGCCTCACTGGGCCCTAAAGGCACAAATCAGAACCCATGCCCTGTTCGCTCCCATGGGATATGGGCGAAACCTGCTTTTTGCAAGTTGTTCTTATTTTTGCATTTGTATTACAACATGTTCTTAAAGGAAATGGAGCTTTGATCTTTGATAGGATCACTGAGAAACCTGGATTACTGATAACAGTGCACTTTCATTAGAGCACCCAAGCTTATCAATGCATAGTAATCCATAACTGCTACATCCTTTCATATTTTGTGCCATATTTCACTATTGAAAAGTTATGATTTCTCATTATCAGTGAATATTCTTGATAAGAAAACCTAAAGTTTTCCTCTCCTCTCCAAGCATAGATGATCCAGCAGAATTTTCTTCTGAGTTCTAGTATTGCTGACCATTGTGCTGAAATTGTGCTTACTCACAATGAGATTTATTTTAATCAGTTTACATTCCATAGAAAGTACACATAAAGTAGCTCTGCATGAGGGTAATCCTACCCAGGAACATGTTTCATTATTCTAAAATCAATCAGTTTATTATTTAGCAGTGTAAATCATGAGTTTGAAGTATATGTATCATCTATTTCACATCACATTGCTCAAAGACTGAAGTGGAAGAAAAGGTCAGGAAGTTTATAAATAAGGTTTCCATGTTTATTGTACTTATTTAATGAATTACTTGCTGCTCAAAATGGCCTTATTACAGCATTGTGTACATGACCGTTGCTCCTGAAGAATGACCATGCACTAGCATGATGAAATTGTAAGCAATTACATATCACATGAGACATTCAGCTCTAACCTCTGCTTGTAGTGAAGTGCATGGAATTGTTATTCAGTCATTTAGAATACAGTTCTACCACCAAACATTTAGATGTCTGCCTAAATGGCAGTTCATGTCACAAAGATCCAGTTCTGGAAAATTTGGTATTTTATGTCAATAGCAGAATCTATACCAATCTGTGCTGATAAAAACAGCACTACCATGTATAGGTAAAGGAACTAAGAGATATTTTTTTTATTATCATACTAAAAGTACTATACCACTCACCTGACCAATTAATAATGGCACAGGGAACAAAAACCTTTCAATTGCTGTCCAAATACACAACAAAATTATCAAACAGTGTATAAAAGTGGTAACATACAACTGGTATAATATATATATATATATATAGGTTTGTGGTTTGCCCTTATGAGGTGCCTGGATGAGTTCTTGAACAAGCATAATATCCAAGGCTATTGTGATATTAAAATATACAGTTAGTATTGACGTTGGTATAAATCAGTGCTGTCCAACTGGCGGCCCGCGACCCCCCTCTGTTTGGCCCCCTGCATGGTTCTCAAATGGTATCAGTACTGAGATTAACTGGCCCCCTGCATGGTTCACACCTCAGATTCAGGCTGTAATGCCTCTGTATTGTTTAAAAATGTAATCCCCTGTAATGTTCACACCTTTTAATCCTTACATTGTTCACCATCTGCATTGTTCACACCTCAGGCTCAGGTTGTTAGCACCCACATTGTTCCCACCTCAGACTGCTGTAGGAGCAGTAGAAACCCACAAATAAACCCTGCATACTATAAAAAGAGCATATAGTGATGTACTGCAGTTAAAAAGTTTTTTAATTTTTAGTTATTGTGCAGACTGTAGGAGCAGTGCATGCATTGTGTCACTGTATGCTTCCTGTGTGTGCCATACTCTGCCTGCCCTATGCTGCCTGTGTGTGCCATACTCTGCCTTACCTATGCTGCCTGGGTGTGCCATACTCTGCTTGCCCTACCTTGCCTGTATGTGCCATACTCTGCTGATCTATACTGCCTGTGTGTGCCATACTCTGCCTGCACTACCTTGCATGTGTGTGCCATACTCTGCCTGATCTATACTGCCTGTGTGTGCCATACTCTGCCTGCCCTATGCTGCCTGAGTGTGCCATACTCTGCCTCCCTTATGCTGCCTGTGTGTGCCATACTCTGCCTGCCCTATGCTGCACATATATTCCATACTCTGCCCTTTGCTGCCTGTGAGAGGTAAACCTGGCAGGGGTTTGTTCTTGGAGTTTGTTAGCATTTGGGAATAGTCAGCATATGGGCATATGAATTTAAGGGTGTGTCTTAACATGACATAATATAATTCTTTCACATATAAATGAAACGTAATATCCCTACACCAACTGTTTTTGCTGTCCACCATTTTGCTACCACCATTAATGTAGGTATGATCTTAAAAGCTCTTGTGATAACATGGGTGTGGTTTAAAGTGGGTGCAGTTTAAAAAAAAGGAGGAGTGGCCAAAACTGGCTTCCATTATCAGCCCTCCACCATGTAGGCCAGAAAAAGTCCGGCCCTCAGTACAACAGAAGTTGCACTGATATAAGGCAAAGTAAGAAAAAAGGAGGGCTATGTAATAGGTACCCTAACAAATAAAACCAGCATTTCCATAATTTGGGTTACCATTATGCTTAGATTTTAAGGGTCCACATATTTTGCCTCACACTGCTTGAAGAAAATCAAAGAGCATAACAACATCAGTTAGGACCATTACTGCACCAACATTATTCTCCCTGAGCAAATGTCTCTATAGCTTGTAGGTATAGCTTTTATAACACTTCATATACATCAAAATGTGATATTCATATATAATCTACTGTCATTTTGTGAGTATATGTGTAAGAGTCAGTGTGGGTATATTAGTTTCCATATTCCCCCTTTGCTATATAAATTGTATATAACCATTGCAGAGCAGACTTAAAATTAAATGAAATCTTTTGCAATAAGGACACATTGAGAATATGATAAGTGAACTAGAAAAACTAAATACCCTTACATGTATATATCAGCACTGACACCACCAAAAAGGAGAGAACAGAACAACATATACACATTGTTATTATTTATTATTTTCTCTTTGCCAAATGAAAATATGAAGACTCAGCTTTCTCTGGCTTTTTTTTCCAGCTTGCTTTTAAACTATCTGGCCACAGCCTTAATTATGACATCCCATACCCTTCCTGCAGTTTTAGTCAAGCCCAAATGGTCATTGTTTTTATGCTATCAGGTCACAGTCTTTATTATGACATTCCATACCCTTTCCATAGTTGCCTTATCCAGTTACAAAAAGCCAAAAAGTCAGTGTGGGCTGGAATCATTAGGGGCATTTTCAGCCAGTGACAGGCAGTAACCATTGCCAGTTTTATGCTTACATAACATCAGGCGCTATTTATGGATTCGACTGTGCTTACTAATTAAACAGAAGTACACCTTTTTTTTTTAATGTGGTCTATTGACCGCTGCTGATTGACTAGTAGAGACTAAACGGGTTTCCCAAACAAAATGCAGACACTAATACTTGAAGTAGCCAGTGCTCAAGTTTTTTTTCATGCAAGGTGCCTTCAAATAAGTAACAAACGTCAAAAAATGACTCAGGGCATGAGGTCAAATAACTTAGCGCTTGACAATGCTGGAGAACAAAAGTGAAAAAGATGAGTCGATGGTGACAGCCTAGGAGAGGGTTCAGTAGACTATAAAAAAAACTGATTTCTTCAATATATGTATAACGCCCAAAAGTCCCATGTGAATTATCAAATATCCTCTTCCTTAACAACAGAGGTTCCCAGCATTCTATATGTAGGCAAAAAGGAAATGGGACATTTGGCCAATGTTCCTATTGATTGCTGGCTGTTTCTGTTGCACCATGTTCAGCTGGAGTTTGCTGGTTTGCTTTGATGCAAAACAAGAATAATGTGAGAAGAAAATGCTCATTGTATTGAGATCCATTTTAAGACAAAGAGAAGCTCCACAAACCCACAAAGCTTTTTGATTCAGGTTTATATTGTATTTAGCAGCAGGTTGGTAATCCTGAAGAAGAAGGGCTTATTATTTCACTGACGTCAAGGAGTTCTTATTATAGCCATTGGGAATTATTTAGGCAGTGCCAAGGATTTACTCCTAACCCAAGCAAAAGAATACTGTCTTTAGGGTCGGAGTCAGTCTGGACCCTGTCGCTCTGTCTTTAACCTACTATTTTAGGCTAGCACAGGATGATGTTTATGTTAAAGACAAAATTCTATTTAAAGCAAAGCAGTGCTGGGTAAGTATAATTACTGAAGTAGATATTGATGCCAAATCATAACAGGTGTTACTGAAATGTTTCTGTAGCTTTATAATCTACACTGCATATAAATAAAAGGAAAGCCAATTACAAAGGCCCCTTAGCAGAACCAGATTCTTAGGGGCTTAGTTGATGTTTAACTCATTTTATGGATACCTTCATTGCTGAAAAGGCTAAATCAGCTACCATCGGCTCAACAACAGATACAACAGAGACAAAAACTATGATGTGTTTTACATGACTGAATGAAAATTAATATATGTACTAATAATGTTTCATTTGGCGCCACCTGTTGATATTAAAAGGGATATGAGTACTGGAACAGGACCATTACACACTACAAAATTCTATTAAGTTGTACATGTACAGTAGGCATGGCTGTTATTCAATATTTGAGTCATATGATGTATAGGTGATGTTCAATATGCATTCAATATTACCATCACGAGCAGCAAGTACAGATTCTTCAGCAAACTTCTTATAAAAAAGTACCCTAAAATGGAAACTAGAATGGCATTCTTAGACCTGTAGCAAAGTGACAAAGTTTTAACAATATTTTTATACACCACTGCTGGATATTGGACCACAAAGTGAGCGGAGGGTGCATGGTGCCAGAAAGAACCTTTGCTTTAGAACCTCTTCCAGGAATGATTGGTATATTTAGATTTCATGTCTGTATGGGCCATAATTAAAAAGTGGTGAAAACAAGAATACTGTTAAATTTTGTTGGAAATCATATTTTTGACTGTTTACATATAACAGTATATTTTGCTAAAAGCACATTAGTATATCAATCATCATGGCTTATCTCAGCCGAATGATCATTTAATAAGACATATCAGTAAAAAACATTCAGTTGAAGTTGTTCTCTACTCCGTAAATGTAAAAATATATTTTTTTATTGTTTAAAAAATTATTGGGTTTTGACATTACATGGATTAATGAGTCTTTGACTTTGTCTTTCCATTTTTTGATAGAATTTTTAACAATTTCTAGATATGCAATGGAGACTAGGGTGGCTCCGTGGTTGGAACTATTCTTTTGTAGGCTGCAATTGTTCGAGGTTCAACCAGGGTACTACCAGCATGCAATTTGTGTGTTGCATGTGTGAAATCTTTATACATCAGGGCCACACTCTACACTTTCCACGCATACAGTTAGTTTAACTGGCTAGTTTGAGTTTGTATAAGACTAATGGCATATAAATAACATTTCCCCCCCAGTGCATTTTATTAACTGCAGAAATGCCCAATACCCACTGTGCCTCTTCATGACTGATGAGCAGTGATGGGCAATTTACATTCCTACCCTGACGTAGTATATCAGGCATCCACTTACTGGCTGAATTATGGTGGCACTGAAGTGTTATGTGTGCCTTTAAACTAACAAGAACAGACTGCTCTGACAGGGCGGCATTTAAATGAATAAACATTCTCTGTAAAGTTCTACATACTGTTTTGGTATTATATAATAAAATATAATTTTATTTATGTCAAAATGCACTGAAAGAGAGTTACCTTCTATTTTGCCAGTGTATAAATTGAGCACTTAATTTTGCTCCTTGTTAAGCAGAATTCAAAAGCTTTTACAAATACTTTTTAGTGTATGGCAAATACCTGGTTACATTAGAGATCCTCTGTACACAAAGCCCCGGATAGCAGCCCAGCTTGGAAGAGGGACAGCATGACCCAGGCTCAGCCCATGCAGGAGCCCAATAGGTAGGTTTAATTAAATGGGAAGGGCTGATATTGGAGGGAGGAGTAGGTAGCCATTTCAGATTGAGGTGAGGTTAACTTGCCACCATTTTACAGTAGCAAGTGAAAAAGCAAAGTTTCCCACCCGTCCTCCCTAGATGGGGGTGGTATTCATGGTCTGGTTTGTTTTTTTCTTAGCTGTCACATATGCGGCCAGTGAGGGCTGGGGTACATGAATTTATAGTTAGTGGGAGGTTAGGCAAATTGGAAGGCCTTGTCAGTCTGCCGGGAAAATATTTGTGCCAGTAAGAGAGGCTTATCTTGGTGGGATGGTTTAACCCCTAAGGTGGGTGACTATTATTGAGGATACATTTCAGGGGAAGATATTAAAAGGTGACGGCTGAGGCTCAAGGTAAGGTGGAGTCTCTTTTATAAGTTTTTAGCGGCCTATCCTCTAGGCTAGGATGCTTTACAGAATGAAGGGCAGACTGACAGGGGTTCATGTGATATGAATGTTATACGTTTATACAACGTATAACATGTTTTGATATTGTTGTTATAAATGATTTAATGAGAAGATGTACATAGTAAATTACTAAATTGTTATGTTTTGGATTGTATTGCTGAAAATTAATAAAGCTGTGGCCAGTATCATTCCAAGATCATAGTGTCAAGCATTTTATTGGGTAGAGAGTCTAGTGTGAGGATGCAGTGGATGTTGCCTGGGTCATGCATTTTATTACAGTGTTACTTTGCAATGGTCTGTGCCAGAAATGTGGATTATGTAACTGAAATGAGTAAGAGGATAAGTCAATATGCTGAAGGTTGGGGGCCATAAATGGCTTTTCAATTGATTTTGAATTTATCTTGCAGTCATTCCCATAAAGGATATCCTGTTTTCACAATCCATATAAAGAAACATAAGTAAACCACCAACACAAAATTAAAACAAATACTACAAAGGTCATCACTCAGATAATGATACACCCACAGAGTTTTTACAACTTTTTTCCATTTAACACCAAATTGCAAAGCACAGACTAGCACCCTATTTTATTTCTGAGAATGATTAAATAAAAAAGTGACCTTGATATAGCTTTTATTACTATTAATATCTTACTTATAGCACTAGTAATTATTAGTGATGAACCAATCCCATTTTGCTTCACAGAAACAAGAAACGACAAAAATGTGCAAAATGCGGCTACCGTGCAGCTTTTTTGATGAAACTGTTTTTGCAAATTTTGTGACCATTTCACCAATAGTGAAATACAGACTTCCTCAGCGAATCCATCCTTGCTGAAAAATTTCGCTCTTCACTAGTAATTATACATAACGCAAATCACTAAATTTTCTACTAAAATTCCTTTAGCTCAGTATATATAAGCCTTGAAATCAAACCCAAATGTCCTTTTGTCAGAAGCCAGTGATTACTTCATTATACTTGTGGTTGATTGCAAGGAAAACTGTGAAATTTTTGACAGTATGTGCTTTGTTAAATGTATAGGAGCATCACTATTTGTTTCAGTATAAAAAGTTAATTCAGTTTTAACACTTTTTTTACTTAAAGAATATGTAACCCCCCCCAAAAAAAAGCAACCAGTGAACAGTCTCTTTGAAATATTTAAATACCTGCCACTTTGGGTGTTAAAAAGTTAATAGTAAAGCTGTAGCATCCCCTTAATAACTTAGGATTTCTCCTCCTCTAACCCATTTTCTCTACTCAGGTTTAGTCCCATTGCACTTCACCATAAAATTAGTGAAACAGCAAGAAAATTCACAAAACGGCGAAAAATTTGCGAAACGCGTTTTTTTTTTTGTGGCCCGCGTATTTTTTTTTTGTCGTTCAAGCCCAATTTTTTGTACACAACTGCGCAAAGTGGTTTCCATAGTATATGGAAATATGGACTAATTCAATATTTTTTTTTTTATTTTTGTATTGCAGATCCTGATAATGTGGGGCTTTTGTAACATATACAGCTCTAGCTGTGCACTCTGCTGGAGAAACATGTGTCAGTGGGAAAATGGCTGCCAGGTGAAAACTGCTTGTCGTTTTAGAAAAATGTGATGCTGCTGGCGAATGGAGGGGATATATGCAGTACAAATGATGCAGGTTTGGGTGGGGGAGATGTGCCCAACCTTTATACATGGTAGGAAAATTTAGGGTTGCCATGTTGTTTAAATTAGAGCAAAAAGTGAAAATTCCATAGCTTGGGTACTGTCTACATCACTTATTAGGGCTCCGACACAGGTGTTTTTTTTATGCTTTTGACTTGGTTTTGAGGCGCAGGTCTGAGCACACTTAAACACATCAGCTAACTGATTCCATTATATTCTGCTTGTTTGTGCTCATGAGTGTTCAGAGTTGCTTTTTTTGGTATTTTTGTATTATTTAGATGCCAAATGTTGCATTTCTTGCACTTGACGTGCATTTAGAAGTCAATAAAAAAGAAAATTTGGAACTGACAAAAATGCATTTTAGGTGCATTTAAAAATTAAATAAAAATGTGCATTTTTAGGTGCTTAGCCTGCATTTGTCAACACATAAAAATACACCCGTGTATAAGATCATATGCCAACACTAGCTGCAAACGCTAATGGATTCAAAACAGCACCTATGCACAATACAAAAATCACTTGTGTCTGGAGCTGGTAGAGAGCAACTACACTGTGACAGAACCCTTGTGTGACTTTAATTGTACATCTGGAACAAGGGACAGAGCTCAGATAACGATGGTGCCAAGGAACCGATTTTTGGTATTTGTCGCTACTTTCCGCCGTCGCGACTTTATTGCATTTTGCCCGACTATTTTGTCGCCGACGCGATTTTTTCAGATTGAGCGATAGTAAACAGTGGAAAAAGCAATCTGATTTGTTCGCGACGGCGACGAAAAAGTCGCGGAAAATATACGAAAAAGTCGTGACGGCACCGAAAAAATCGCGGGACATACAAAAAATTTGCGATGGCGACGAAAAAGTCGCAAAAATATCGATCATTACGAAAAAACGCATTCAGACACCTTCGGACCGTTCGTGGATTAGTAAATCTCCCCCATTGTGTATTCATTGTGGTGACCACAGGTCCCTGTGTTCAAAAGTAGAAGGCAGGGTGCAAAGTATGAAAAGTCATTAAAATGACTTATTATATATAGATATAGGGGGTATTGTAATAAAAGTTGGTAATGGGAAAATTATTCGCAATGTGAAAATGTATGCCTCTGTGAGAACAAATTTGCCTTTGCACAAATTTTATATGGGCTTTGTGAACGCAAATTTTATTGTTTGCGATAGTGTACATTGTATGTAATTAGACTTCTTAATGAAAAAGTTGTTAAGTTTGCTCCAAAAGATTATGCCCCTTCAAGCGTGTCTTAGAAGTTCACAATGCGCAATTAAAATTCACAGTGCAATAACAGTCTACTGAACAATATTACGTTGCGAAATGCAAATTTTTATCCTTATTTGTGCACATTTTTTTCTGTTTAGATCAGATTCTACTGCAAAGAGAAACTTTTTGGACATACGAACTGAACTGTATGGTCCCCAAAGGTCTAAATAGCTTGTTATCTGTGAGCTGTTTTCTGTGAATTGACTTGTCCAACAAACATTTCAATTATACATCTATGTGACTTCATGGTTATATGGATTGATATATAATCTTTTTCCTTTGATATTGCTTGTAACAAGTAATTTTGACTTTTGATCTATATTTAGCATGTACTATATAATCCTCGTATTAAAACATCTTGCTTTATAAGTGGCAACATGCACCTGGCTTGTAAAGGTATTTTTTTGTTTTAATACAGTTGAGTTATATGCTGATGGGTGCCCCCAATATCCAGGACAGTAAAGTTAATTAATAGGGTTAATCAGCTTGCGAAGCGTGATGGCCATTCACCTGCACTTTTTTATGCATATTTCTATATGTATTTTTTTTATATATTTCATATGTGTTTTAGGTAATATTACCTCATGGTAATTTATATATGACATTATATTGTCTTTTGTGTATGTGATCTTAAGATTGATGACTCTTGTAAAAGCACTTTATTATGCTGATTTCTCCTAGCACTGGACACTTTACAGCACTTTTAATTGCTTTTTGGCTTTAGTCATTTTCTGGCATTTTCTATCGGTTTGCTTGTTATGGATATATAATGGAGCGAGTTAAAGGTATGGCTGCCTTGAAAAAAGGACCCAGTGTGGACCGAAACATTACATTGGCTGTTCATGCTGTTTTAAATATATGCTTTGTTTTTTCACATAAAGTCTTAGGGGCACATTTACTAAGACACGAATCTGAACCGAATTGGAAAAATTCTGATTTGAAAACGAACATTTTGCGACTTTTTCGTATTTTTTGCGATTTTTTCGGCGTCTTTACGACTTTTCGGAAATTGTCGCGACTTTTTCGTTACCAATACGATTTGCGCGAAAAAACGCGAGTTTTTCGTAGCCATTCCGAAAGTTGCGCAAAATCTGGCGATTTTTTCGTAGCGTTAAAACTTGCGCGAAAAGTTGCGCCTTTTTCGTAGCGTTAAAACTGAAAAGGTGCGACGTTTCGCGCAAGTTTTAACGCTACGAAAAAATCGCAAATACCGATCATTACGAAAAAAAACGCAATCGGACGCATTCGGCCCGTTCGTGGGTTAGTAAATGTGCCCCTTAGTGGTGCTGGTCTTTTTTGTAGTATATATATATATACATTATATATAAAAGTATGACCATTTTAGTGGCATAAAAATTGTAAACTGCAGAGAAGGATTGATGCACACAGCTGGATATGCTTCTCAACTTAATATACCAGTGTGCCTCACTCCTTAACATTCTTATGTGGCACCATTTTTCACATCATTCCATCCTCATTATAGACCTTATTTTCAGCCTGTCTGCAGCTTGGCATTATAAACAGGAAGCATCATAACCAAGTCATTTTCCCTTTTAATCTACCTTTGGAAGTGATATAACAAAGTATACAAGTGAATGTACTCATGAGCCAAAATTGAATAAACAATTGTCGAAAGAAAATTTAAACATTTAACTACAGTTAGAAAGATGAAAAGATTTCATACATGCCTTTATAGACATGCTAAATGGCACATGAGAACTTTTAGGCAACAATGCTGTAATCCGTGATATATGTAATGAATTTGCCACCAGGTTATTTGAATGCCTCACTCGTAATGGAAAGAATATGCTTATCTCCCACAAGAAGACATGGGGTAAGCCAAGAAGTAATTATTCTCTGGAAATGTAAATATTTGAAACTATTCCTCAGGCAAACCAGTTACAAAAAATAGTGAGTTGTTTATAATTTATAAATAATTGTGGATGGCAAAGGCAAAGTGGGCTTTCCATGGCCAAGTTATTGAGATCTGTGTATGGAGGGTGAAAAAGAACACAAAAACCTCTTAAACCATGAATTAAATAAAGATTGTTACAATTTGCCAAGGGCAGTTCCCATTGACTTCTACATGACCTTGGCAGCTTTTTGATGGTGTGGTTTTACTCATATATATATATTTTTCTGCGCTTTTTACACTTAATAAATCCAAAATGTTTCGTGTTTTTGAGTAATTAGTAAAATCACCAAGTTTTATTGCTAAAAATATAGTCACTAGTAAATGGGTCCCTTATTGTACCTATAGGGACAATAAGGGTGCTATTAGACAGCACTAAAATACTCAATTATGTAACAAATTAAAACTACTGTAGCATGACAGTCATGTATGTGGCATTATTATAATTTCACATCATCACCTATTTCTAACATAATTGAGATGTTCTATAATGACTATAGTCTGCCAGACTTTCATCCAGTTTTATGCAATGCTTGCAGTGGCTAATGTGCTATAGATTTCACATCATAGAGGTCACATGGCGTGGGTTTGTGAACAGACCCCACAAAAGTATGACGAAATACAAAATACCATGGGAGTGAATGAGGCAGGTGTGGACTTGCTTAACTTGGCAAAGGTGTGCTAGATCAAAGGAACATGCTTGTAGTTTTCATGTCTCTGGCTGAGTAATGTGCTGCACTATCTCTTAGTTATAAAATGAACAATAGATGTAAGTGTTAAACAAACAGGTGAAAGGCACGGGCTTCCCACAAACCGCAAACATTTGATCCCATTCACACCACACAAATGCAGGAAGAACCTTATATGGAATTTAGCTCCTGGCAAGCATTCTACTCAGTAATATATCACTGGAATATTGGAAGCATCTAGGAGTGCTTTTAAAAAGGGATTCTGTCATTACTTTTATAGTACAGGTATAGGACCCATTATCCAGAATGCTCGGGACCAAGGGTATTCCGGATAAGGGGTCTTTCCATAATTTGGATCTCCATACCTTAAGTCTACTAAAAAATGAATAAAACATTAATTAAACCCAATAGGATTGTTTTGCATCCAATAAGGATTATTTATATCTTAGTTGGGATCAATTACAAGGTTATGTTTTATTTCTACATAAAAAAAGGAAATCAGTTTTAAAATTGTGAATTATTTGCTTATAATGGAGTCTATGGGAGATGGGCTCTCCGTAATTCGGAGCTTTCTGGATAACGGGTTTCCGGATAAGAGGTCCGATACCTGTACCTGTATAGTTCTTATTACTATAGTACATTGCACATAATTAATTGAAACATTTAAAATGTTATTTTTAAACCAATAAATGTTTTTTTTTTATTTGTTATATTGGTGTGGAGGCAGCCATCTCAGTTCATTGTGCCCAGCAGTGTAACTTGGCAGAAAAATCTTTTGAGAGGACCCAGCGCAACCAGTACCCCCCTCCTGACCCCGACTGCGCCGCATCTCCCAGCCCCGACCATGCTGCTAGGTAGGAGGGGAGACTAAGGTACAGCAGACCCCCCAGTCTGGGCCCCCCTCCTGCCTGGGTCCCACTTGGACTTGGATTTCTTACTATTGAGTGCTATTCTGATATCTACTGGGAGCTGCTATCTTGCTACCTTCCTTTTGTTCTGCTGATCGGTTGCTGGGAGGGGGCTGATATCATTCCAAGGTGCAGTGCAGCAGTAAAGTGTGACTGAAGTTTATCAAAACGCAAGTCACATGGCATCGGGCACCTGAGAAAGTAAGAACGTGCCTAGCTCTACATCAAATGTCAAAATTAAATATAAAAAAATTTGTCCGCTCTTTTGGAAAACAATTGTCAATGCAGGATTCTGCTGGAGCAGATCTATTAACTCACGCATTTAAAAAAAATGTGTTTTTCCTTTACAGATTCCTAAGCTAAATGTCTTTTTGTTTACGAATTATTACAACCTCCCACTAATATGTTGATGGGTTTTTTCATTAGCAGGTGACCTGGTGTCACTACTTGAAAACCAACTCGCAAAATTGTGCAAAACTATAAGTTCCATGCAGGATGCTGCCGCTTTGCAGAGCGATTTGACAAAATTAGATAACTGGGCAGCAAACTGGAAAATGAGGTTCAATGTTGATGAGTGCAAAGTTATGCACTTTGGTAGAAATAATATAAACGCAAACTATCTACTGAATGGTAGTGTGTTGGGGGTTTCCTTAATGGAGAAGGATCTAGGGGTTTTTGTTGATAACAAGTTGTCTAATTCCAGGCAGTGTCATTCTGTGGCTACTAAAGCAAATAAAGTGCTGTCTTGTATAAAAAAGGGCATTGACTCAAGGGATGAGAACATAATTTTGCCCCTTTATAGGTCCCTGGTAAGGCCTCACCTTGAGTATGCAGTGCAGTTTTGGGCTCCAGTCCTTAAGAAGGATATTAATGAGCTGGAGAGAGTGCAGAGACGTGCAACTAAACTGGTTAAGGGGATGGAAGATTTAAACTATGAGGTTAGACTGTCGAGGTTGGGGTTGTTTTCTCTGGAAAAGAGGCGCTTGCGAGGGGACATGATTACTCTGTACAAGTACATTAGAGGGGATTATAGGCAGTTGGGGGATGTTCTTTTTTCCCATAAAAACAATCAACGCACCAGAGGTCACCCCTTTAGATTAGAGGAACGGAGCTTCCATTTGAAGCAGCGTAGGTGGTTTTTCACGG
This sequence comes from Xenopus tropicalis, assembly GCF_000004195.4. NCBI lineage: Eukaryota > Metazoa > Chordata > Amphibia > Anura > Pipidae > Xenopus > Xenopus tropicalis. The sequence goes on along the minus strand of NC_030677.2, from coordinate 79,712,013 downwards.
TGAGGGCAGTGAGGTTATGGAATGCCCTTCCTAGTGATGTGGTAATGGCAGATTCTGTTAATGCCTTTAAGAGGGGCCTGGATGAGTTCTTGATCAATCAGAATATCCAAGGCTATTGTGATACTAATATCTACAGTTAGTACTAGTGGTTGTATTTATAGTTTATGTATGTGAGTATAGATTGGTAGGTGTGGGTTAGGTGTGCTGGGTTTACTTGGATGGGTTGAACTTGATGGACACAGGTCTTTTTTCAACCCTATGTAACTATGTAACTATGTAACTATGTAACTATGTAATGAAGATCTAAATTTAGATGATATACTGTGTGCTGCAATTTTCTTTTTTAATTCCATTAAGGCTCATTACGATAATTACAGAACATGTGTACCTGTAATGTACCTTTGTGTATCTATGATCTCATCATTTTAAGTTCCTTAAAAAAGTATAGTCAAGACAAAACAAATCACTGTCACTGGTTAAAGGGTGAATCTTGGAAAGCAATCTTCAGTTATCAGCAATGAGTGTTTTATTCGATACTTGTTATTATTATTTGTAAAGCTCTAACATATTCCGCAGTGCTGTGCAATGGAATACTGCATGCACCATACAAATACTGACAAGCCCTGCTTAGAGCTTGCGATGTAATCAATCATTAGAAATGGACATATATATACTGTTTAATGAAAGCTACAAAGTTTGTATCCCAGATTCCAGTTTGCTTTCAAAAGGCATACTACGAAATGCTATTTGCTGGGGGGAGTCGGAAGAAGCAGGCGGGAGCCGGAGGAAGCAGTGGGGAGCGGGAGAGCGCAGGGGAGCCGGAGGAAGCAGCGGGGAGCCAGAGGATGCAGGGGGGGTGGAGGGCGCAGGGGAGAGCTGGAGGATGCAGGGGGAGCCGGAGGACAATGGGGGGGTGCCTGAGGAAGCAGCGGGGAGCCAGAGGATGCAGGGGGGTGGAGGGCGCAGGGGAGAGCTGGAGGACACAGGGGGAGCCGGAGACACTGTGGGGTGCCTGAGGAAGCAGCGGGGAGCTGGAGGATGCAGTGGGGAGGCGGAGGATGCAGTGGGGAGCATGCCATAGTACACAGGGGGAGGACTGAGGGACTATGAACTGGTCCACTGCTTAAAAACTTGAAGACCCCTGTTCTAAATCAATAGTATACACTCCTTTGCTTTAACTGAAGAAAATGTATAGTTAGGTATTGCTTTTTGTTTAAGACCCATTACTTCAAACATATAACACTGTAGGGGATAGTGACAACTCCTTGACAATATTTGAGGGGTAGGTTTTACCAAAAACAATAACTTCATGAGAAATCTTCCAGCTGTATGAACGCATCGCCTATATAAAACTTGTTTGTACGTGTTTTCTATTCAGCTAGCGGTCTGACCTCTTTACATTTCAACAGCTGGGATTTAGCTAGTTATTGTATATGCCTAGTTTCAGTCAGATACGTAATAGTAGAGGCCTCTGACAACTACATGAATGCATGATACTCAGTGCTTGGACTTCCCAAATTTGTAATATGTTCAGTCAGATACGTCATTCTAGGCATTTTGGCTTGATGTTATCCTCCAAGACATATTTATAGCCCAGCATGTCTAGTTTGACTTCTTAGTAAAAAATTATTTTATTATAGTGGAGTCAAAGGTTTGTAAGACTTTTTTGATTCAAGCACACCTCGGTCAGTGGGGTTATCCGTGGGGTTGCAGATATAGGAACACACTGTGTACAGTAGTGATGAGCGATTTTTTTTACCATGCATGGATTCACAGCGAATTTCCACCTTTCACCATTGGCGAATTGCTTTGGAAAACTTCTGTGAAAATTTGCAGCAGAAAAATTTGTTGCACGTCACAAAAAGTCACGGCCTTGTCAAATTGGGCACGGTCACATAATGTTGGGTGTGGTATCGTCAAAATAGGTGCGGACGCATAAAAATTGGTTCTGTTGCGTAAAAAAAAGATGCGCATGACAAAAAAGTTGCGGAACAAACACGTTTTGCCGAATTTTCCTGTAGTTTCACTCATTCTTCGAACCGAGACAGGACAGATTCGCTCATCACTAGTTTACAGCCATATTTCCAAGAATATCAAGGACAACAAAAAAATGTACAACTTTACAAAATAACCCTAATGAAACTTCGAGCTGGGTGCTCAGGTATATCTATGACTAAAAGAACAAATATCCGTTGCCTCATGACTTACTCATATAAGCCTTCAAACTGAACTACTGTCTTCCACTGCTCCAGGTTCCCACTGGGGGGGCAACCTCACTTCTTAGAAAACAGCTGGACATAGTTTGTTTTGTGTTTGCTTGGGGGGTTGTTTTTTTTTTAAACTGGCCAAAGATCCAAACACTGTAAAACAGATTTTTAGAATTCTGGAATCTATTGAATTTATATTGATCTTTGTCAACAAATTGTTGTTATTATTAACAACCTCCTTTTTGCAGAATTAACGTTCCTTAGCTATTGATGATTATAATGCATGTGTTTGAGACTGGGATCTGTCTGGTTTACATAATAATTTGCTCTAATTATTGTGGTGTGAATAGACTTATAGAATAAAAGTGATTACTACTGTATAATTGAACTTGTCATGTTATTAAGCTGTTTACATTTGTTGATAAGCCATTCGAATATAGCCCGGCTTTGTACACACAGACTTCTTTTGTGCTGTATCAGTACTTTATATTGGCTATTCTATGATATCGTGACACCCCTCCTTATACACATATAGGCATCACCAAAACATTGTTTTGTTTATCCATTCCCTGTTGCTTAGGAATATATTTGCCAGTATTTCTAATGATTGTATAAAACTCTATAAGCACATTACTAAACCATAGTTTGATGATTTGGACAACGACAAAAGGATTTTCAAAAATGACATTACAAAATATATATATAAATTATAACTAGGGTTTTTTAAAAATAAAACTTCTTTTAAATCTAAAATACAATCTATAGCTGCTAAAATATAATATAAATTAAGTCTACTAAAAGTCATTTAAATATTAAATAAACCCAATAGGATTATTTTTCCACCAATATGGATTAATGCAGCTTAGTTGGGATCAAGTACAAGAGTACAAGGCACTAGTGATGAGCAAATCATTGCAAAATGCATTGAAGTAACTGGTGGTTTTTTTTTGAGGCTACCGCAAGACTTTTTTTTTTTACACATGCCACTTTTTCACACTTCAAATGCATTAAAGTCAATGTTTTTTTTTTCTTATTCCAAATGCATTGAAGTGAATGGGCATTATTTTGCTTTTCCATCAAATTTTTTTTTGCAGCCAATTTTTGTCACAGTTTCGCGAAAAAAATTTGCTGGTGGTGAAGTTAAACATCTCTGCAAAATGTCAGCATCCTGCATGGAACTTATGATAATATCAGCAAAAATCTCAGCGTCATTGATAAACAAGTTAAAAAGCAAAGGACCAAGGACAGACCCCTGCAGTACTCCTCTAACAACACTGGTCCCCTTTACCACCACTCATATACCTGTACAATAAAAAGTTTGCATGGCTTTTGAAAGGAGATTAGTTTAGTGAGATTTCACTATGAATCCATGTCTGGCGAAAAAAATCACTCAAGTCACTGTCTTTTTATTACAGAGAAAATCATTTAAATTAAATCACTTAAAATAATGTGATCACGTAATTTGGAACTTTCTGGATAATGTGTTTCCAAATAAGAGATTCTCAGCAGAGTATAGCTATATTTATATATCATCGAGTAGTGCAAAATAAGCACCTAAACTAAACTAATCTCCTTTCAAAAGCCATACAAACTTTTTATTGTACAGGTATATGAGTGGTGGTAAAGGGGACCAGTGTGGTTAGCGGAGTACTGCAGGGGTCTGTCCTTGGTCCTTTGCTTTTTAACTTGTTTTCTGCCTAAATACTGGAATATTTTGATGTATGTTGATTGAAAATTGTTGCCAGATCAGTGGCACGCTAGTTGATTTAGACTTTTCCCTAAAGGGTCTCCAGAGCAGACCAAGTACATCTTGAGCCATGAAAATTAAGGGCACTATAAATAATGTTACTGAAAGTCAAAGGTGTCTAAACCATTTAGAAAGTGAATTAAAAAATATGGTTGACTGCCATCCTTCTATGAGTCCTGGCTTATTATTCAAATGCTTTTAGTGTCTAGCATTTGACCATATGATCTTTTACCTCTTATTAAAATAACTTGCTCATTATGTGCATGTTTATTGTTAAAATCGCTGAAAATAGTAAGGTCCCTACTAAAGCATTCATGCGCAAAGGAAGGAACCTCTGTGATATGCTTGAATGTATGTGAAGAAAAACAGTTGCAGAGAGTATGCCAAGTCAACAGCTTTAAACAGCTTTAAACCAGCTTTAAAGTCTAGTACACAACACTATAAGATAAAATCATCCACTTAGGTTATTTCATCTGCCTACTTGAGTCATCTGTGCAATTAATACTAAATACTAAATTTAAAATCACAGTTTTGAAACTATTGACAAACTATTAGCAAAGGAAAAGGCATAAACAAGGTTCTACAAACCTTATAAATACATAATATAGAATATGAAATATATTTTAGCTTTGAGAAGCACAATTTTTCGCAGATTTTGAACCGGCATGGTTGTTTAATTGAACAATTGTAAAAATATATAAAGATATAACAGATCAAATAAATATTAAACCATTATCCATGTCACTGGTACATCATGAGGAGTGGCTTACAATATATTACATAATAATACCTGTTACATTTAATGGTAGCAATGTTAATAATATCTTTCACTTAGGCTTATCTTTCAGATGCAAGAGAGGAATTTTATGATGATTCTCCATGTGAGATACAATGGCAATTTTAATATTATTCAGAGGATAGAGCACCATTAGTTATAAAGTAAAACATTTGCCTTACTTTGCCACAATGCAGAAAAACTATTTGTTCTTAATTGTGATGAAAGAATGTAGGTTAAAGAAATGAAAACTACTTAAACACCTCAAAGTTAAATGAAATGTCTGCAAGAAGCTCTTGGTAAATGCAATACAACAGAAGGCCAACTAGAGTGCAAGATAATTGTAGGCCGTATGTGAATACAGGCTTAAAATGCATGTACTTTTCACAGGTAAATTATTATACTTCAGTAAAGTACATACATAAATACAATGGGCAAAGGTTTATTGCCAGTTTCAATAGATCAGAGGGCATAATGCAGTTTTTGAATTATTGCCAAATTAGCTGTCTTGAATTGATATTCTATTTAGACGCCAGTGGTAAAATGAATGCACTCTCATTCTATTGGCAGTCTACTGACAAAGTAATGTAATTGGTAAGCAGGTGGGCAAAAGCCCTGAAATAAATATTGTATAAAAGTGATTGTTTCAAATTTTTATAACCTATTGCAAAGTTTTTTCCATTAGCTGCCTATTTTAAATATCCTTATAAATTAATAAAGAAAGGGTGTTTTTCTACAAATGAATGTAGGTGTCAAAATCGGTATCCCAAAACTCAGAACTGACTCCAAGGGTCCGGTCTCGGCTCACGCTTCTGCCTATAACAGCCGCCTTTCACGTCGGGAGGAGCCCTTCGCTATTCGGATGCCGCCAGGTCTTATTGTGAGACGTTAAAAGGCGGCGTGTGCGCGCGCGCCTAGGAGGAACCGGCGGGCGTCCCCGCCGCCCCACTAGACCACCAAGGGGACTGATTGGTCACCATAAACTTCATAATCAAGAGAGCTTGTTTGGGTTTTGCAAGTATATTCAGCTGATAAATAAAGTCATTTTTAGCCAAATAGGGTCTAAAAAAATAAAAGAATACTTATTGAGAAAAAATCCATATTATATACATAATTTAAAAATAATATTTCAGTATAACAGTTATATATAAACAGAAGCTAGCGAGTCAATATTTTAACAGTTGTTTTTATACTTGCTAAACCCTTGTGTAAACACTTATAAAAACATGCATTAGCATCACAAGTTGAACTGAGACCTACCCCTCCTTCTATGCATCTCCAGCTACACATAACAAGAACAGTTTGTTTTATTCAAAACCAGAGGTAGTTAGGTGCCAGAGAGCACAACTAAAATGTCATGGGGATAAAGCTTTGATCTTTGACGTCACCACCCTTTCAGTCCACTACAAAAGACGTTAACTTGCCATAAATGAGGCTTAAAGGTTTAGTACAGAAGGAATAAATTAAATAATTGGTGTCTGAAGATTAGGTGCCTGTGAATAGGTGTGTCCTTTATGACTTCTTATCCTAAAAGATTTAATGTAAGACCTGTGATATCATGAAACTCATCTATGAGGTCATATCATGGTCTCTTTATCCCATCTTTCTGCTACAAACAGCTCTCTTGTTGCCATGGCAATAAAGCAGAGTAAGCACTCAGATACCTTGCCCTGTTATCATCGCTAGCGGTTTATCTTTATTACTCATTCATGAAACAGCAGCAGGAATGTTTGTGCCGTGCACACACAAGATAATAATAACACTGTAATGGCGTGGGATCAATATTTGCTTATTGTTATATTTTTAGATTTTTTTTTTCCTACAGTATCATTTCTGTGGTTATGGGATGGGAAAGTGGGTTCACCACTGTTCTGCAAAAAAAATGGCATCACAAAAAATAGGCCAATGCGAACAAAATCAATTTTTGGAAATTACATTATTTGCACATATTTCTATCTTTTATGGGCACTAAATAGTTTTTGTATTCATGTTGCACCCTATTATTACAAACATCCCCCCCCAAAATTTCTCAATAGGCTTTCCCATGCATTTAAGTATAAGTGTTACTATTATGGATTTGAGCTACAAAGAGATTTTATTAAGAAGAGTTGGACATCATCCCTCCTGTCTGATTTTTCACAACATTGGAAGCAGATACAAGAGGATGAGGGGAAGGGTGGTAACCCAAAAAACACTTTGATCAGCAGGATCAAAAAAACCTAAAACTGGTATTTCGTCACTTTTAAAACTTAGTCATTATTTGTCATGATTAGGTGCCCAAGGCATCATTTCCTTTAGGGAAAATGAGTAATTCTCAAGCAAAGGGAGGGGATGGTATTCCTTCTGTGCCACTGTGGGGCACATTCCTTTGCTTTCTTGCCTCAAAACTAAACATTCCAGGGCATAGGAGACACTGGCACAACTACCAGCTGAAGGAATGATTAAAATTGTTCTGTTCTGTTCAAAACTCCACCTGAATTAGTATCATTGCTCTATTCACTTTAGTATTCTATTAAACAGGGAGTGGCTGCCTCCAGTCCATACTTACTCATCTTAAGTGAGATTATAGGGCTTTTCTTCCATTTCAGGACGCTTAAGGGTAAAGAGCAATAGGCAGGAGCAGGAGAGATTGTGTCTGTCAAAGAAATAATGGAAGCCAGAAAAACCATTAACAGGCTATTTCACCTTAAAATACACTTTTAGTTTGATGTGTTTGATGTAGACAAATATTCTAAAACAATTTGCAGTTACTTTTCTTTTTTCTTTTATTTGTGGTGTTCAAAATATAAATGTTTTGTTCTGCAGTTGTCATTCTATCAAGTGCTGTATATACAGTAGGACCTAGAAGCCAGGTAGAAGTTCGTAATTCAGAATGGAAAATTAATAGGTATGAACCAAATAAAAAAAATTAAGTGATTTAAAATAAGAATAACAAAAAATTTGCACCCAACAATCAAACTATTTTTTTTGTTTTGGTTGCCTGGGTTAGCGACCCCAGCAACCATAGCATTTTGTGTTGCACAAATCACACATAAATAATTATCAATGGAAAAGGTGCTTAGAATAGGTCCATCTATAACATACTAAAAGTTAATATAGTGAATAAAGTACCCCCTATTGTAAAATATAATCCAATGTGGACTTCCATGACTATATAAAAGCACAAGGCCTAATGCATAGTGCTTTTATAAGTCATGGAATTCTGAGGTGACTTATAATATCCTTATATTTAACAACAGGGGGTATTTTATTTATTATAATACACAAATTTAAGTGAGTCGTGTGACAGGAATTACATCAATTAGCACTGATTATAACTGCTGACATCACCGTTTATAAGGAAAATATTTATTTTCATAGCTTTTCTGTATTATATAAAGATAAAAGTTTTCTATAAAGGTTTTTTCTAACATTCTAGTAGATAGTAGATGGATAGTAGCAATTAATCCAGTTGTTCACCAGTTGGTGACCCTGGCAACAACAAAGCAAATTTTAAGGTTACATTTGAATTGTTGTATGAATTTTATGACTTATGCTTTTGCTCACAAGTCCCTATTGCATATTTTTACTTCATTCCCACAACACAGAATAACACAGAAAATATTCTCGTTGTTAAGGATCAGCACATTCCAGAATTCCAGTTAACATTCCAAACCTTAACAAGATGGTATGTTAAAGGAGAAGGAAAAGGTAAATCACCGGGGGCTGCCAAATGTTAGGCAGTATAATCATTACGTGATTTCCCATGCGGAGCTACTGTTGGCAGAAAACTGCACCTGCTGGGGGTATTTCTAGAGGAGCTTCACTAAGCCATCCTCTTCCTGTTTATTCTTTCTTTACACAGGTACACATGCGCAGTAGAGTGAAAAGCTAAATTTTAAGAAAAATAGGTGTCTTTTTCACTCTACCACACATGTGCCTGCCTGTGCCTGGAGGAAAGACGACAGAGGCGGAAGAAGATGGCTGCAGTTTAACTTTTACAAAAGTAACCCAAGCTAGTGTAGTTGTCTGCTAACAGGTGCACTGCCAAAGGGTATCGGGTACAATCACTGGGGGGTCACCCCCTAGTGATTAACTCTTTCCTTTTTCTTTAACTATTTAAGTATATCTGATAATACTTATGTGAAGAAGCATCAGTGAGCATCATATTGTGGGTTTGTTTCCTTTATTGTGGCAGTTACTAGTGCATGCAAAATAATTACTGCATCCCCATGCATTGTTGTTAACAATATAAATTTAATCCTGCAACCCTTGTAACTAAGGAACTAAGATTAGACCCTAGATCTTCACTCCTTTGGCTTTCCCGTGTTGGCACTATCATTTATCATGTATTATCTGGGGAACATGCGGCAATTTCAATAAGCCTGTGAAGATTCAGCTATAGAAGTTCAAATCCACATTATGAATCAGTGGCATTTTTCATAAGGTGATTAAACCAAGAGTATAACTTCCTCAGCCTGTCAAAGCCTGAAAGAAAGGGAAGCAGGCATAATTATGAGTCACTGAGTAAATACACCATTCAGAGTTTACTAACAGATAAAGAATTTGTACTACTTGCCAGACTTTTTAAAATGTTACCTGACATGTAAGGAATCAATTGAAGATAATACTAAAAAAAAATGATCAGTGGATCATATCCAGAAATTTGTTAAATTGTTTCCAAAATGCTATTTTAAATGTTTTTTTGTGCTTTTTTTAATTTCCAGTGTCTCTTTCTAAAGAGATAAGTTAAACATGAGAAAGTTGGGCTCAGTTACATTCCACATATTATGTTGAGTGTAACAATTAATTTAGATAACGAAGCATCATTAAATAATCTTGTAAAATGATACTGGGTAAACAAGTTGTAGAAATACTCAGGTGGTAGTGTCACTTTATTGGGTTAATTGTACTTGCCCTTCTTAGTATATTAGATCTGCGAGTGCAATTTGGCTTACTTAGCTATCCCTCAGGTAGGAAAAGTCATTCCTGATACTAATGGCACAGAATGCATTTTCTCTTCCAACTGAAGCAGATGCCGACTAGTGGAGATTAATTTAAAGGAACAGTAACACCAAAAAATGAAAGTGTATAAAAGTAACTAAAATATAATGTGCTGCTGCCCTGCACTGGTAAAAGTTGTGTGTTTACTTTAGAAAGTCTACTATAATTTATATAAATAAGCTGCTATGTAGCCATGGAGGCAGCCATTCAAAGGAGAAAAGGCACAGGCACATAGCAGATAACAGATAAAACACTATTGTATTCTACAGAACTTTTCCCTCTTTTTTTCCAGCTTGAATGGCTGCCCCCGTGGCTACACAGCATCTTATTATATAAATTATAGTAGTGTTACTGTAGCAAACACACCAGTTTTACCAGTGCAGGGCAACAGTGCATTATATTTTTATTAGTTTAAAGCTCTTTCATTTTTTTGGTGTTACTGTTCCTTTAAGCAGTTTTAGAGATTTTTTTAAAAAAACTGTGAAAAGCCTTTCCCAGTTGACACATTGCAGAGATGCCCTTATACTGGCAAAGTCTGCACGTCCAAAATCAAGCGTTTTAGTTACTCCCTTATAGAGCTGTCTCTGCTGCATTATCTCAAAGGAGACCATGTTGTGATCACTGTTCCCTAAATGCTCACCCACACAAATGTTCAGTATTATTAGATATAACCAGGTCCAAAAGGGAATCATTCCTAGTAGGTTTTTGAACCGCCTGAAATAAAAAGTTGTCATTTAGCATATTTACAAACCTACTAGCTTTTTCTGACTTGGCCACCGCATTACTCCAGTCAATGTCCGGATAAATAGTGTCCCCCATAATAACACCTTGCAATAGCAACTGGGCCTCATCCTTACTTATACGGGGTGGTTTATAGCATACACCAATGATAACCTTTAGCCCTGCTGAAATCTCTACCCAGATGGATTCTACACCCAGCTCCCCAACCCTACCACCGGTATTGTGCGCATCCTTTTCGCTCATGAAAAAGAGTACATGCAATAGACTCCAGCTCTCCTAAATTTCCTGACAAGCCCTGTGCATAATCCAGCATGCAGCGGAGATTACTACTTCTCCCTCTGATATTTACATTAGGTAACGGAGAGTTAGATCTAAGGTTATAAGGCTGTTTTCTTTGTAACAGTGGAAGCTTCTTAGCTGGTAAACTGTATGCCCCCTCGTGCCCCCCATGACCCCTTGCTAATCCCACTGCCCCCTCTACACTAGCTTTCCCATAAAACTCTAGTACACCCACCCCCCTCTTGTCTAGTTTAAACACTCCTCCAAACACTCCTCTTGGCCATTATCTCCCCTGGGACAGTGGACTCCCTTCCATTGAGGTGCAATCCGTCACAGATATATTGATTGTAAGAAAATTCAGCCCAGTGCTCTACGAACCTAAACCCTTTCTTCCTACACAAAGACTTTAGCCACGCATTTAGCTCCTTAAGCTGGCAAAACTTAAAGTGGAGGACCCTTTCTCAATCTTAGATCCCTGAACTCACTCTTTAGGGCCCTCCACCTACCATTAATTGTGTCATTAGAATTAATATGTACAGAGTTGGGTCATGCCCAGCCCCACCCAATAATTTGTCAACCCAATCAACCACTTGCCGAACTCTGGCACCAGAAACAGCCCTGATATAAAGTCTTACTGTAACATTAAACCAGCGTTGGAGCTCATTCCTGTAAAAAATGACTTTCCCTCTGCAAAGTTCTGACAAAGATTGTGCCAAGAGAACTTCATTAGAATTTAACAGAAGAAATCACTTTGTCTGTTGGCAGCTTTGTAAAATAAACCTGGCAAATCCTGTGGTATCACCTATACAGTACAAGCTTTACAACCTCTGGCACACTCCTGTGTTAGCAAAACAAACACAAGGTAGGCTTTCGGCATTATGTACGGAATTCCTAGTTATATCAGTTATTGAGTGGCTGCACCTACTTTTGGGCATTGCTTAATGCATGAAATGTGATCAGGCCCTTAGTTATGTCAAATTGTGAAAGGAAACAAGAATGTGTATTAAGTTCTTGCCCAGACTGGAAATGCACTTCTGAAAAGGCAAATAATTCCTGCATATTTAATGTCTGTGTAAATAAATTCACCAGAAAGAATTCAACTACTTTTATTTCCCAAACCATAACAGTAGTAATATCTGGTTAAACTGTCATGTTTCAACAAGGAAATTAAAGGTGTAGTTCCCCTTACAATTATTATGATGACCACCATAAACAGCAGGTGGCACTGTTTTTTGAAATCCATTATATGAGCAGTGTAGAAATCTTCAAAATTAGATATGTTAGCAAATAAAAAGGTGTGGTCCTCCCTTCTGATAGACTTCTGCACATTAATTTAGAAAGGTGTGAATAACCTGTTGCTGTGCTTTTAAAGTTTCTTTGGAGATATCACCCCAGTGTTTATTTTTGTGTCAAAAAAAAAAATGTTGGTGTCCAAAATAGACTATGTATGAGGCCCCAGGAGGAACACTGATTTGCTATCCTAAAAAACTATTGGAGCACTATCACAATATTTATTTTACATGTTTGTTACTTTTTAATAAGTTAAGGGGGTCACAGACAGTGACTATTTAGTGGTGGGTACTGTTTGGGTCTCTGTGTATTTGAAATGCCCGGGCCTGTTTTGAATTTCAGTCCTGATTCTTCTCTGTACAGTATGTGACTTGTTCTATTTCCACTAACAAATAGAAATTCCTATATTAAACACTTGTCTGCTGCTCCCTGGGTACAGTATAATGCTTGGTTGTGTCACACTGGAGATGGTTTTTCCTGCAGAAAAAAAATCCATCATGTCTGGCCATACCTTTATTCATAGATCTCCCTGAAAACTGTGTACTAACTGTGTGCAGTAAAAAAACAGCTTCATGTGATTTTCTATTGACTAATAATATAAATTATTTTGCCTGCTTTTCCTTGCTGTCAAAATATGTACTCCCATGTCTGAGGCATAGCAAATATACATGCCAAGCCAAACAGTATGGCTGTTCCCATACCTATAAATAAAAAAAAAAATTGCAATTACATCTGGATACCCTTGGAGAAAACCCTATGAATTATAAGTCTATTAAGAAATATTTATCTTTATTAAAAAATAGAGCTTAATTTGAAAAGATATAGGTATAGAACTTTGGTACTGAGTAGCATATAATGATTTTATAGCTACTAGGGGCTGTGTTTCTACCGAGTATGTTTATTTGAAGCCGAAGAGCCATACCAACTTCAGGACTGCATTGCCATCTAGTGTCATAAAATGAAACAGCCATTTAAAGGAGGACTATCATGATAAAAATGTAAGGACATAAACCTTCCACAAGCTCAGCGGTGCTGCTCCTGCTAAATGTGGCTAGACCACTACCAGCATAATACCAAGGGTTAAAGTATCCAGCAACCATATGTACAGGATTACTCAGTAATAAAACTTCTCCAGGGCCAAGAATCCTCTAGTGAAAATTCTGTATGCTCATTTCACTCCATATTCCATCTCCCTGTGTAATATAAGCATTGCTGAAGGCAAAGATACAGGGGCCAATTTTTTAAAATTCAAGTTTGCGTATTCTCATGTTTGGAGAAAAAAAGGCAGCAAAAAATGCAAATACACTCGAGAATATTCTTAAGAACTACAATTGTATTAAATAAAAAATCCTCAAAAAGTCACCAGTAAAAACTCTCAAGCTGTCAAAGTTCAATAGAAGTCAATGGGAATTGTCTCTAACAACTTATTTATTTCCCAGTTATTAAAACATTCAAGTTTTTTAACCTCATTGAAAATGAATGGATCAATGTGATTCTCGCCAGCATAGGAGCTCAGGAATATTATGAATCATTTCTTCTTAAATAACCTGGCATTCAAGAAGAGTAGTCACATGAGTTTTGTTGCAGTTATTTCTTTTTCACATCTGCATTTTTTTCACAAACTTAAATTTTGATAAATTTGCCCCCCCCTAGCATTTTAGGGTTGATTCTCACCAGAAGATTCTCTTGTACCTCCAATTAATTTGGGTATGCTTTATTGGAAATCTAAGGGTGCAAAAGAGTCAGTGTAAGGGAACTTCTGTAACTCATTTAAGGAAACTGCACAAACATACTCAACAGCATTAAAAAAAAGTTGCACAGATCATATGGACACTGGGAAACGTGACTTTTTAAAGATTTCTCTATGATTTTCGTCTACAGAGGGCAGCTAGTGAGCAGATCTGGAAACCACCGAAACAGGATTAATATACAGTATATACAAGACCGGAACTAGGGGTAGGTAAAAGAAGCACCTGCTTAGGACTCAACTATTTTTTTGAAAAGTAAGGGAGGGCATCATTTCAGAAAATATATTTCCAGTAACACTACAATATCTGGGTGGATCACCATTAGACCAGCTCCTTGTCTATCCTCACCCTTTGGTCTGTGTCCACCAGCAACTTTCAGACAGGGTTAAAGGTGTGATTCATGTTTAAATTCACTTTTAGTATGTTAAAGAACAGGCAATTATAAGCTACTTTTTAATTGGTCTTCATTATTTATATTTATTATGTGCCTTCTTCTTCTTCTAACACTTTGCAGCTTTCAAATGGGGGTCACTGACACCAGAGCCAAAAAACTATTGCTGGTGAAGCTATAATTTTATTGTTATTGTTAATTTGTATTAAGGATGCACCGAACCCACTTTTTTGGGTTCTGCCAAACCTCTGAACCCACCCGGCAGGATTAGGCCGAATCCCGAACTGAATCCTAATTAGCATATGCTGATTAGGATTGGAAGGGGTTAAAAATCAACACACGGTGAATTTTTTTTTTTCACTGCCCATTTAACCCTTTCTGAATAGCATATGCTAATAAGGATTCGGTTCTGCCAGGACCACAGATCCGGCTGAAATCGAATCCTTAAAAAAACACCGGGATTCGACCAAATCCCGAACCGAGTCCTTTCCTTTTCATATACCAGTCTGTCATTAAAACCACTCCCTGGTTACTAAGGTAATTGGGACCCTAGAAATCAGATAGCTGCTGAACCACCAAACTGGGGTTGCAGATATCCATCTGTGCCATGGGCATTAAAGTTTCTTGGCACAACTTTCATTATATACTGTAGGTCGAGAGGGGATATGGATGATGATGCACAAAAATACTGTGTTAACCTGTTAAATAGAGGTTACATTATCCACTGAGTGGATTAAATCCTCATAGTGCCATGATTTTTATATACTTACACACAGATTGGCAAGCAATGTTTCCACAATTCCTGTCAAATGGTACCTGGAGCTACTCAAACTCATCAGAAATTCTAGATTCAAATAGATAAGAGTAGTTCTGTATATTAATTTGCTTACATTGGCAATAAAAAGACAGAAAGAGCGTTCACCGCACAGTGACATTAACAAGCCTCATTTACAACTGATGCACATCTTATCTGTTCATAAAGTTACTTGAGCCTATGCATGCTACTTTAAACATGCAGTGAGTGCCAAAGCAACCCTTCAGCCAGTCCTTGGTACACTGCAGGAAAACTACTGCATTCCACTGTGTTCATTGTAAAGATTTTCTTTATTAATTTTATGTAAACAAAGAAATTAAGTAAGAAATAGAAGAGAATAGAAAAAAGAGAAGGTGGTGGTGGGCGTTCCTATGTCACAGGTAAATCCAAGCTTAGCATTACATGGCAACATTACTAAGGTTTCTTAGACAACCAACTGGGTATGTTAATATGTCATACTGCTCGTTCGTGGGTCTGCCAGCCAATGGTAACAGATTTTCTCAAATTTAGGTGAGTTTCTGCCATGATTGGTGTCATCCACCAACTTGATCCAGAATCCCAGGGTAGGAGGCTCTGTGGCTTTCCAAGTCAGCAGGATGGCCTTTGTGGCATAGTGCAGGAGTTGTTGCAGGCATAGCCAGTCACTGGAGGATAGAGTAAGGCCTTCGGTATATCCCAGTAGGCAAAATGCAGGTGTCCGAATATTTGGAAATTCCAGTGAGGAGTTAACATAGGTAAGTATTGCCGCCCAGACCTGCTGGATTTTGGGGCAGTCCCAGAACACATTAAAATAGTTGCCCTGGTCTAGATTACATTTCACACACACATCTGGATAGCCCTAATACATTTGCACCAGCCTGTGGGGGATTAAGTACACTCTATTGAGAAATGTAACATAGATGTAGTGGTCTCTTGTAGCTATGTTGATTTCAGGTATTTGTTCAAGAATATCTTTCCAGGTTTTCCCCAACCTTTCTTACCTGTGAGCCACAGTCAAATGTAAAAAGACTTGGAGTACAACACAAGCATCATAAAAGTTCATAGAGGTGCCAAATAAGGGCTGTGATTGGCTATTAGGCAGCCTCTATGGACACTATCTGCTTACAGGGGGCTTTATTTGGTAGTAAATCTTGTTTTTATTCAACCAAAACTTGCCAGGAATTCAAAAATAACTACCTGGTTTAGAGGCACCGAGAGCAACATCCAAGGGGTTGTTGCTCACAAGCTACTGGTTCGGAATCACTGCCTTATTGAATAAAAGTAGGTCTGCGGTATATGAATAATTATTTTACCAAACTACTCAAAAAAAAATGCCTTTTGAGGTCTGAGATGCAGTAAAAACATAATCAGAGAATTGTAAAAACAATTGGGATGGAGTGTCTCAGTCTACAAAATAGCATAGGCTCAAAGCTGGCATTAAAGGCAATTGAAAAAATAACCTGGAGGAAATTGAAGTAATTTATCGTGTAGGTTATTTGCAGTATGCCATCTATTCACAAACTGGCAATTGAATCAAAACTTGTTATGGAGAATTCTGTTGCCCTGTACCTGCCCTGTAGGCAGAAATGGTGCTGCTGATCACTGTGTATAGCTCTATGGCTTATTATGGACAACAAATAAGTTTTAGTGATTTGAGTATTACTAGAACATTTGCCTTACAGGAAAAATGTAAAGATATAGCAAAATAGGTTTGCTCCCTAAAGCATGTACACAGTTAGGCATCAGAAGTGGGCAAACATAATAGTAGCTCCATAAAGTTTGGACATAAATGTTGTAGAAGGAAAATAGTACAGCACGATGACCAGGGCCGGATTTGTTTGCCGGGCGCCCCGAGGCCGCCCCCTCTCTGTCGCGCCCCCCTGCACATGTGCGAACGGCGAACCTCCCCCCGCGCATGCGCGGGCCTTTTCAATCACATACGGAGCAGTGGGGGAGAGGTCCCCATTGCTCCATATGTGCAAAAAACTTTAATATTTTGGTGCGGCGGGGCGGCATGCCGCCCCCCAATTTTTGCCGCCCTAGGCCCGGGCCTTTCCACAAATACGGGCCTGACGATGACTTTGGGAAATGTTAAATTGTTAAAGGACGTGTTGGCCCCAAAATAATTCTTTCTGCCTAATAAAGAAAATACTAAGCAACTTGCCAATATGAACATTTTTTAGAGCTTTAAAAGTTATTTGTAAATGTAATTGCTATTAAAAGCAGCATTTGCTGAACTCCTGGCTACTTTTTAAACAATGTTGCAAAGGTTACAGTGCTCAAACAAAGCAGAACTTTTATCAAAGACCATTGTAATTCTCTGATTTAAATGTATCTGATTATGTATCAGAGGAAAAATGGCCACCTGGTGAAAGCTGCTATTTGCTTTAGGAAAATGTGATGGTGCTGGCAAGCAGAGCGGATATATGCAGTACAAATGATGCCATTTGGGTGGGGGAGACGTGCCCAACTGATATACATTGTAGGCAAATGTAGGCTTTACATGTCCTTTAAGCAAAAATTATATTTTGGTTTGACTTGTCCTTTAATATGGCCATATAGGCAGCAACAGTCTAGCAAGCAATGCCAAACCGTACAGTCAAAAACCAAAAGGAGAATTAGGAGTGGCATCTTTACATCATTGTGAAAATTCACAATACATGCTATTGCATTATTCATATCCTAATTTGATTATTCCCCTTACGGTTTAAAACAGCGACTGTAAAACCAGGGGTCCTCAAACTATGGCCCACATGCCGCATGCGGCCGCCCCAGCACGTCACGTCACCGTATCCTGACACAGCGGCATTAGCGTTGGACGGTGTGATGTGGTAAGGTTCTGGGGCTGAGGACCAGGCTGAGGCAGACAGGTAGTAGCCAGGGGTGAGGATGCAGCGGGGGTAGCGTAGTTTGAGGACTAACTATAGTCCAGCCCTCCAACAGTCTGAGGGACCGTGAACTGGACCCCTGTTTAAAAAGTTTGAGGACCCCTGGTATAAACTAATAAATAAAATATAAGCTGCATATAACAAAACAAAAAACTAAGTAAACCAACATGAACAGGGGAATTATCAGCCCAAACGTTTCATCAAAATAATAAAATTGCTATTAACAGGACTTTTTTTTTCTTAATAAAATGTTTAATAAAATATTTTCAGAGTATGTTCTACAAAAATATCTTACAGAATACATATTTACCAACATAAGAAACAGTAACCTTAGATCTCATAAATCTGGGAGTTTTGAACCAGATCAAACATGTAGGACTGCACAATCAGGACTTCTTTACATAGTTAGAACTCACATAAAACTGCATTGCATATTAGTGCTACTAGGTAGATCCAATTTCACTACGGGGCAGATATATCAAAGTGTAAAATTAGAGCTCATTTCAGAAAACCACCCACTTTGTATCAATTCTTAAGGGATTTTTAAAAGCGTGAAAGAGTTCACCTTTTTATAAATATGCTTTAAAAGATCCCCATAGGAATAAATTGAAATTGAATATGTTTTTCTGTAGTGAATCTCAAATTTTGATAAATCTGCCCCTAAGTACAACTGAGATCAGATGAAACTCTTAGGGGCAGATGTATCCACATTCTGATTTTAGCGGTTTTAGACTTTTTTATACCATGAATAAAGTTATTTCTGTGAAAACTATGAATGTCTAGTCATTTATTAAAAGATCCAAATTGAATGAGGCATGAAAGTACTATACAGTATATATGTGCTTAACAATACCCATTTTGCCTATGGTTTCAGCCACAGTACTATAATTCTCACTAATGCTACTGTATGCTAGATATGGTCACAGCAATCACATGAAAAATTTCTCCCCCACACTAAATCAAATTGCTGCTCTAATTTGAGCTCAACTATACCATTGCTATGGATTGCCAATAACAACACAGAGGTTCAGATAAATAATTCTTTAGTAAACATTGTAATAATTGATATATACTGTGATTAAATGAAACCGAACACAATGAATGTACAAAGAATTACAGTAGCTTATAAAAACATGAGATTTAGAGGACCATTTATCAACATTAGTAAATGGGCCCCTTAATGTTATAGGTATTAGATGGTTTCAAGAACACAGCACATTCCCTAGTAGAACAAACCAAGACTGCACTGGTCTATGCACAATACTTTGAAGAATGGCAGATGCCTAATGCATAATTATATGATGTGTCTTTCTTGTAGTAGTAGAGAATACAATATGTGAATCCGATTTCTTTTGTGCAACTGTACCTTCCAGTTTTTATCTTCCCTTTGTATTTGTCTAATGAAAATATTAAGAGGAGATGGTTTATTTTGTGCTGGCAGATTATAATAAATGCAGCACAATAACTCCAGTCTGTTAGATCCTCATACCACAAGGTTTAGCTAAAAGCAGTGCTGTCATCAGGGGGCTTAGGTTAGAGGAATACCCTCAGTTGGCTTTCAATGATGTGGAAGGGGCACAGCTTTCAAGAAATGGAGGAGAATGAGTGTCAGCATTTTTAGACAAAACAGGACATGACTTGTGTGAAGCTGGTTGGGCATATGGGGTCCCATGATTTCTAAAGGAAGCCTTGTCTCAGGGGGTTGTGATGACACCAGGGCTGTAGTAACTATGAGGGTCCCAAGGGCACAAAGACAGAGATCTTCCTCCACAGAAGGAATAGCTGTTCTTGGCAACATGACCAGAAATAAAGAAAATAGGAGGATACATTTGGTGACACTCCTTTGCAATGCAGCAGGTAAAAATATATATAAAAACTAACAACAGCATTCCAAAAATTGCTAAGCTCTTGTAATGTAATAAAAGCCCTTGGCAGTGTGCTATTCAAAACAAACAATTCAATGTTATGACCAATTCTGCTGCCATTCCTCCAGCAACTATGTAGAGGTTGGCATGCACAAATGTCATACATCTTTGGGCATGCCTCGCTTAAAGAGGCTGTGCCACCATTTTGATGAAAACATTTATTTGGGATTCTGTTTTAGACTGTTGTAGACTGTTGGTTTAGCTAAATAAACAAGGGCTCTTCCATTCTTGCCAGGTGCTTTCTAAAAAGGTTATTTCAGTTCTCAGGGGTATGTAATAAAAGATTCAATGATTGTACCAGGTCTAGTAACACTTAGCAGATGTTTGTTGTCAAACTGCAAAACATTTGAATGGAATGGCTCTTGGAAACAAGAAAACCCTTGATTTTAGCCAGCATAAAGAGCATTACAACATGGCCATTTTCAGATACAAATTAATATCAGTGGGTACGTAGCTATGCAGCTGTATAAGCACTCCTCAAACTTTCAGCTAAAGTTTGGTAATTCATGAGTCTATTACAAGAGGTGATTTATGGCTCAGCAGCTGTTTTAAGATTCTAATTTTGGTACGTGAAGTATGCTCCTCTAAACAGATTTGAAACATAAACATTTGCATGAAATTCTTGAGTAACAGAACATCTTTCAGGGTTATGGTTATGTTTTTTTCAATGATTCCCACTTTTAAATACAAGACATAATTCTAGCTATAACCAAGATATTTAGATAAGCTGACAAATGCCAATTTCTGAATGATACCAATGTAATTAATACTGTTTATCTGCAATTAATTTACAAGTTGGGGGCTACCCATAGAGTTAAACAGCCTTATACATAAACACATACAAAAACATATACAGACAGACATGACTGGAAGAAGCTGTATCACTCATCGATGAAACAAAGTCTCCGATAGCCTATTCATTTTTCATCCTGAAAGTACAGCAATGCCGATAGCCACTGGCCTTTATAACGCACAGCATTCAGCAAGATTCATCCAGAATCTGCTCTCCTTATGGTGGAACAGCTTATTGTTTACTCTATAGCAGCAGCATAAAACCTGCCCGCAGGTACCTTCTTTGTGACCTGTGTAAAAAAAAATATATTTTTTTTTATTGGTATCCTAAACCAGTAAGGAATAAGGGGCCAGATTCAATTTGATAAGAAAAGCTTATCTCCTTATTTAATTCCATATATTTAAATACAGACAGATTCAATTCAATGAGATAACTCTATGGGGAAAAAAACTGCATCGAGGTAGGAGAAAAGTCTTGACCATAAGTTTTCACATGATAAACCATAATATAATGTTTTCTCAAGGAATTAAATCTAGCCCAAAGTTCCTTATATATTAGAATGAGACATTTGACCATAGAAACATTTACCCGCTCAAGGAATGAATCAGAGAGACTGGGGTTTGGTTTCTTTGACAACTGGTGTTAACCTTGTGTTCTTGGAAAGATTCATCTGCCTATGTATCAGACACTAGACTAGACAACTAGACTGCAAGCTTCACATTCACTATGCCTGGATAAAGGTGCCCATACATGGGTAGACACTAAGTGCTGGCTCAGCCACTCTTGCCCACGAATATTTGTAAAATATATGGGTATCTTTATTTAAGCTCTCATTTAATGTGATTTATAAATGATGGAGAAAGCAGTCCATGGTCATGTCACAGGACAGGGTGGTCACACTGAGAAATGATCCACTTATACGCTTAGAGTGGATCTTACTGTGTATGTTTGCAGACAGTGTACATATAACTGTACATGTAATTCACTGTGCTGTTCTAGAATAAAACTACTTGGAAAAAATGCCACTCACTTCCTAGGCATCTGTAGAAACCAGGTGGACTAGACATATCCCTCAAATTAACAGTTCTTAAAACAGCAACCTTTCCAAACCAGGTTCTGCTTTGAGAGACTGCCTTTTACCTGGTGTAGTTATGTCCCATTGACTATATCACTTATATAATTAGTCATGGTAGTTAAAAGATAAAATGTATCTGCCTGTTATGCAGCTCACTGTGTAGATAATTTGTATCTCTATTGCAAAATGTAAAATCTTAGCAAGACAAATAACTTTATTCTACTGCAGTATAAAACAGAATTAATGTTACCCAGACATAAAAAGCTGTATTGTAAAATTCCTTTTTAAATTAAACATGAAACCCAAATTCATTTTTATTACCACATACATACCCATTATAAAGACATTCAAATATCCCATGTGTCAATCATATATTGCCTTAGGCACAGAGGCGGGGCAGACAATTACTTTTACTTTGCATTCACCAATCACTTTTCCTCTCCCTCCTCACCATTTAATTCTGTAGCCAGTGCATGGGCATCAGGTCCCCCATTCTTATGAATACACAAGATTTTGGGGTGATACAAAGCTTGCCTTAATAACAGTGCCCACAAAATGGCACCTGCCTGCTTGTTGTGATTGTGAATTCCAAGACTGAAGGACAAGATTTAAATAATTTATACAAGTGCTGTTTATTTTGTTTGACAAAAACAATAGAAAAGAATTTGGAATTATTTCTTAGGGGGACAGGTCCAACTATGCTTCACTGATACTTTCCATATGGTTTTTATTTTTATTATAAATTATTTACCTATACAAAATGAGTTTCTTCCACTTTTGTTGCGGAATCGTTATTCAGTCCTTCCCTTTCTTTTTCTTTCCTTTTCCTCCTTTGAGCTCTTTGCCAATGACTGCCAAGTTAATAATGCACAATAAATCAAGAATGCACTTAAAGAAGCAGTATACACACCTTCTACATCAGTTCAATGACTAGGGCTTGTCATAAACATACTTTTTGTCTATGGTTTCAAGTTATAAAAATGTGCCCCAGTAGCTTCAATTAATATGACCCATATATCAAAAATCTCCTTGCAATAGAAGCCATTACATGGCCAGATAGCACCTCTTAAATTGGTTTATGACTGGTTTACTGATGGTACCAAAACTATAAGAATTATCCAATGGATAACCATACAGGAAAAGTTGCAAGAGAAAATGACTATGAAACTTACTGTGTACAGATGCATATGCCAACAATAAGAATGATGAGAAACATCATAGCAACAATCAGCCCGATAACTACATAGTGCCGTCGATCCCCTTTCAAGTAAAATAAGTCCAAGTATTCGCATCTTGCTCCAGTATAACCTAAGTCACATCTGCAAGGGAAAAATAACACAAAACTTTAGATACCCTGGGATTCATGCACACCACATACAGGCACTGCAATATATAAAGACTGCACAAGTTTATAAACAAGTTTGTTCTTAAACAATGCACCCAATACACCCCATGGGCCTATTATTGTAAGTTTGTGTTACCTTTTTTGAATGTGTCTATCCCTAAATTAACTCACCTTTTTTAAATTAAACTATAGTAGCAAATTTTATGAAGACTGTAACAAGCCACTATTCACTATTTAAAATTGGCTGATCTGGGCATGCAGCCTATAGGCATAGGAGTACCTAGGAGTCTGACTGGTCCTATGCTAATTCAGAGCTTGATTTGTACCCATGACCTCCTGGACTGTAACCTGATTGGTCTTTGTGGTTTGCACAGTCTTTAAATTTACAGTTGGAGCTGATCCTTTTCAATGGTGGCTGCCTAGAATCACTAGACTTTGTTAAAAAGACCAGACTGTGCCCTTTTATAAGGCCTAGCTCCAACCACATTGGTATATCATACTGAATGAGCATGGTCTACTGGCTGAGAAACCAAGCACAGAAGGTTTGCCATACATCTGCAGAGGAAAACCTGTATATTTGTACATGCTCTCAAGTCCAAGGCCTGAGGGCATTATTAACAAAAGTATCCATTGGGAAGTAAACTGTAAGATTTAATATTTGTACTTGATGCTGAATAATTTGTCACTTAACCTTACTTTTCTTTGTCTTTCAACAAAAAAAAAAGGTTATCTTTAAATTTGATATCACTGAGGTTTAAGGGCTCTGGCACACGGGGAGATTAATCGCCCGACTCCCCGAACTGCATTTTCGTCGATTTGCCGAAATCGCCTGCGCAGCATGTGCCATCCCACCGGCGACTTACATTTTCGCCGGTGGGATGGCAATCTGGGGAGATTAGTCGCCCGCGAATAGGGAGATTTGTCGCGGGCGACTAATCTCCCCGTGTGCCAGAGCCCTAAGGGGTGAAAATACATGCTAGTTTGTGCATGTTAAAATACCATACACAAAGTGCTTACACTTTAGTGATACTACACATGCAGTTTGCTCTGGGCTGCAGTTGAGAAGATAAGCTTAGGGGTCATCATCAGATATCATCAAAACATTTGCAAAAAAAGGTATACATCTGCAATAGAAGCTAATGCTACAGGGTAGTACTAGGTAATTTTAATGCAGAATGCACTGGTTTCTATCTGGATATAATGTAAATCTTAATTAATCATTCAAAGGCCTTGGATTTTGTAATTTATATGATATATACACTGAACATTGTGAGTTGGCTTCTAAGCTCAGGGGTAGTGTAGGTAGGTTAGTGTAGGGTAATGGTGGACTTGGCTGACACAGGTGCCCATAACATAAGGTATAGTATTTCTAGCTTAATACTTAATCGAGCTTTAAGGAGAATGAAAGTGCTTAATCATAGCATCTGACTGAGTAAAATTTGCACTGAGTAAAATTTGGAGGTACTTGCATGCCCAGCAGATGGGCATGCAACTGTGCTGTCACAAACTGTTCTGCCCCAACTGATTGGGCTGCTTATACTCAGACAAGCCAGACCAACCCAGTTCTGTTATGTGTAAAATCACTGCTTTATAAAAATGGCACTTTGGCAACTATATGCAAATTAAGTGTCTCTTTATAAGCTGTTACTTTCACCTGTCTGTATGTTTGACAAAGGGGCTTTTTTGCTTCAAAACCTTGCACGGGACTTGCCCTGCTTGTACCTGTTTCGAGTGCCAGTACTTATTCCTGCCCATGATTGCCCAGGAGGGTGCCGATCCCTCCAGCATTTTTGCACCAAGCTCTTCTCTATCAGAGTGCCACTGTGTGTGGTTAAGGTCTTCCTTTTCACTACTTTGCAACTATACCCACTTTATGTTTAAATTGGCAGTATACCACCTTATTCAACAGGAGTTCAATAAACAGGGCTTGCAGCAAAGCAACTTGAAATTTGGTTCTTGAAAGGTAAATTAAGGAAAACTATACCCCCAGAATGAATACTTAACTAATAAATAGTAGTTTATTTCATATTAAACCCTATGAAACTGGAATATATATGTCAATAAATATTGCCCTTTAACATCTTTTGCCTTGAGCCAAATTTTTTTTTTTTTTTTTTAATTCGAGCAATTGTGCATATGTGCACAGTGCATATAAGACTTCATGTGGACTATTCAATACAGATTTCAATACCATTAACACAATACCATCATACATTAGTCCAGTCACCATTTTTTGATGGTCTGTGTGCTCCCACAGAGATCAACAGACCAGAAATAATGCAGTTCAATCTGTAAAAGAAAGTAGTGTGGGAGCAAAAGAAAGCCCAATTCATTGCACTCATGTTGAACAAGGTTGTATGCTGCCACTCTAAAAGGTATTTAATTTAAATGCTACTAGCCTTTTATTAAAATATCTTTCAATTAGAATGAAAGCTGTTTACTTACATACATGCAGGTATACTTTCCGCAGTAACAAAGCGGCACTTCCCTTTAATACAGTAGTGTCTGTAAGTCCTGGGGCATCGTGAAAAATGACCATTCCATTTTGATTGTGAAGACAGTTCTACAATGCAAAAGTCAAAATGTATTAGAAGGTATTTGCAATGCCAACTCAGTTTTACTCTTGGCAAATATATCTGCCTCAAGGATTACAAAATCACCACAAAATTAGCTTTTGCAAATGCCTTTGTCTAACAGAACAGAAATGATACATAAATGCTTGTGTAAAGCAGCCCTATATAGCTATGGTTTACCTTCTCAGCTAATAGTCTGATATTTTTTGATGCTCAACTTTAATTTCCACCCCCAATTATTTTACCTTAATTTATAGCAAAACTAGAGGAATGGGTCAAACGTATATAGCACTGATAAATACATACACCATATACCATACACCATATGGTATATTTATCATGCTGTGTAAAAAGTAGAGTGAAACATTAACTGTTATGTTGCACATAGGAGCCAAACAGATGCTTTACTTTGTTTTTCTAACTTTACTTTTTGCTAACATTACCACTCCACTTTAAACAGCATGATAAATATACCCCATTTATCTAAAAGAGAGCCACCTCTTGTAGGTATACTTCTTGTGACCCCTCATCTCGCTAATCAAATTCATTTTGACCCAACTATCCATTTTAAATACTATTTTCTTATATTGTTTCCTTTAAATTAGATCAATTGGAAGGCAGTTCATTATCTCTGTTATACGGATAGTAGAAAGAACCCTCCTTTAGAAGACTCGGTGGTTCTATGATTCAGTAATTCAAACACAATTCCCAAAGGTAATGCCTGAAGGCTAAAGCAATTATAAATCAGGCCCTTGCAATACTGTATAACACTACCATATCTGTTTTACCTGTGCAATCATCTGTATACTGAGGACAAGGTGGGCTCGTTGTTTCAGGATGTTCAGTGGAATTCCCATCTGTACTCACATATGGCAACACAGTAAAACCTAAAAACAAATCAATGTTGAGAGAATATGTTATGTTTTGTACTCAGTAATCGATTTATGGGCAGCCTGTATGGATGACTGAGGATTGTACAAGCGCTCAGCCTGTCAGACCAGATGCATTGTTTCTCCAAATGGCTATCCGCAAGCCAAAACAGCACAGAATACACGAATGAGGAGAGCACCTCTCGCAGAATTCCTGCTTAAAAAGGCTTTATTTTTGACTACACACACAACATGTTTGGGGCTCCCTCAAGCCCAAATACAAACCGAATGTGATACCAATTTGAGTTCAAGGACCCACCAATTGTGTTGATAGGTGAAGTTTCACAACTCTGATTGGAAAAGTCCATAGCTCAAAAAAGTGAATCAAAGCATCCAATATGCCCATATAAGTGAACATTAATTGGTAAATTCCAATGTGAAATACAAAAAATCCATTTAGGAACCTGTACAAAAAATTAAAAACTAATATCCATTGTACTGCACAACCATTATGCCTACCAAATAAGTAAATTTGCTATATGGTAGCCTGTATGGTATAGACCCTGTTCTCCCTCTTTTATTTTGTCTGTCATTGGGACTTATTTTTTTAAAGAGGTTAAATTCGGCATAAAAATATAGTTTCCCTCAATAAAAGCCAGCACTGTAAAGAGGGATTCATATTTTTCAATTTACACAATTTAGGGTTTATCGGAGAAAGAAAACTCAACTATAGTTGAGTGCAATCATTTGCACTCAACTATAGGGGGAAGTTTACTAAAACCTTTATGTTATAGATCAGCGGATTCTTAGCAATCATGTCAGTTCTTTGACTTTCTATTCTGTCTTTTTAAGAGGGAAGTTACAATGCTCTGTCACTGACCACCCCCACAACCAGTTTGTGGTTGGAGGTAATAGACCATGACACTTTATTGCCTATTAGGGGCAGGAGAATTTGATCACACAGTCCTACCTATCTCATGCATAGTATGTTGGCAGGCTGTATGTCATGTGAGCTGACAGATATTTTATTTCAGACTGTGGGAATGTATCTGATGATGATACAAAATACTTGTGGGAAAACAGAAAAAAATTGCTGAGTAATAACTTTTGTTATGTAAGCTCTTTACATTAAAAATATGCTCTACTTAAAAATTAAAAATATTTACCTCACTTTAAAATCACTGAAAAGTTTTAGTGAATGTATTGTAAAGGTGCTTAGAATTATATTGTCTTTCAGTGGAACAAATTCCTCTTCAAAGCCCTTTAATTTTTTTTGAATGTTGCACATGGAAATATTAAAAGGTTAACAAAACCTGATATCCTGTTACATGTCTTTCTGTGTACTTCTATCAGGGCATTTCAAATGTTGCTTTGAGATTTGGCCACATACAAAACAAACAGAAGGGGTAGGTAATTATTTAATAGATTAAAGAAGCAAACACATTGCATTAAATATCTGCTGACATGAAACGAGATAAGGTGATATCCTGGCATTTTTTAATTCCTGCTGCAAGACAGCAATAGTCACAGCCAGGGCTCAGCATGGTAAAGAGTATTTTGCAGGCAAATAACTAATCTGTGCCTAATCCAAAATACTTTTTAATTTTGTTGCAAGCAAAAACAAAAAGGGGAACAGTTTGTGATGCCATATTCAACTTTTTTGAGGGTTTGTTTTTTTTTTGTTTGCTTTACTAACATGATCGGTTATCCAAAATGCTTGGGACCTGTGTTTTCCTGGATAAGGGATCAACATACTTTAAATCTGCTAACTTAAAAAAGTTAAATAAACCCAAAAGGATTGTTTTGACACCAAATATGTAGGGATCAAGTACAACACAGTTTTATTATTACAGAGAAAAAGGAAATCATTTTTAAAAATTGTAAAAATGTGCTGAAAAAGGACTCTATGAGAGATGGGCTTCCTTTAATTTGGAGCTTTCTGGATGAGTTTCTAAATAAATACCAGTACCTTGTATTAGCCAACACTATATTTCTCCCAGACTTTTAAAAAATTTAAATTCAAAACAAGTCATCAAGTCAACATTATGGGCATATTTATCAAGATTTTGGATTTTTGTGGTTTTAGAGCTTTTTGGCACTAACTAATTTCAACAAAACCCATGAATATCATTTATTAAAAGATCCGAATTAAAAAAGAAGAAGGGACCATGGGAACATACCAAAGCTGTCCCAGAAAGTCCAGGGTGGGAAGCGGAAAGATCTGATATTAGGTTGATGGTCTAATTGACTGCAGCTTGTAGTACCTTTCTACCGAAAAAGGCATTAGATACTGCAAAGACCTCAAATTTGTAGGATTTGGTGAAGGAGTGAATGGAGGACCATTTATCGGCCCTGCAAACCATTTTGGCTGAGGCTGTTCCAAAAGGCCCAGGAGGTGCCTATGCACCTGGGTGAATGAGCCGTGATGTGAAGGAGAGGTGCCGCACCAATTTCTGTAAGTTTTCCACCAGATCGGTGAATCAGGCTCTTCTGGGCCAATGTGGGGCTATCAAGACTCCACGCACCTTTCCACCTTGATCTTCCTGATGACCCTGGGAAGAAAAGGAAGAGGAGGAAAGGCGTAAGCTAGATCAAAGTACCACGTGGCCTTCAGAGCGTACGCTGCTAGCGCTAATGGATTGCTGCATCTGGGCATGGATCTTTATACCTTGCGATTCTGACGGGAAGCCATGAGGTCCACCTCTGGTAGACCCCATCTCTCCACAATGTCTTGAAATACTTGGGGATTTAGAGACCATTCTCCTGGATCCATGCGTTGCCAGCTCAAGTAGTCAGTCTGCCAGTTCCCAAGGCTGGGAATGTAGATCTCTGAAAGACGTAGTTCCCTCGCCTCGGCCCACTTCAGAATTTGGCTGACCTCTCTGAGGGCCTGTAGACTTTTCGTACCTCCCTGGTGATTCAGGTAGGCTACCGTGGTGGCATTGTCCGATTAGACTTTGATGGTGAGCCCCGTCAGTTGGTTCTATCACTGATGAAGGGCTAGGCGAATGGCCCTGATTTTGGGGATATTGATCGGAAGACGGGATTCTGTGGTTGACCGGGTTCCTTGAGCTGTTAGACATCCCAGGACTTCGCCCCAGCCATGGAGGCTGGCGTCTGTGGTTAGGATGAACCATTGGGGAGAGGAGACCTTTTGTCAGGTAAGCTGTGGTGAGCCATCAGGTCAGCACTACTTTCGTCCTGGGGGGAATTTAGATCATCTGGGAGAGAGTGTTGCGGTTCCATTGATCCAAGATGTTCCACTGCAGAGCCCTGAGGTGGAACTGGGCGAAAAGAACTGCTTCTATGGGGGACACCAGAGACCCCAACACCTGCATGGCAAATCGGATGGAGGGTTGAGGGGTGTGAAGGTGTTGGCGGACCAGGTTTTGGATTCTGGCAACCTTCTCTGGCAAAAGAAATACTTGTGTCAAAAGACCATGCCTAGGAATGGCATGCACTGAGCCTGAGTCAGCCAGGATTTTGCTGTGTTGATCTTCAATCCCAGGGTGGTCAGGGTGTTCATGACCAGGGGAAGCTGGGATGTGGCTGCTGGAAATGAGGCCTTGAGCAGCAAGTCATCAAGGTATGGGGTGGTGGATACCCATTGAGACCTCAGTGAGACTGCCGCCGCGGCAATGATCTTGGTAAAGATCCGGGGGGCCGAAGTAAGGCGGAAGGGTAGTGCCGTGAAGTGCTGGTTCTTGAATGCAAAGTGTAAGAACTTTCAGTGGGATGGGAAATCTTTGATGTCCAGGGCCACCAGGAACTCATTTGGGTTCATGGCCGCTATGGCTGATCGCAGAGACTCCATTTTGAAGCGTGAGAAGCGAATGAATGCATTGAGATGCTTCAGGTCCAGGACAAGGTGAAAGGATCTGTCTTTTTTCAGGACAATGAGGTTGGAGTAAACACCTTGAAATTTGTCGATTGGAGGTACTGGAACGATCACACGTTTGTCTAAAAGATCCTGGACAATCGAAAGGAGTGTGTTTTGTTTGTTTAGGTCCAGAGGAAGTCGGGACATGAAGAACCAATTTGGCAGTCTGGAGGAGAATTCGAGACGATAGTCTGTGGAGATTATTTCATGTTCCCAGGGGTCTGTGGTGAGGCAAAGCCACACATCTCGAAAAAGGAGGAGTCTGCCTCCGACCAGAGAGGTTCCCTCTTGTGGGGAACAGTCATATAGTTGAGGGCTTATTGGAGGTCTTAGCCTGAGATCTTTTGTTCTGCCAGGAATATTTGGGATGGCCTTGGAATCTAGGCTTGTTGGAGTTCTGGGATGAATAATCCCTGGAGGAGGATGCCTTGGAAGGTCTTGGACAAAAGAAAGTCCTCGACGAAAGGAAGCACAATTCTTGGGTTGCGGGAGGAGAGTGCTCTTTCCTCCCATCGCCTGGCTGCTGATTTTGTCTAATTCTGGACCAAAAAGGAGTTTGCCCTTAAAGGGAATGGTGGCGAGAGATTTTTTGGAGGAGAGGTCGGCTGACCACAGCTTCAGCCACAGGGAGCGGCATGCAGCCATCAAGAGGGCAGAGGTCCTTCTAAAGGCTTGGGTCGCATCGAGCGAGGCTTCACAGAGGCGTCTCTGATTTGGGATGCCAAGGTCGCCAGTTCCAGGGATTCCAACCAAGTCTGAATGGCCAGGGAAACCCACGTGAAGGAAACATGGATAGTATCTTCTTTTGGTGTTTAAATAAGGATTTAGATGAGTTCTGAGACTCTGGATTCGGAGTTGCTGTGGTCCTCGAAATGATGGGCCACATGACATTTCAGGGATTTAGGCCGATGCTCTGGTTCTCCTCGATCCAGCCTATCCAAAAGCTTGTCTAGGCATGCTGCTAATTTGGGAATGGCTGTGGACAGGGAAATGGCCCATGGAGGGGGTTCATGTGTCTCTGCGGGTTTAGACCCCACCCCTGGCTCCTCGGGCTGTACCGGAGGAGTAGGGTCCTGTGCCTGGGGAACAATGTCAGCTGGAATTTTGAAGCAGGAGGAACACAATGGGTCCCTGAAGGGAGATGTTAGCAGCACCTGGGGCAAGCTAGGTATTTCATTTTGGAGGAGCTTGAGGCCCCCCTAGAAAAGGACCCTCTGAATTGCCCTCGGCCATGATTGTAGAGAGAGTAGAATACAGACAATAATGGAAGTTGGTTGTGTACGGTGTCAGTACAGTGTCAGCGCATGATGTGCAGAGAAGTCTTGACATTCTGCATGAAAGTTTTAAAGGAGAAGGAAAGGCTACCAAAGAGTTAATCTCAAGCTGCAGGCATACCTTCAGTTGTCTCAATAGTGCCCTTAAGTCTCCCCATATTGCGCTCGTTTAGATGATCAGAAGCCAAACAGGAAGAAAAAAACACTGAGCTGGTTAAAGAGGATTCCCATAATGCCTCACTCCTGAACAGACACTACGACCAGGACTACAGGCGGCATATGCACATGTCTGTCTTCAGTGAGCGCGCACAAGCAGGCGCGCTCCCCTTGCATTAGTCCCTCTGAGCCGGCTCGGAAGGGAGGGAATGTTGTGCATGCGCACAAATGGACGCATGCCAAGGCTGGGGGGGGAGGAATGTTGTGCATGAGCAGAAACTTTAAAAGTAAGTTTTACTAAGTTATTGTTGCTATAATAGAGCCAAAGTATAGCGTTTTTATTTAACAATAGTAGCACCATTGAATGGTATCATTTATAAATTTTGCCTTTCCTTCTCCTTTAAAGTTGTAAATTCGAAACTGCACAAGGTACTATTTGAACATTTTGAGTAGTGCAGCTTTTCTCGACAAACTCTCAACAATGATCTTTTCTTCATCTTTCAAGTAATGGTATTTTATTGTATGTACCACTAGTGGGTTTTGCTTGCCTTAAACAATTCAGTATTTAGATTAACACATTAAGAAAGCTTCATTTACAGTTCTGCAAATATGACATTATTCAATGAAACCCGTCATTCAGCCACTTTTTGCATATGACTACTAGATTATCCAATCTAATCTTGATAGTAACCAATCAATAGTAGAATGACTATACCCCGATGGCCCCACATTTTCAAACATTTTATTCAGCATATTAATTCTAGTAGATAACCAGGCAAAAGCAGGCAATAATAAATTTCCCCAGACCATACCAGAGCACCCTATAGGTTAGCCTGCACTTTGTTCATTACCAGGTCACCATATGTATCCCTGTTCTGCAAGTCCAAAGAACAATGGTTCTGTTGTGTTGATTCAGAATGTCCATTAACCCTTTAACTGCAAACAATGTGCGTGGCACGTTGTTGCAGAAAAAGGCTTTAACTGCCAACAACGTGCCTTGTACGTTGTTTGGCAGTTAC
This sequence comes from Xenopus tropicalis, assembly GCF_000004195.4. Classification (NCBI taxonomy): domain Eukaryota; kingdom Metazoa; phylum Chordata; class Amphibia; order Anura; family Pipidae; genus Xenopus; species Xenopus tropicalis. The sequence goes on along the minus strand of NC_030677.2, from coordinate 79,679,262 downwards.
AGATTCTTTCTGCAGAAGCGGCATGTGATGCTTCTGCAGAGAGTTTTGAGCGATGACAGCCCCCTGGGCAACGAGAGCCAAGGGGGCTGTCATGTTGGTCCTGCCATGCGATCATGGCAGGACAGACCTCCAAGCAGCAGATGCTGCTTTACCTTTGGCTCTCCCTGCTTTCCCCCCTGCTTCCTCCCCCTCCCTCCAGCGACGCCCACTCACTTCCTGCTGCAGGACCCTCCAAGTGATCTGATCAGCCATCTGCCTCCAGGACAGGTAAGTGCCCTTTCTTTACACTATTATACACACTTACACACAATTACATGCATTTACACACACATACAGCACACAGGCAGGCGAGAAATCCATATGCGCTATTTTCATTTTGGGGTCAGTACATACCACAGACTTTGGTATATCTATGCATATTGGGCATCAAACTGTTCAGTAGACCTTAGGTGTTCCTATTTGGGGTGATTTTCCTTTGTACGCAAGAAATTGTGTGAGATAAATGCGGCAAATTGCAACATTTTTATGCGATTTTCTGAAATACCATAAAAATCAGCAAACTTAGGAAAACTTTACGGCTTAGTACTTTGGAGTAAAAAGAAATGTGTACCCATTATAGATTCGGGGAAATGTGTACTTTCCAAAAATATATGGCTTTCTGGGGTGGGTGTACTTTTTTGTAGCATTATCCCACATAAAGGATGTAAATGTGTTGATTTTGCAGGAGCTGAAATGACAGATCATATGGGGGTATGTTCCCCATTGGGGCCCCTACATGACACACATTAGGCATCAAACTGTTCATTTAGGGTGTTTTATCTTGGTACCTAATGCTATGTGGGACATAAGATGCTGCAAAGTGGAAGCTTTGAGGGGATTTTTGGAAATGTTATCAAAATTGCTAACTTTAGAAAAGCTTTGTGGCTTGGTTCTTTGGAGTAGAAAGACATGGGTACCCATTTAGATTCGGCGGAATGTGTACTTTCCAAGAATACATGACTTTCTGGGGTGAGCGTACTTTTTACTACCTTTATCCTACATATAATTATGTGAATGTGTTGATTTTGCAGGAGCTGAAATGACAGAAACGATAGATCATATTGAGGTATGTTCCCATTGGGGCCCCTACATGCCACATACTTAGGTAAACCTATACATATTGGGCATCAAACTGTTCAGTGGACCCCTGGAGTTCAAAATTGCCAACTTTAGAAAAGCTTTGCTGCTTGGTACTTTGGAGTAGAAAGACACAGATACCCATTTTAGATTTGGGGGAATGTGCCCTTTCCAAAAATATATGGCTTTCTGGGGTGAGCGTACTTTTTACTAGCTTTATCCCACATATAATAATGTAAATGTGTTGATTTTGCTGGAGCTGAAATGACAGAAATGATAGATCATATGGGGTATGTTCACATTGGGGCCCCTACATGCCACATACTTAGGTAAACTTTTGTTTAAGTTTAAATGTTTAAGTTTGTTTAAAATCAAGTGCTAAGACCACCTTTGTGATGTCACAAGAAGCATTCAGATTACTGGACATTTAAAATGGGTATATACTGATTTTCTGATTATACTGATATATACTGATTATACTTTTCACAAAATCCTACCTGTACAAAATATGGATTGTTGATTCTAAAATAATACACATGTTCTGTAAGCAGGGCCCTACAAGGGGGCTGCAAACCTTTTTAATGTCTTATAAATGGCAAACAAAAAAGACTGAACACAAATCTTTTCAACCATCTGTTTTTTTCTTCAAAAGGTCTCCAGATCTAAGCAGTTCATAAAATATAAATATATATAGAGGAGGGTAGGAGGGTGTGGGGCCTGTACTATGATTACAGTATATTAATTTCATAGCACGGTTGTTATTGCCTGTAATATTTCAGCTCCATGACTGCACAGGATGAGGTAACATGAAACATCAGTCCCCATGGAATCTCACTATATATTACATACATACATATTTTAGCTGATACATTAAAGCAGTGCTGTCCAACTTCTGTTGTACCGAGGGCCGGAATTTTTCCGACCTACGTGGTGGAGGGCCGATAATGGAAGCCAGTTTTGACCACTCCCCTTTTTAAAACCGCACCCACTTGAAACCACACCCATGTTATCACATGACCATACCCATATTAATGGTTGTAGTACAGCAAAAACCTGCCACACTCTGCCTTCCCTACCATGCCTGTGTGCCATACTCTGCCTGCCCTAACCTGCCTGTGTGCCATACTCTGCCTTCCCTACCCTGCCTGTGTGTGCCATACTCTGCCTTCCCTACCCTGCCTTTGTGTGTGCCATACTCTGCCTTCCCTACCCTGCCTGTGTGCCATACTCTGCCTGCCCTACCCTGCCTTTGTGTGTGCCATACTCTGCCTTCCCTACCCTGCCTGTGTGTGCCATACTCTGCCTGCCCTACCATGCCTGCGTGCCATACTTTCACTGTGTGTGCCATTCTTGGCTGGTTTGTGCCATACTTGGCCTGTGTGTGCCATACTCTGCCTGCCCTACCCTGCCTGTGTGCCATACTCTGCCTTCCCTACCCTGCCTGCGTGTGCCATACTTTCACTGTGTGTGCCATTCTTGGCTGGTTTGTGCCAAACTTGGCCTGTGTGTGCCATACTCTGCCTGCCCTACTCTGCCTGTGTGTGCCATACTCTGCCTTCCCTACCCTGCCTGTGTGTGCCATACTCTGCTTGCCCTATGATGCCTGTGTGTATGGCACACACAGGCAGCCTACAGTGACACAATGCTGGCACTGCTCCTACAGTCTGCACAATAACTATATATTAAAAAACTTTTTAATTGCAGTACCACCTCAGTATATGTTCTTTTTGTAGTGTGCAGGGATTATTTGTGGGTTTCTACTGCTCCTGAGGTGTGAACAGGGGAACAATGTGGGTGATTACAGCCTGAGCCTGAGGTGTGAACACTGCAGGGGGTGAACAATGCAGAGATTAAAAGGTGTGAAAAACACAGGGGATTACATATTTAAACAATACAGCCTGATTACAGCCTGAATCTGAGGTGAGAACCATGCAGGGGGCAGTTAATCACAGTACTGATACCATTTAAAGCTTACACAGGAGTAAGCCATCAAAGCAGCCAGACAGGTGGGGGGCCACACAGAGGGGGGTCGCGGGCCGCATGCGGCCCGCGGGCCGCCAGTTGGACAGCACTGCATTAAAGCAAATTACACACTTCTTTATGTTTTAGTGTGGATTTCTCACAATATTAGTTTTGTAAATATGCTTTATATGATAAAATAAAATAAAAAGGTTCCTAAGCTCAGTAATTGACAGCAACACAGAGCATGCACAGTGAATCAGGAGAAAAGAAGATGGCGAGCTACTGGGGGCATATTTGGAGGCACAGATTTTCACTGCTAAAGGACTGTGGTTGCCTTGGACTGGTACAGAAGCCCATAACATAATGTACAAAATGTTTGGCCTATTTCTTTATTTAAGCTTTAGTTTTCCTTTAAGAACAAACTTCTACAATAATTCTGTTGAAAAGACTTAAATAATATTCCTGCGCTAGGGCCTTCTACATTCGAACATATGGTTGTTAGAGGACCAATGTTATGTCCTATGGGACACTTCAAAAATCATGCACAGAAGGATCAAAGCCAGAAAGGTTTTCCTGCAGTTTACAATCGTTCAGATACGAAACAAAATCGGACCTTATACGATAAGATACAATATTTTTGTATTTTAAGATACAAATTTTTCATATTTTAAAAAGCACAATACAAAAAAATTGTACGTATAAAACGATTTTTTGGTATCATGCTTTTTAAAGGTACAAAAATCGTACTTTGATAAATCTGCCCCTATTTATGCAGTATATTTTGAGTCGGCCCCTAAGCAATCCAACTTGCAGCGCAGCAGTAAAGAGTGATTGAAGTTTATCAGAGCACAAATCACATGGCTGTGGCACCATAGGAAATGAAGAATATGGCTAGCCCCATGTGAAATTTCAAAATAAAACATTATAAAATCTGTTTGCCTTTTTAAAAAAATGGATTTTAAAGCAGGATTCTGCTGGAGAAGCTCTATTAACTGATGCGTTATGAAAAAAAACTGTTTTCCCATGACAGTATTCCTTTAAACAGAAGTTAAAGGAACAGTAACACCAAAAAAATGAAAGTATATAAAAGTAATTATAATATAATTTACTGTTGCCCTGCATTGCTACAACTGGTGTGTTTGCCTCAGAAAGACTACTATAGCTTATATAAGTAAGCTGCTGTGTAGCCATGGGGGCAGCCATTCAAAGGAGAAAAGGCACAGGTTACTTAGCAGATAACAGATAAAGCCCCATTATGTGGGGCTTATCTACTAGTGATATCTGCTATGTAACCTGTGCCTTTTCTCCTTTTTTCCAGCTTGAATGGCTGCCCCCATGGCTACACAGCAGCTTATTTATATAGTAGCTTTTCTATAGCAAAAACACCAGTTTTTTGCAGAGCAACGGCACATTATATTTTACTTTATTTTACTTTAAAACACTTTAATTTTTTGATGTTACTGTTCCTTTAAGTATATCAAACTATACCTAAAAGTATGCAGGAATTCTGAATGCTCATAATCAGAGAGCAACGTGTATTTTCAGTGTGTTGACATCAGGTGTCTCAGCCAGGCAATACTAGTGCTGTACTAGGTTGTGACCTCTACAGTAATGCAATCTGCCTAGCTTATGCTCAGCAGGTTTGTGAAGTCAGAGAACTAAAAATATAAGGTGCACATGCCTTCATTTGTTGCCAATTTTGTATTACAGGATATTACTAAATACATACAACCATAATCCCTACCTACCTTAGTCTTCAGACTGTAAAACTGATTCCAATTTGTATAAAAATACAATACAATTACAGTCATTTAATGCATTCATAACACTTTATAAACGTATTAAAGGAGAAGGCACTTTGATTAGCAATAAAATGCCAAAATGTCTTCTAGCTTGCACTCATGTGGCTAACTGAACACTACATACATTCTGTAGAAAGCTTTACCACACCTGATTTAACATCCCTAGACACTTCCTCTTTTTGTTTTAAGACAGCAGCTGCCATTGGTCTCTGTAACTTCTGTGCTGCAGCTCTTGCTGCTGGTAGCTAATAATACAGCAGAGACAGGAGAGATGGCAGAGACAGGAGAGAAGGAAGGGGGAGAAAGCAGAGGGGGCAGGGGGAGGGTATAGCAAGCTGCAGAGACTCATCTTTTGCCCTGAAGTTTTTTTCTAAGAGAAGGACGTCTAATATGGAAGCTTTTATGATAGAGGAGCTTTTATGTTTATGGCTTTATTTAAATAGGCCTTTCTGATAAAGCTTACTTAGTTTTAACCTTTCCTTTTCCTTTAATATGTTGCAATAGAAATCAGATTAATATATACATCTATTTGCAGCATTAAATATTTTCTAGCATTCAGTACATATTCTAATTAATATTGGGCAGCATAAAAAAAAGCTAAAATACTCCATGTATGCACATTTTAGCCACATGTGTGTTTCTATGCACTTATACTGGGGCTGCCACCCATCCAGTATTTCACCAGCCTAGATGGTAAGAAATACCATCCAGGGCTGGGATCCATATTACATACTACAATGTACTTGTACAATGTATTAAACCCACAATGCCCTCTTTTCTGTCCCCAATTCACCTCAATTCCTGCTCAATCTTTACTTTTCTGTCCCAGAAGAATTCACCCTATGAAAAACCTCTTTACATCATTGCCCAGCCCCACAGTCATCTCTCCGCCATTCCTGCTTCATTATGCCACCCTTTCTATGTCACCGACAACCCCAAACACAGCCCAGCCTCCACAGAAAAGGTGGCATCCCTAACTTATACATTGGTTTGTGCTCATATCTGCTGTAGATATTGCTGTGCACATATGTAGCGCTATATAAATAAAATTATACATACATAACTGCAAACGCCTATACACTCCATACACTTAACTATGTGAAGAGCCAAATGTATGAAGAATAAAAAAAAAACGATAGATGATGAATATATGCTTCCTGCTGAGATTAATGTAAACCACCAGTGGCACAAGGCAATTTCAGGCTACAAAGCAATGCACATTTCTCTGCCTGTGTAAAAAGCTCAAAAAAACTGCCCCTCTGCTCCAATCTGCTTTATGATGCGTCTGCACTGAGAGACACTGCGTCAGTCTGCTCCCAGATTTTGAACATTATATTTTAATGCAGACACACCATTAAGCAGCTCAGAGTGGCAATAGTAGTGTGGCAGACGCTTTATGCAATGGCAATATGCTGAACAAAGAGACCAACCATGGGTTGCTATCTCCTTGCAAATGTAACCAAGAAAAAGTAAATTCTTTACTAAACAATAGTCCAATAAACATTGAAACAAATAATCAATACAATGCTGTAGGGTACAAGAAAACAAAGGACACTTCAAAACTATCTATACACAGTTGCGAGCATTAGAAATCATTAGATGTATTCTTCTTTATTTACTGGAGACACACAGATAATGAAGATTTGGTTTAGAAATAAGAGGTAAAAGAGTAATGCTGCTTCTAATCTAGTAAATCCTACCAGTTACTGGTTAATAGAGATAAAGCAAACTGACCTTCGGTTGTTAAATTGCCCCTATGATTTTTTTGCAAGTGCCTCTGTAGCAACTTGTGTATATTTAATAATATGTCACATTGTAGGCAAAAAGTATGTTCAGCCCTAACCCCATTCAATAAAACCATGCAGAAAAGAGGGTTATACTGTTCCTTTAATACAGTATTTATATTATGTTTGGCTAATTACTCAGTGGGGATGATTTATAAACGTTTAGGAAAATTATCTTTCTAAACTCAACCCATTTTGTTGAAATAAAGTATCTGTGTTTTAATAACTACATTACCCTAAAACTACAATCCTGACTTTTTAAGAAACAGCAGATTTTGGGTTACATCTGGTCCTGGGGATGTCACTCCTGCATTAGTTAAAATGGAATTTGTGATGTCAGCACAGCTTTACAGTTTTAACACCCATAATAAATAATACAGCATTCACTATAGGCACAATGGCCTAGTGCTAAAATATGCAGGATGCATGTGTGATCAGAAGACCACCTGCATTTGCTGTATTCTACCCATGCTCATTCTCTTTCTATCATGGGATGGGACAGATTACACAGTTCTCTAATGATATATAGGGTATGTATGTATGTATCACTGGGGTCACTGGAAACAGCATTCTCTAAACAAACGGAGAACACCCTGTTTTGTTAGAAATAGTATCACCACAAAAGCAAATAAGAACATCTCAAAACATTTTGATTTTCAGTACTGCCTGGCTGAGGAGGGTAGGCCAAGGTAGAAAAGAAAATAGGGGAAGTAAATGGGGCTATAAGGCAGAAGTAACCACTAAGAAAAGGAGAGAAAAGAAAGAGAAGAATGAGAATGGAAAAAAAATGAAATGAAAATGAAAACAGAGAAAAGTAACAAAAAGGAAACAAACATAAAAATCACAGATGGGAGTAAAGCATACAACTGTGACTACTTAAAATTGGGGGCTGCCGTACAACCAGAATATATACCAAGTGGCTGGGGACCCAGACGAAACGTAAGACACCCAAATAAATGCACATTTCAAAATTTATAAGCCCTGTCAGAGCAAATTTTCTTAGCAACATTAGACTATATACCAATATATACAGTGGTGTGAAAAACTATTTGCCCCCTTCCTGATTTCTTATTCTTTTGCATGTTTGTCACACAAAATGTTTCTGATCATCAAACACATTTAACTATTAGTCAAAGATAACACAAGTAAACACAAAATGCAGTTTTTAAATGAGGGTTTTTATTATTAAGGGAGAAAAAAAATCCAAACCTACATGGCCCTGTGTGAAAAAGTAATTGCCCCCTGAACCTAATAACTGGTTGGGCCACCCTTAGCAGCAATAACTGCAATCAAGCGTTTGCCATAACTTGCAACGAGTCTTTTACAGCGCTCTGGAGGAATTTTGGCCCACTCATCTTTGCAGAATTGTTGTAATTCAGCTTTATTTGAGGGTTTTCTAGCATGAACCACCTTTTTATGGTCATGCCACAACATCTCAATAGGATTCAGGTCAGGACTTTGACTAGGCCACTCCAAAGTCTTCATTTTGTTTTTCTTCAGCCATTCAGAGGTGGATTTGCTGGTGTGTTTTGGGTCATTGTCCTGCTGCAGCACCCAAGATCGCTTGAGCTTGAGTTGACGAACAGATGGCCGGACATTCTCCTTCAGGATTTTTTGGTAGACAGTAGAATTCATGGTTCCATCTATCACAGCAAGCCTTCCAGGTCCTGAAGCAGCAAAACAACCCCAGACCATCACACTACCACCACCATATTTTACTGTTGGTATGATGTTCTTTTTCTGAAATGCTGTGTTACTTTTACGCCAGATGTAACGGGACACGCACCTTCCAAAAAGTTCAACTTTTGTCTCGTCGGTCCACAAGGTATTTTCCCAAAAGTCTTGGCAATCATTGAGATGTTTTTTAGCAAAATTGAGACGAGCCATAATGTTCTTTTTGCTTAAAAGTGGTTTGCGCCTTGGAAATCTGCCATGCAGGCCGTTTTTGCCCAGTCTCTTTCTTATGGTGGAGTCGTGAACACTGACCTTAATTGAGGCAAGTGAGGCCTGCAGTTCTTTAGATGTTGTCCTGGGGTCTTTTGTGGCCTCTCGGATGAGTTGTCTCTGCGCTCTTGGGGTAATTTTGGTCGGCCGGCCACTCCTGGGAAGGTTCACCACTGTTCCATGTTTTTGCCATTTGTGGATAATGGCTCTCACTGTGGTTCGCTGGAGTCCCAAAGCTTTAGAAATGGCTTTATAACCTTTACCAGACTGATAGATCTCAATTACTTTTGTTCTCATTTGTTCCTCAATTTCTTTGGATCTTGGCATGATGTCTAGCTTTTGAGGTGCTTTTGGGCTACTTCTCTGTGTCAGGTAGCTCCTATTTAAGTGATTTCTTGATTGAAACAGGTGTGACAGTAATCAGGCCTGGGGGTGACTACAGAAATTGAACTGGGGGTGACTACAGAAATTGAACTGGGGGTGTGATAAACCACAGTTAAGTTATTTTTTAACAAGGGGGGCAATCACTTTTTCACACAGGGCCATGTAGATTTGGAGTTTTTTTTCTCCCTTAATAACGTAAACCTTCATTTAAAAACTGCATTTTGTGTTCAATTATGTTATCTTTGACTAATAGTTAACGGTTTTTGATGAGCAGAAACATTTAAGTGTGACAAACATGCAAAAGAATAAGAAATCAGGAAGGGGGGCAAATAGTTTTTCACACCACTGTATGTCAGCCAGGGGCCATCAGTGTTTATATGGGACCACAAAAAATACTGGGGTTGTTTTGGTTTGAGTATAAGTGCAATTATATAAAGCTATCGAAATCCAAAAATGTGGAGAGAACCAAAATACTGGGTCGGGCTATGTTCAGAGAACACATTAAAATGGCTGATCACAGTGAGACTGATAACTATCATGCGGCAATAAATTTAGGTGTCTGATCTATTATCCAGACTTTTTGTAATTTGGAACTCCATAAAATAATTTAAACATTAAATAAACCCAATATGATTGTTTCCCCTCCAATAAAGATTAATTATATCTTAGTTTGTATCAAGTACAAGGTACTGTTTTATTATTACAAAGAAAAAGACTCCTTCCAGGAGTGCAGGTTCTGTTAGCCAACAAACATTTTACATGTAATATATAACCTTTTAATACAAATTTATGCATTGGTATTTGATTGATGGTCACTACTTGTAGTTCACATTGTTTGGTAGAGGATAAATCTTACATGCAAGGCTTTAGTCTGTGTATTTAAATGAATGATGCACTGGACCATAAAGAGGTTGCTGTGGTCCATTAAATCCTGAAGAGTAAGTTATATTTGATTTTAACAGATGGTCTATGAAATACTTAGGACTATGGCATTCAGGGCATCTGATTGTCACTTTAATATAAATAAAAGCAGCACCTGTTACTGCTTCCCATAGTGATATACAGAAAAGCATACCTCGTAATGATCGGTATATTGCGATTTTTCGTAAATTGTCACAACTTTTTCGCAGCCATTACGACTTGCTCGTAAATTGTCGCGACTTTTTCGTAGCCATTACTACTTGCTCGTAAATTGTAGCGACTTTTTCGTAGCCGGCATGCCGAGTACGAAAGTTTCGGAATCATTCAAGCTTCAGTATTGTGACTTTCCTTGGGCCAGGTTGGAGCTGCAGAGTGCCATTGAGTCCTATGGGAGGCTTCCAAAATCATGCAAAGTCGCAAAGGTTTGCCCACCGTTTACGTAAAATGGGAGTGGTATTTAGGGGGTGTGGTAACAAATTGGGCATGGTCAAAAAATTTGCCGTGCTGCGCAGCATTTCTTTTTGTCCTTCTTTGCATTTTCAAATGTTGGGAGGTATGCAAAGGTACTGCCGAAAGAACACAGTTTCTTTACACAATGCGTTACCCTTACATCACTTTTTGCAGCAGTGTCAGGCAAGTTGGCTCAGTGGGTATTCCTCCTGCCTTAAGCACTGGGGTTCCAAGTCAGGTACTGTATTCAGGAGTTTGTATGTTCCTTGTATCTGTGAATGGGTTTCCTCCCACATTCCAAAAGCATACAGGCGGGTTAACTGGTTTCTTATAAAATTGATTTTGTTGTTTGTCAATGTGATAGGGATCTTTTTGTGTAAAAGTCAACGGGAGCTGTCCTAGGCAGTTTGTAACAATCTTTATTTAACTTGTGGTTTTAGGGCTCTGGCACACGAGGGAGATTAGTCGCCCGCGACAAATCTCCCTTGTTGCGGGCGACTAATCTCCCCAATATGACATCCCACCGGCGAAAATGTAAATGTTGCGGGCGACTAATCTCAATTTACATTTTTGCCGGTGGGATGTCATATCGGGGAGATTAGTCGCCCCCAACAAGGGAGATTTGTCGCTCCCCAACACTTTTTCCATTTGAATGTGGCTCACGAGTTAGAAAGGTTGGGGATCCCTGCCTTAAACCAAAACCAAAGCCAACAGTCTGTTATTATGGTGACTCCTGGGGGGGGGGGGGGGCATACAGCATTTTGCTCTTTTGGGATATATTGATAAGTTTCCAAAAGAACTGGGTTACCTTTTGATAACTTTCGAGAATTTTCCTAACATACCATCATGTATACACAAAAAGAGGTTGTGGGAGCACTCCAAGGCTAAATAAAGTATACAAATACAATGGAAGTGCAACTGATCTGGCCAAATTAACTACAAACATACAAAAAGAAAAAGGGATTGATCAATGCACATTCCCTGGTCCCCTGTTTCATAAGTAAATTGTCTGTTAGTTTCATGCTAGTGCATACAGTATATTGACAAAAAACAGGGGTTTTTAGTTACAAAATTATGATCATAAGATTGGTAAGCCACCATACCACGTCAAGGTAAACCCCGTATGGTGGTCCTATCTATTTACCTCTGGTCATATTTTTCAAAGGCTGGCACTCCCGTGCACTATTGCCATTCTTGACCTGGAGGCTTAGTCACTCCCATGCCTTTTGCTTATATAGAGAGAGATTGCCTGGTTCCCCAGGCCCAATCCTCCCCCGCTTACGGCTTGTAGAGGAGAAGACTGCCCATTAACCAACACCCATTCTTTTTAAAGGCATAAGACCACCATTAAAGGGACGGGTGTGGGGGTGCTGAACCCACATGGAAGTTTGGCCATTCTTCCTGCAGAATTAAATCTGCTAAACTACATAAATACACAAAAAGAGGTTGTGGGAGCACTCCAAGGCTAAATAAAATATACAAATACAATTTTTTTTTTTTTTTTTTATCTTTCTGCCCTATTATTAACATTTACAGTTGACATCATTTTTACTAAGTGAGTAACTGCATTTTCACACATCTATATCTCCACTTGAAAAAAAAAAATATTCTACATTAAGGCAAGGTAAATCTGTGCAGGATTTACAGTGTTTTATGTAAATTGCTATAAGGAGCAAGTAAGTACAATTTATTCCTATTTGTGTTTTACTTTTTGTTTGTTTTAAACCCTCTCAAGAATTTTTTATGCTTTTACACATTGTTACAGCATGGTTTAAAACAGCTTTTGTATAGTTGTTTAGCCCTGATTTACAAAGGATTTCTGTAATTTCACGCCATGTGCAATTAAAGCCTTTTAATCTGTAGCTTTTGGACTCTTGAGAAATATTAACAAAAACAGGGTCAACTTATCAACAGATCAACTTAATTTTTCCACTGGGTTTATTCAGCAAATCAGACTTAAATACAGCTAATTTAATATTATGCAACCCACTTGTATAAAAAGCTTAATTGTTATGGATGAGTTATTTGTTTTACTTCGTTATTTTATGCTGTGATTCAAGGACAAGTTATACACGAAATGGCTTTAAAAAGTCTACAAATCATGTAATTCATATACAGTGGTGTGAAAAACTATTTGCCCCCTTCCTGATTTCTTATTCTTTTGCATGTTTGTCACACTTAAATGTTTCTGCTCATCAAAAACCGTTAACTATTAGTCAAAGATAACATAATTGAACACAAAATGCAGTTTTTAAATGAAGGTTTACGTTATTAAGGGAGAAAAAAAACTCCAAATCTACATGGCCCTGTGTGAAAAAGTGATTGCCCCCCTTGTTAAAAAATAACTTAACTGTGGTTTATCAATTTCAATTTTCAATTTCAATATCAATTTCTGTAGTCACCCCCAGGCCTGATTACTGCCACACCTGTTTCAATCAAGAAATCACTTAAATAGGAGCTACCTGACACAGAGAAGTAGACCAAAAGCACCTCAAAAGCTAGACATCATGCCAAGATCCAAAGAAATTCAGGAACAAATGAGAACAAAAGTAATTGAGATCTATCAGTCTGGTAAAGGTTATAAAGCCATTTCTAAAGCTTTGGGACTCCAGCGAACCACAGTGAGAGCCATTATCCACAAATGGCAAAAACATAGAACAGTGGTGAACCTTCCCAGGAGTGGCCGGCCGGCCAAAATTACCCCAAGAGCGCAGAGACAACTCATCCGAGAGGCCACAAAAGACCCCAGGACAACATCTAAAGAACTGCAGGCCTCACTTGCCTCAATTAAGGTCAGTGTTCACGACTCCACCATAAGAAAGAGACTGGGCAAAAACGGCCTGCATGGCAGATTTCCAAGGCGCAAACCACTTTTAAGCAAAAAGAACATTATGGCTCGTCTCAATTTTGCTAAAAAACATCTCAATGATTGCCAAGACTTTTGGGAAAATACCTTGTGGACCGACGAGACAAAAGTTGAACTTTTTGGAAGGTGCATGTCCCGTTACATCTGGCGTAAAAGTAACACAGCATTTCAGAAAAAGAACATCATACCAACAGTAAAATATGGTGGTGGTAGTGTGATGGTCTGGGGTTGTTTTGCTGCTTCAGGACCTGGAAGGCTTGCTGTGATAGATGGAACCATGAATTCTACTGTCTACCAAAAAATCCTGAAGGAGAATGTCCGGCCATCTGTTTGTCAACTCAAGCTGAAGCGATCTTGGGTGCTGCAGCAGGACAATGACCCAAAACACACCAGCAAATCCACCTCTGAATGGCTGAAGAAAAACAAAATGAAGACTTTGGAGTGGCCTAGTCAAAGTCCTGACCTGAATCCTATTGAGATGTTGTGGCATGACCTTAAAAAGGCGGTTCATGCTAGAAAACCCTCAAATAAAGCTGAATTACAACAATTCTGCAAAGATGAGTGGGCCAAAATTCCTCCAGAGCGCTGTAAAAGACTCGTTGCAAGTTATTGCAAACGCTTGATTGCAGTTATTGCTGCTAAGGGTGGCCCAACCAGTTATTAGGTTCAGGGGGCAATTACTTTTTCACACAGGGCCATGTAGGTTTGGATTTTTTTTCTCCCTAAATAATAAAAACCCTCATTTTAAAACTGCATTTTGTGTTTACTTGTGTTATCTTTGACTAATAGTTAAATGTGTTTGATGATCAGAAACACTTTGTGTGACAAACATGCAAAAGAATAAGAAATCAGGAAGGGGGCAAATAGTTTTTCACACCACTGTACATACTAATTTACATGTTTTTATGCCTTTTGAGAATTTTAACAACTAACCCTTGTGTAGGGAAGTCTATTTATACACATACATCATGATTTTCAGTGTAATGTGCTGTTGTCTTGCAACAACCTTAAGCTGGTCATACACAATGCGATATTATCGTGCAAAACAAAGTTCCGTATGATAAATGGTGAGTATATGGTGGGAGACGACGTGACTGATATTGGTAAAAGCCTTAGAAATCGGTCGTCTTGTCGACTGGGCAGGCCTTTGGAGGTGCCCGAACAATGTATCGTTAATGCTGAATCATCAAATAGGTAAAGAATACCTGCATATCTGACAATTTAGCTCTTAAACGTTAATAGAGTGGCTGAACAATCTTTCCTACGATCAATGGTCATGGGAAAGAACGTAATTATAGCATGTATGACCGCCTTTACCATTCCACTGTACCTATTTCAACTGTTCTATTCCTTTTTGAAGAGTCCCAATTTTCACAGCACATCCTCTTGGCAAGGCGGTTAGGTCTGGACAGGTCAGAAATGTTTATACCATGAAAGTTGGCAGGAAGTACATTATTTTATATAATAAATACATTTCAGTAAGTCCAAAAACCAGCACATGGCATCACACACACATCATATCAAAAGTACTAGGGATGCACCAAAATCATAACTTTTGATTTTGGCCAAGTACAACCAAAGAAATGGACAAACACTCAACAGAATGGGAAAACCCAAAGTATAATCCCTTTGAATAAAATGAGAATAAAATGCTTCATCCTAATAAAAATGTGTCACCTTCAGTTGTCTAGTGTGTTTAAGTTAGGCCCCTTATATTTGGTTATACTGAATATAAAGGATTTATTCAAACCCAGTATTGGTGCAACCCTTCTAAGCACTGACAATATTACGTAACTATTGATATTTAGATGCCTTGTGAGTAGAGTGCTGTTTCTTTCCATGTCTAGAATTATTCATAGACTACACCCAAGCATTGAAATACATATAAAAAGATAACGCCCAAAGAAGCTTAAGACACAGGTCCACAAATTAAAAAATAAGTCAGTAACACAAAACAATCAATTGCATTATATTTTATCGCTCCTTCTATTTAGTATTTTGCCATGTAATGCCATTGGTACAAAAAGGTATAGCCTGAATCGGAATGTATGTCTGGCACAGAAGCAACCTTCTTACTTACCTGAAGCAATTAAAGAAAGTTAAAGAGGCTTAATTAAAAATTTGGGCTTTAATACAGGTATGGGATCCGTTATCTAGAAACCAGTTATCTTGAAAGTTCCGAATAACTGGAGGGGCATCTCCCATAGATTCAGTTTTAAGCAAATAATTAAAAATTTAAAAACATATTTCCCTTTTCTCTGTATAAGTAAAAAAGTACATTGCACTTGATCCCAACTAAGATAGAATTAATTTTTGTTTGAGGCAAAACAATCTTACTGGTTTTTTTTATTAAAGGTGGCCACACATGTAGCAATTTTCAATCTTTCGTGGAAAGATCGTTTCCACCCTCCACAGACGTTCAGGGCTGATCGTCAGATATGGAGGTAGAATCAACAGGAATTATACCTCCTTCTGCCGATTCAGCCCTGAACGTAGACTTTGCTCGGGCGCTTTCAGTGGCGCCCGATCAAAATCTTTTAACCTGGCCGATCGGCAAATGGACCGATATCCGCAGA
Source organism: Xenopus tropicalis (assembly GCF_000004195.4). Lineage (NCBI taxonomy): Eukaryota > Metazoa > Chordata > Amphibia > Anura > Pipidae > Xenopus > Xenopus tropicalis. The sequence goes on along the minus strand of NC_030677.2, from coordinate 79,663,457 downwards.
CTTTTGCGATATCGGTCGCCTCATCGAGCCGCCATACACGCACCGAATATCATCGTGCGTGTATACCCAGTTTAAAGGAACGGAGATCCAAATTACGGAAAGACCCCTTATCTGGAAAAATCCCAGGTACTGAGCATTCTGGATAACAATATAGACCCACTTGTGACAATGATGTTTACTTTGGCCTACCTGCTTGGCACAAGTTAAATCAAACAAGTAGTTCCTGTATCAGGTAGCTTGGTGTACTTTGTAAAATATCCATGTAAATACCACTGTATACATAGGATAAATCTTTTGTTGACAAAATACAGCTGCAAATGTGCGGTACATATTGTGTTATAATACATATGGTATGTTCATGGAACTCCTTTTACTACCCCTATATTTTACAAAAGGAGGTACATTATTCACTATAACTTCTATTAACAGAGGTTACAGAGAAATATTACCATAATGTGGCTGCCTACAATTGTAACTCCAATATCTGGCTAAAAGTGCCCATACACAGGTAGATTTAAGCTAGCGATTTGTGCCTTCAGACCGATTTGGTAGCTTATCTGCTCATGTACAGGTCCCCATACACCATAAGATTTGCTCGTTTGGTGATGTCGCTAAGCGAGCGTATCTTTTCCCGATATCCCCCACCTACGGGTGGGTGATATCGGGAGAATCCAGGGTAATTCGATCTGGCCAATTTCAGGCTAGATATTGGTCGGGCAGGCCCGTCGGGAATGACCATACACGGGCCGATTAGCTGCCGAATCGGTCCGAAGGGACCGATATCGGCAGCTACTATCTGCCCGTGCATGGGGACCTTAAATTTTCCAGTCAGATCAAGGACTGCATAGGCTTGTTAAAGTGGTCCTTGTCCCAATAGCTTGTATCCCCATAATTGTGATCCAATCATTTAGTAGCATGTAAATACAATGTTGTGATTCTAAAAAAATCATGACAGAATCCCTTTCCTAAAAAGATACTGACACCTAAAATGAATGGTGTACTTTTTATTTCTAAATTACACCGTTTACCATTGCAAATAATTCACTTTACCATTTAAAATGTTTTCTTAAACCAACAAATTTATTTTTTAAAGTTGTAATATTGGTGTATAGGCAGCCATCTCAGTGCATTGTGCCTGAGTCTGAGCTTTCAGAAAGGGCCAGCACTACACATTAGAACTGCTTTCAAATAACCTATTGGTTCTCCTACTCCCATGTAACTAAAGGATTTCCAAGCTGGACTTGGATTTTTTACTATTGAGTGTTATTCTTATATCTTCCACAGGAAGGGGGGGGGTGATATCACTCCAACTTGCAGCTCAGTAGTAAAGTATGACTGAAGCTTATCAGAGCACAAGTCACATGGCTGTGGCACCCTGGGAAATAAAGAATATGATTAGCCCCATGGGAAATTTTTTCATTTAAAAATATTAAAAAAAAAAATCTGTTTGAGCTTTTAAAAAACAGATTTCAATGCAGGATTCTGCTGGAGAAGCTCTATTAACTGATGTGTTTTGAAAAAAACATGTTTTCCCATGACAGTATTCCTTTAACAAAAATCTGTAGGTTACAAATGCTGAAAGGCAATTTGACAAAAAAAAATATTTTTAAAAAATCTCTCTGAATTACATTAGTGATATTAGTGAATTAGTGACATTAGTGAATTAGTTTCAATATCACAGAAACTGTTACAGTCGCCCGATCAGTAAGTACAAAAAAAATGTATAATTTGGTACCATTATTTTCTACAGGTTTCTACATTTTTTATAAGAAAATTAAGCAAGCATAAATTCAGAGAGGATTTATTTTTCCCAGCAATTCAATCCTTAATTTAGGTCTAGCTAAAATAAATATATAACCACTCCCTCATTTTACAGCTCTTTTCCACATTTGCTGAAAAACGTTTGGGTCATTTTGCATTACTAAAAGATTTATCCCATAACATACACCCTATGACACATTTAATGCACATGTAAAGATTTCCTACTCTTCTCATTTAAGGCCCTTGCGATTTTTTTAGGCAGTGATGATAGATTGCAAACCTCCGCCTAACATCTAGCACTTAGTAATAACCAACATAATAGCTTGGAACGTTAACAGTATGCCCTGATATGACTTCTAAGTACACAGAAAAATATTTGAAGAAAGACGGTGAAATGCCATAGAAGATTCGTTACCCAAAAGGTTATCTATGAAAATGGAGCAGGCATGTAAAATAATAAATTCATGAATTTACATATTGAGGATTTTTAAAATTTACATTTAATGTTGCCTTAACTGTGGCAAAAGTCTACATTTTGAAAAAAATGCAGAACAATGACATATTTAATGAAGTCAAGATGTTTTTTGCAGGTGCTCAAGATCAATTTCACCCTTAGGATTGTAACCTTCATTTAACTAGACATATTATCTAATAAAGGACAGTTAGCACAAGGCAACATGCAGTTTCTACTAAGTTGTAGAACTTAGTAGAAAATGCATGTTGCCTTGTATTAAATGTTCTTTACTAGACAATATGTCTACATTTTTTTTTTCAGTGGAGACATGAAATCTCGACCACAAGAAATGCTAGTGGAGTCCAGTCTTAAGACAGCTAGGGAGGTATGAATGAATAAAAAGTAAAGAGGACAGAGAAATTAAGACATCATGCAGTCATTATAATTTATTGCCAGCTTTGGTTAATTATTGCTAAACTGATGGTTAAGAATTTACTTTCCAGATCTTAAAAAAGGTGTTTTGAAACAAGTTTGTCAAGCTTGACTAATACAGATCAAAACAAACTTTGTATGGCTTATACATATAGAGGGTGATATATTTGTTTACAAATATACAGTCTCCCTCTTAACATATATGCTCAGAGAACCTGAAGGGGTATAATGGGAAAAAGAATGGAAGTCTCATTGAATAACATTAACAGGACTGTGAAAGGCTTGATCAGCACCAGCATAAGCTGCCATCATAGGGTTACCAGATCACTTGAAATTACAGAAATACATTTAATAAATTTGCATTTTAATGTTACACTCATTGCATTTAATCAGTGTAGCCCTTATAGCTGTCTGGTAGTGGTCTGGTAACCCTATGGACCCATCAAGTCTAGTATTTATCAGCAGACATAATGATCTTATCACCACTACATAGCATAATTCTAATGCTAATGCATACCATAAGCACACACAGAGCTAAGCAAATCATTGTGTTGGTACCATTAATCTGGAAGTGCTGTTGCTGAAAGCAGGAAGTGACATACTCAAAATTGGGCTGGGGCAAAAAAAAAAATACTATATTTTAGATTCCACACACATACTTGCATCTGTAAGTCCTACCCACAACCTACTATTTTTTTTTTATTATTCTTTTTACAGATAATGTGCTGGTCCTGACCTGCTGCAGGACTCCATCATAGATCCCCACCACACCACCAACCTTATGAATCTATTTATATGTTTCCAAAGAGCACAGGCTGTTTGACTCTTCCAAAATAAATGAGAAGACTACTGCATACATATACAGGCAGAGAATGGGTTAATTATTAAATGACAGTCCTTCTGATGCCTTCAAATTGTCAACTTGAAAAAGGCAAAAACAGGTTCTCAGCAGTTACAACAGGTAACAGAAGGCCATGCACGATGTCTGCTGCACCTTAACATTCTAACATTTTCAAGCAATTGAATGCACCCCACCCTCTAAACAATGGCATAAATTTACATACATGACTGAGTAAACAAACAGCACATTCCGATATACTTAAATCAGACATATTGTAACAGTTATCTTTTTATGCCTAACAAGAGCTTGGCAATGTACTTTTAATTTCCATGCTTCCATTTCCATATGTATATCTACTGTACGTTAGGCTTGCTACTTACAAAGTCATTCTGTGCAGTGTCTTTTAATTGTTTTGCTTCAGCCCTGTGTTATATGTGGTAAGCAATCATAAATGAAATGAAGCAGGAAGCATAACAGGGAGAAAGTAAGTATGCACATAAATTATCCAGACTGTGTACACAGAAACAGTTGTGCTAAAAAACTTGGCAACTTTGCACTTTTTTTTCTAATAATGCAGCAGTTCTATTGAAAACAACAGTGCTATGGTATTCACATATGTATATATATATATATTTTTTTTTTTATCATCAGTAGCTGATTAAACATGAAACAGTCAAGTCAGTCACCAAGCTCTTCACAATTTACATTAAGGGTTGGGGTACTTGAGCAACTGGAGCAGTGGGTTGAGGAAGGTGTCAAGAAACTCTATATTGAGCGCCTAAATGAACTTCAAATTAGGTGTGCAGAATGTAGATTTACTTACCGTATATACTCAAGTATAAGCCGATCCTAATATAAGCCGAGGTACCTAATTTTACCTAAGAAAACTGGAGAAACTTATAGACTCGAGTATAAGCCTAGGGTGGGATATGCAGCAGCTATTGCTAAGTTTCAATAATCAAATAATTAATAAAGGACACTCAGCGTGACCCCATGTGAACTCTTCATAAATATAAAATATTGGCAGCTGCAGATTAGGGAAAGGTGTATGCAGCCTAAAATAATGACCCTTTTCTATAAAAATTGGAGCGGCCTGGGGTATTTGGCAGGACAGTCTAAGCCCATGCAAAGAACATCAGGGAGAAGAAGAAAATATTGGTGCCGTGCCCCCCAGCAATGTACCTCGATGCCCCTCGAAGCAACCCCTTTTTCACCTGTAACAGGCACACTATGGCATCGAGGCAGTCCCTTGTCACAGCGGCAGAACTTTGTAAGCACATTTTTCGTGCTGAAAAACCTTTTTTTTCTATCAGTAAAATTACTCTTTTACTCTATTACTCTTGTCCCAGCATTCTGTCTGACCTGGTTCCTCAGTCAGACGTTAATCCTTTCCTTTGCTTCCTTGTGCAGAGTGAAGCCCCGCCCCCACTTCCTGTTCAGGTGTCTCATCAAAAAAAAAAAAAAACCTGCCAATGCACAGACTGGCTCCTGCTGCCTCCAGGCATGCGCAGAAGGCTCTCCACTCTGACAACAGGTTGTGGAATTGAAGAGAGAACTGAACAGGAAGTGGGGGCGGGGCTTTACTCTGCACAAGGAAGCAAAAGAAAGGATTAACATCTAACTGAGGAACCAGGTCAGACAGAATGCTGGGACAAAGGTAGGTAATTCTGGAGGCTGTTTAGAGTAATTTTACTGATAGAAAAACAAAAGGTTTACTTATTCTTTAAAAGGGTTGAAGTATAAACATCAAAAACCTTCTACATCTAAAAAGAATGTAGTTGGCCAGGGCCTTAAAGCTGCGTCGCATTAGGGGCTCAGTGGGTTACAGATCTGTAAACAGAAATAACCCTATTCCAGCACTGCAGGAAATAACACACAGGATTTGGACAAAAATCCTTTCTACTGATTCCTAACATGATATGATGTAAAACACCAAACAAATTAATGTGACAATTTTTGCCAGATGAAGAAATTCACCCAAATGCTAAATCTGTTCATATTCTACCTTTTTTACTTTATCCTAGCATACACAGATGAGTTACTTTTCGTCAAAAGGTTGAAGTCATCTTTGTCTACCCTAAAATTATCAGTTTTTTCAATCAACCTCTGATGCAACAGCATCAAAGTTGATAGGCCAAAACAGGATGTCCATTGACCATTACTCTGTGCAATGCGGTTGATCATACTAATTAGCCTCCTGGCCAGATCAATGAATTAATCCAGATATATGACTAATTCGTTATTATATTTGGCCAATCATTCCATTGCATATTAGGCCTATGTGTGTTATCTAAGCAATTCTCCATTTTTTTCAGGACCTGGCCATTTGGACTCTTGTTTTTGTTTCATATATGGGTGGTATATAACTCTAAGTAAAATGCATAGTTAACAATAGGGATATAAATACAAATAAAGGTATTGGACCCCTTATCTGGAAACCCATTATCCAGAAAGTTCTGAATAACGGAAAGGACATCTCCCAAAGACTCCACTGTAATAAAATAATTCACATTTTTAAAAAATTGTTTTCAAAACAATCCTATTGGGTTTAATTACTGTTAAAATACTTTTTTAGTAGACTTAAGGTAGGAGTTTCGAATTACAGAAAGACCCCTTATCCGGAAAACCCAGGTCCCGAGCATTCTGGATAACGGGTCCCATACCTGTATACGTATTGATAAGACCTACCAAGTGAGGCAGGGAATTTAAATTTAAAAAAAAAATGGAGTCTTATACAGATGCTCATGTAGGACTGTTAATTAAAACACATAGCATGCCAGGCATTTGCCCAGCTGGCAGAAATCACTATCAATGTTCATGCTATCTTCCACTGAAATGACTGGCAATCCCAGTTCCTTCTGGACTCCAGAATCTATACTTTTCATATTGTTCCACCCTTTTTTTGTGAATTCCTTTGCGCCAACATATATGTATAGTTTTAATCTGCCTTCTTTCAGTCCTGGCATGAATACCTTGTTTAGGGGCAAGACAGCAGAGTACAGCACCTAAGCAGCCATGCTGGATAGCAATGTGCAGAGAATTCAAACATTCCTGGTGCAGCTCCCTTGTTGTTAAAGGCACTGCCTACCATGGAGAACAATGATTAACCATTGTTATATGCCAACAGGGAGAATTTCATAAGAAGAGGAAACAACAAGTAAGCAATGGAGCGCAAAAGCAAATAAAATAAAAACCGAGAGGCAACTGGATGCTGCAAAATCCACCACAGATCCCAATGCCCATTATTATTATTAGCTACCCTTTCTGAGATCAAAGCCAACATATTTTTTTTTTCTTTGGCCTGCACATCACATTAATTTGATGCCCCAATCTAGCTTAAGACAATTGCCGGGTTAAAGAGCTAAAGATAAGCATGTTAGCATGAGGAGATCAAACCTCTTGAATGCAGTACATGAGTATGAGTAAAATGAGGAAAGGACATTTAGCACTCACTATAGCAACTATTACAAGAAATACATAAAACTACTGTGCCTGTAATAGTTTTAAAAAATAAAGTTTCCCTTATATCAGTGAAGGTAGTGTCAGCTTAATCCTGGCAAGGTAATATCTGACAGTATGGCAGGATGACTCTGCTCTGTAGCTGTTACTATTCATCTCACTAACACTCAGGCACTTTAACGTTTGTCTCCTCTTTTGTTAGTCCCACTGTCAGAAGCCATACAGTGCCCACTGCCCACCTCTCTCCATTAACCCTTCTCTAACAGGCCAGGTCTCTCCAGCGCACTCATGTTTCTTACCCAGGAAAAGAGGCAGCAGCAGGTGCTTGCTGAGCGTCAGTGTGTCCATCAGTCAGGCGCATCGGTCCCCTGACAGGCTGCTTAATTGCTCCTCCACCTGGGCAGCACACATCAGGAGGCCCCCGGACAGTGTAATTGGCACTGTCCCTCAGACCTGTTATAGTCCCTGCTGACTGGCACTGCACACTGAAAGTTTTGGGATGAGATGGGCTGGGCTATTTGGAGAAACAAGGGTGGAGCCATTCTGGGGCTATAAGAAGCTGTGAGCTAAGTTCACAGTTTAAGTGGTGTATATTTCAGAACAGCCTTTCCCTTGTTAATATGAATTATTCTACCTCCCCCCGGTATTCCCTCTATTAGCCGCAATTACACTTACAAAACATGTATCCTAGCCGACATACATAGAGCCCGAATTGCTCTGTGCTCCCCCCGTTCCGTGCTGGAAGCACACCTGCAAAGCGTTGTAGTACAGAAGCTCCGGCAATCCAAGTCTGCAGCGTACATTTCTATTTGAAGTATGAGGCTGTAGCTGAAGCTGTTCCTCTACAAGCCCGGCGTGTGGATCTCAGGGTTTAGAATAGGAAAAACTATTTAGGCTGAAACTTTGACAACGTTAGCAAATGTGATTTGTATATACATTAAATTCTTGGTTGTCACCATCTTGAAAAAGTTAAGGGGGTCTGATGTACTTATTATTACAAGAGCTCTTTTTAGTCAGTGGCCCTTTAATTCTATTCCCTGCACCCTCCTCCAATAGCCTCGTTGCTTTGCTATGCCCTCTCCTCCCCATGAATCACACCCCCTCCACTCCCCCGTTTTCACCCTGTGCCGTCCATCATCTGCCCGCCTACTGTCACACAGGTGCCTCCCACTTTATATATATATCATAGAACCCTCCTCCAAACCTAGGGGGACGACGGACCTCTTAACTTCTCTGTAGCCGCACCATATATTTGCCAATCGGCACTCGCTAGGGGGTGGGGGGAACTACATAATCCAATCGGGTGGCTGGGATACCACGGCTCTTGTTTATTTACAATGTGGGGGGCACAACACTATCCGCAATGTGCTAATAGCAGGGGCTAGGCCGCTAGGAGGCGCGAAAGAACATAAAACAAACTAGGCATTCATTAGCTGACAGCATACATTAGAGCAGTGCTATTTTTATGCTCTGCTTTAAAAACTTAAAAGGAGTTCTTCTGGGATAAGAGAGGTTTTATTGGTGCTGGTACACGTACATTGTATTAAAAGAAAGGGCATAGGTGGTGGGTGACTTTTTTGTTTGGGGAGGCTAAAGATGGGCCATACAGAGACCAGGGCCGGAACTAGGGGTAGGCAGAAGAGGCAGCTGCCTAGGGCGCAACGACTGGAGGGCGCCAGGCAAGAGCCTCTCCTGCCTACCCCTAGTGCTACTTTGTTATTGCCTCCGCCGCTTGTCATTAGCAGTGGAGGCAATGACCGATCTAATTGCACTGCCCCCCCTGCACCTCCTCATGTGCTTTGGCGCGCATGCGCCGTTCGGGGGGCGGGGAGGTGGGTGGAGTTGGCCGACCGGGTTGTCTAGGGCGCCCGGTCGGCAGTGCTTATAAATTACCTTTCCTTATACTTTAATAAGATAATAAAAGCTCCCTGCCGCCACATTCCCCACTGCACCCCCATAAGTGCATAAGTGAAACTCGTCAGGGGAGGACATCGGCAGCAACAGCGATTGGGTCTGGGACGGCGGGGCCCATCGAGTTTCTTCCTGTTGTCCCGGCGGCCCAGTCCGACCCTGTGCACACAGGGCATTTCTTCTGCATCCCTTCCATGCCAGTATATATAAGCAGTATTGCCTGCCCAGGTAGGACCTATACTAAAGCTTATGGGTAAATCCCATTTGTACTGACATGGTACGGACACAGAAGAAAATAATTTAATTTACCTACTTGTTGTAAATTACATTTATTCTAGTCCTGCAATTTCAGTACAGGGTTTCCAATCCCAAGTATTAATATTTTCTGCATTCTATGTCAAATGTATAACAATGGTTAGGAGGAAGTCAGGTGGTCTTATAGGTCATTATTAATTTTGAATGGCTGTAGTATATAGTAAGTCCTACCTCCTTGTCTGGGTGGGGCAATATTGCCCACATGTACTGACATGTTGGTACTAGAAGAAATTGAATTTATGACAATTAGGTAAGTAAAATTTTTTTTCTTGCATGTATTGAAGGAATTCATAAAAGATACTTGTATCTGAACATGTTCCTTGCACTTCCCTGTAATTGAGCTGAACACTAATACACAAGTCCAGCCTCCTGTGCACTCAAGGGCACCTTTTGACACTAGGTGGAAATAATTGCAGGGTTCCCAAAAAAGGTTGTGCCAATAGTTGCAACAGACATGCACCAAGTATATCACATGCAAAAATCTTTATTAATACCCCATGCATTAGTGCCCTAAAAGTGATTTAGAAAAAATAAACTATGCTATATATGCATATATGATATATTTATACAGGTATGGGACCTGTTATCCAAAATGCTCGGGACCTGGGGTTTTCCGGATAAGGGATCTTTCCGTAATTTGGATCTCCTTTTCTTACGTCTGCTAAAAATCATTTAACTATTGAATAAACCCAATAGGATTGTTTTGCCTCCAATAAGGATTAATTACAGTGGCTTGCAAAAGTATTCGGCCCCTTTGAACTTTTCCACATTTTATCACGTTACAGCCACAAACATGAATCAATTTTATTGGAATTCCACGTGAAAGACCAATACAAAGTGGTGTACACGTGAGAAGTGGAACGAAAATCATACATGACATGATACAATGGAACTCAGAGTTGATGCAGTACCGCCGCTCCCTATACGCAGAGTACGCACTCTGCGTAGGGCACCAACTCCCAGGGGGGCACCCAGACAGTACCGTACGCAGAGTGCGCACTCTGCGCAACAACATACTAAGTCTTCGCCAGCGGCTCCTTCTCTCTTATGCCGCGGCAACAGGCCCTTTTATAAGGTTGCGCCCGTGCGTATGACGTCACACGTCAGCGACGAGGCGCAACCTGCCTGTTGCCGCGGCATAAGAGAGAAGGAGGCGCAGGCGATCACTGGTCTGTTGGGGGTATTATCTGTGGGGGCAATTGGGGGCACTGTGCGGGCTGGCTACTGTCTATGGGGGGTACTGTGTATGAGGCAATTGGGGGCACTTTGTGTGGGGGCTACTGTCTATGGGGGGTACTGTTTATGGGGGCAATTGGGGGTACTTTCTATGGGGGCAATTGGGGGCACTGTGTATGGGGGCTACTGTCTATGCGGGGTACTGTGTATGAGGCAATTGGGGGCACTGTGTGTGGGGGCTACTGTCTATGCGGGGTACTGTTTATGGGGGCAATTGGTTCTATTTTGGCCCCTATAGTAGGTTTTTTTTTTTATTATTTTATTTTTACGTCTGTAATATTTGGGGGGAGGGGGCACCAAAGTAAATTTCTGCTTAGGGCACCCATTTGGCCAGCAGCGGCCCTGAGTTGATGGGAAGATGGATGGAGCCAAATACAGGGCAATCTTGGAAGAAAACCTCTTGGAGTCTGCAAAAGACTTTAGACTGGGGCGGAGGTTCACCTTCCAGCAGGACAACGACCCTAAACATAAAGCCAGGGCAACAATGGAATGGTTTAAAACAAAACATATCCATGTGTTAGAATGGCCCAGTCAAAGTCCAGATCTAAATCCAATCGAGAATCTGTGGCAAGATCTGAAAACTGCTGTTCACAAACGCTGTCCATCTAATCTGACTGAGCTGGAGCTGTTTTGCAAAGAAGAATGGGCAAGGATTTCAGTCTCTAGATGTGCAAAGCTGGTAGAGACATACCCTAAAAGACTGGCAGCTGTAATTGCAGCAAAAGGTGGTTCTACAAAGTATTGACTCAGGGGGCTGAATAATTACGCACACCTCACTTTGCAGTTATTTATTTGTAAAAAATGTTTGGTATGATTTTCGTTCCACTTCTCACGTGTACACCACTTTGTATTGGTCTTTCACGTGGAATTCCAATAAAATTGATTCATGTTTGTGGCTGTAATGTGACAAAATGTGGAAAAGTTCAAGGGGGCCAAAAACGTTTGCAAGCCACTGTATATCTTAGTTGGGATATAGTACAATAATAATATCCCTTTTCACATTAAGGGTTATGTCCCACGGGGAGACTAGTCAACCCTCGATAATCTCTACTACCGTTGGTGACTAATCTCCCCAAAAAGCCCCACTAGGTCAGGGATGTCAAACTCAATCGCATAAGGGGGGCCGATATGTAAAACACAGGCTGAATTGCAGGCCAGATTTTTTATGAAGATTAAGTCTTAGTTAAGGATAGAGCCTTCCTCACCTTGAAACACCATAACACAAGCCATCCTCATGCATTAATCATGTTTTGAAAATAATAACAAGCACAAAGCAAACTGCATGCAAGACAGTTAAATTACAAACTCAACATTTTTTTAATACATTTATCTATAATTTTATATTTGAAATTTAGGTTTTAAAATTGCTCATCTATTTGTTTTCTCACACTACTTTGTGTAAATGAGAGAAGCTTTCTACACATTACTGTAGGTGTAAAGTACCTGTGTTTCTGTACATTGAATGGTTGGCATTTAATCGCCAGTGGAAAGACCTATGGCCACCTGTGACATGAGTAGTACCCATTGTGCAGGGCCAGAACTAGGGTAGGCAGAAGAGGCACCTGCCTAGGCTGCACTGTTGAGGGGGGGTACCAGGTACCTATTCTTTCACTTACCTTTAGTTCCCAGGCCCTTTTTCCCCACTGAATCACCCCCACCAGCAGCCCCCGGCAACCCCACCCCCTACAGGGGGCTCCTGGCTGGCTTGGCCCAGCACTGTCATTGTGAACTTGATGTGAGATGCGAATCTATGCTTTTAATTACTTCTTTTCTATGTTATCTGTACATATTTCTGGTTAAGAACCACTGGCACTTATGTCCATTAGCACTGCTTTTTCATTTAGAGCAGCAGAAAAAGACAAACCCAAATATTTATAGCGCTACATTTGGCAGGTTTACATTTGGCACATCTAATATGGGGCATGACATGGGGTTAACTGAGCAATTTGTGTACAATGTATGTTAAAAATTGTGATGGTTGCTACATTGCCAGATGCGATATGAGGTTGATCACAGGATTAGAAGTATGTGTAATTGCAGATACTGGACTGTAGGTGGCACTGCTGCAATGCTTAGTTAAAATGTGCACATCAACTATTCCTTTTCAGCAAGCCATCCTGTCTGGGATGACATTTACATGTAACAAGGCTCTATCCTTAAGCATATCTAAAAAACTATACAGCATTAAAAATATTTAGCTGATGTAACTCGCTGTCTCACAATATATAAAAATCACAGTGTTTGTTTACATTTTATTTACTCACACAAAATTTGGCTATAATTTCTTCTACCACTTCACTTCCACTGCTAGCTGCGTGAAGGCTATGGCTTAAAGCTGAAAAATCAGAAGCAACTTAAGACTCTCTCTTATGTATTTCCATTATGAGGTGGGATCATTTTTCTATGGCTAACAAGTGGAGAAACATGAAATAAATGGCAAAACTGTCATGCCCCTGATCTAGGGGATAGTTAAAACACACTGTGAAATGTAATAAATATCCATAGATATTTTGTCTGCTGAGTCTTTTGGGTTTAAAAATTATGAAAAAATAGGATATATACAGAGCTGTCAACCTTGACAGTTTGGCTGCTGGGGAGAATGCGGCACAATGAGCAATTTTTTTTCGTCACCTGGAAGCAACGTCACTTGCATGTGCAAAATTGCAGCTGAAGCTGAAAAATTCTATTAGCGCATGCACAAATGCATCAAATTATGGTGTCACAAAATATTTACTGTGTATGTGTGCCAGGAATTCACAGGAGACTTTGAAAGGATTCGTAATAATGCTGAATGCTGCTAGGGTACAAGAGACCGGGGGAGAGCCACCAAATTCAGGTAACTCCCGAACATATATAGCTCTGTATATGTACAAAAGTATATGATTTTTGACAGCAAGTCCTAATGACTGGGGTTCTCTTTACAAACATCAGTGTCCTGGAGGTGATGTCCTGGAGGATTTTGGCCCCAGCATCAATATAACCTGACGACGTCCAGTTATGTTCAGACCATGCTCTGTTAGACCTCCCAAAATAAATCCAGGCGGGTGACAACCCAGTTTTTTGTATTTTTATATAACTCTTCAGAGTACAGTAAGAGATCATAGTATGGAGATCATAGTGTATTGTCTGCAGAACGATTTATTAACCACATATTTTTGGTGAAGGGCCGTATGCATGGAGTCTGGTTGGTGATGTTAAAGAGGGGCCTGCACAGGATCTTTGTGCTTATTAGAAGGGTTTCTTGGTGCAGCAGCCACAGGTAACAATACTCTCGCTAATTAGGGGAAGATTTATTATGCAGTGTGAAAAATGGCGTCAAAATTCAGAATACATCACCAGGCTGCAAATTTTTTTACACATTTTTCATAGAGCAACTTCTGCCAGAACTAGGGTTGCCAACTTTTCTTGAAAAAAATACCAGCCTTAATATATTTGTATGTTTTTTCCCTATTGATAGGCATGAAGGCATGAAGAATGATTATTTCAGGCCAGGCCGGTAAAATACCGGCCAGGTGGCAACCCTAGCCAGAACTTACTTAAACAAAGTCTGAAGCACTGTAAAATATTCAGTGTAAGATAAAACACACCTTGATAAAGCTTTTTACATCATTTTTAAGGGCAAATTTTGTTTTACACAGCATAATATATAGGCCCCTTTCAAGTACAATAATACACCTCTTATACCTCATACAGAGCAATCATGTGACACGACTGAAGCTCAGAAAAGATGCATGTAAGGCTGATGCCACACGAGGCGTAGGGCTGAAATTTTCGGCCAGCGGAAAAGCGCTTGCATTCTCTCGCGTTTTCATGCGTATATCGGCTACATGTGCCTGCACCCAAGCGTATTCCATTCATTCGGGTGCAGGCACAAGTAGCAGGCGTAGGGCTGAATTTTCGGCAAGCGCTTTTCCGCTTGCCGAAAAATTCAGCCCTACGCCTCGTGTGGCATCAGCCTAATATATTTCAGGTTCTGGTTGAATTCCACCTGTGTTTGTTGCACCTTAATGAGTAATTCCAAAAGAATAAATGGCTTTTCTTACTACGTTCCCCTCCAACGGAACGTAGGATCAGTCCACTGCAGGGGAATTCAGCCCAAAAAGTTTGTATGTAAAAGCCCTTACAAAAATCATTATGGGGATCTGGGGGACTTGTTCTTGTCCTGTTTCAGGGGAAAATTATGGGGGGGGGGGGGGCGGTGTTGCCTACTCTAGCTTTGCCAGTACTGTGGTGGTCCTTAGTCTAACACAATATAGCTGTATTAAAAATTTAAATGTACTTTAATTTTATAAATAATCAGTGTCATTTTCTTTGAAGCTTTGGGTATAGACTGCACTGAATGCATTGCAGGATAGCAAATAGGTTGATGTGCTTATATGACATTGCGATACATCACTATGCTCTGGAAGTTCACCCTTGCTGCTGGGAAAAGCTGCACCCATGTTAAAGTCCAAACTAACTGCAAACAGGAAATGCAAGATGATTCACCACATCATTTTGTATTTGCTAAATAAAAATAGTAACACTCAGGTTTTCTGGTTTCATTTCACACATTTTCCAATTGCGAATTTTGAACAGAAACTGAAAGTGCATATGAAACACTACTGCCCAAGCTAGCGTACATAATTGATGCCATGTATACATTCTTACCTTACTAGAATAGAGGCGCTGTGTATATTGTTTTTTAAGCCCTGATAACACTGCCACCTGTCAGGTGCATTAAAATGCCATCCTCCTGTCACAGTGCACATAGGGAGCATATTTTGGATAGAAAACTCTTATATGCATTTTCTGGATGACATATTCCACTGTTTGAGAGTGGGTATAAAAGTGCTGTGTGCCAATAGCCTTGTGATCCATACTTTAAGTCCACAACTGATCGCCATTTTGTGATCTTGTTAGGTAACCATCTGAGCATCAATAAACGCCACACATGCTCAGTGTGAACTTTAAATCTGATGAATTCAGATTAAATTCTAATGTGTGTTTTTTTCTGCTTGCATCATACATGTTTTTAGCATGATTTTGCATTTTATATGATCACATTTACTGTACTTTATCTCTTAATGGAAGTAGCACGATAAAGTAATAATGCACGTTTTGGGCAAACACTTGATTTTTTAGAGCATTATAGTTCAGTGCAGTAGTTAGACCATAACGTCCAGTTAATTGCTTAAAAAAGTCAATTTAATTCCAATGAATTGGTTATACAGTGGCTTGCAAAAGTATTCGGCCCCCTTGAACTTTTCCACATTTTGTCACATTACAGCCACAAACATGAATCAATTTTATTGGAATTCCACGTGAAAGACCAATACAAAGTGGTGTACACGTGAGAAGTGCAACGAAAATCATACATGATTCCAAACATTTTTTACAAATAAATAACTGCAAAGTGGGGTGTGCGTAATTATTCAGCCACCTGAGTCAATACTTTGTAGAACCACCTTTTGCTGCAATTACAGCTGACAGTCTTTTAGGGTATGTCTCTACCAGCTTTGCACATCTAGAGACTGAAATCCTTGCTCATTCTTCTTTGCAAAACAGCTCCAGCTCAGTCAGATTAGATGGACAGCGTTTGTGAACAGCAGTTTTCAGATCTTGCCACAGATTCTCGATTGGATTTAGATCTGGACTGTGACTGGGCCATTCTAACATGGATATGTTTTTTTTTAAACCATTCCATTGTTGCCCTGGCTTTATGTTTAGGGTCGTTGTCCTGCTGGAAGGTGAACCTCTGCCCCAGTCTCAAGTCTTTTCCAGACTCCAAGAGGTTTTCTTCCAAGATTGCCCTGTATTTGGCTCCATCCATCTTCCCATCAACTCTGACCAGCTTCCCTGTCTCTGCTGAAGAGAAGCACCCCCAGAGCATGATGCTGCTACCACCATATTTGATAGTGGGGATGGTGTGTTCAGAGTGATGTGCAGTGTTAGTTTTCCGCCACACATAGCGTTTTGCATTTTGGCCAAAATTGATCCATTTTGGTCTCATCTGACCAGAGCACCTTCTTCCACATGTTTGCTGTGTCCCCCACATGGCTTGTGGCAAACTGCAAACGGAACTTCTTATGGTTTTCTGTTAACAATGGCTTTCTTCTTGCCACTCTTCCATAAAGGCCAACTTTGTGCAGTGCACGACTAATAGTTGTCCTATGGACAGATTCCCCCACCTGAGCTGTAGATCTCTGCAGCTTGTCCAGAGTCACCATGGGCCTCTTGGCTGCATTTCTGATCAGCGCTCTCCTTGTTCGGCCTGTGAGTTTAGGTGGACGGCCTTGTCTTGGTAGGTTTACAGTTGTGCCATACTCCTTCCATTTCTGAATGATTGCTTGAACAGTGCTCCGTAAGATGTTCAAGGCTTTGAAAATCTTTTTGTAGCCTAAGCCTGCTTGAAATTTCTCAATAACTTTATCCCTGACCTGTCTGGTGTGTTCTTTGGACTTCATGGTGTTGTTGCTCCCAATATTCTCTTAGACAACCTCTGAGGCCGTCACAGAGCAGCTGTATTTGTACTGACATTAGATTACACACAGGTGCACTCTATTTAGTCATTAGCACTCATCAGGCAATGTCTATGGGCAACTGACTGCACTCAGACCAAAGGGGGCTGAATAATTACGCACACCTCACTTTGCAGTTATTTATTTGTAAAAAATGTTTGGAATCATGTATGATTTTCGTTCCACTTCTCACGTGTACACCACTTTGTATTGGTCTTTCACGTGAAATTCCAATAAAATTGATTCATGTTTGTGGCTGTAATGTGACAAAATGTGGAAAAGTTCAAGGGGGCCGAATACTTTTGCAAGCCACTGTATGCAATAGCAGGAAATGGTTTTCAAATGTATCAGCTTTATCTTGTGGTTGCAGAGTTTAGCAGGTACTTCTTCCCCTTATGCGTTTGTCATTATATGCCAGGGGTGGGCAAAATGTTGATCGCGGTCCACCAGTCGATCCCCCATGAATTTCTGGTGGACCGCATCAAAGCCGGTAAATGCGTGTGTAAAAGTGTGGCGGTTCTGCGCATTTATTGGGTATGCGTACGTATGCTGCGTCGCGTATGTATGCGGGGAGGAGTCAGAAATCGCCCGCCACGAGAAAAATTCTGGGCACCTCTGTTATATGGTGTTAGAAAGTGAGTATATCAGTTCCCCGATATTCATGGTTTTCTTTCTGTACCTGGTTGTTTAAAGGGGGCGTGTCACCCACACATAAAAAGCTGTATTAAAAAAGTCCTTTGCAAATTAAACATAAAACCCAAATTCTTTTTTTTTAATTAAAACATTGATACCTGTTATAATTGTATACTCATGTGGTGCTGTTATAATTGTATACTCATGTGGTGCCCTGGGCCAAATAAAAAAAAAAAGTTGCTTTATATATATTTAAGACTTGATTTTAAAGTGGACAGGGATGTAAAATTTACAATATATAAATATGTTATATATTATAAAACAACAATATTTCAAAGTCAGTAACTTAGCAATGTAGGGACTAGTTAAGTTGTTGGACAAATTTGTGTTATTTGAGGGACATTACTTTACTTTAGTTTGAAAGGTTGGGCCTGAAAGAAATTGAAATGACGTTAATATACGTGTGATGCTGCCTCATTTTAAAGTCATTGACGACTGTACAAATTGAGACATTCTTGTTATGGGTGTGTGACTGACAGCCTTCGTATTGTGAGGTGACTTCCCGGCGTAATCTTCCCTTGACACCTGCTATTCTGTGCATGGGGTACAGCCGCACATTGCGCACATTGTCCAGCAGAGGGCGCTGCAGCTAAGCCTTGGCTCATTACGGGCTAAGTAAGTGCACTAGAGGCGTGGGAAGGTGCAGGCGTGTCCGTGACACAGGGGAGGCATGATTCTCCCTGACAAGCAGTATAAAGAATAACCTGTAGGCGCTCAGACACCTGCACCCGATGCATATACTGAGGGCACTCATTTGGTCTTCTGGCTCAGGATAGTGACCCATTTGTTACTGAAAGGATCTGGATAACGACTTGGCTAGACACTGCTTCCCTCTTTTTGCTTCTGGTGGTCCATCACGAAGACGCGATGGGGCTGAAAACTCGGTGGATGCAGAGTTCCCTAGCGAGCATATTATGCCAGGGTGTCATTGCGTGCTGGCTGCTCTCTGCAGGTAAAACTCAACGTCTCAACTTTTACCCTCAACTTCCTCGTTATTGTGAAAACTTAGCGCCTGACCTCTGTGTATAGACTGAAGGGAACAGGTGGCTTCTACTCATGGGTCGGGGTGGGGGCTGGGGTTTGTATCAATTCCTTTGATGTCTGTAGAAATCTGCGTAGCGCTGCACTGTTCGTGTCTGGGTGCTGGGAGATTGGGATCACACTATATTAATGTATAAAAGAAAGGACTATATGATCACAGTAATCAAGGATCGTATATCTGCATGGAATGAGTGGGATAGCAGGCTGGATACAGTGATCACCTGAAACTGTAATGCAGTGATCCTGCTCTTTATTCATATGACAATGATATAAAATGCTGTTATGCAGTCAGCATGTACTTTTTGGCAGGACAAGCATCAAGGGGGTGTGGGGGTGGTATTGTAGGGGACAAAGTGCAGCAATAAAAAAAAATAAGTACATCGTATTACTGAACTGGAGGTCCCAAATGTTCCACCTGTACATTTCTGATGGCAGCCCTCCTTGGCAGCTCTGGATTAGCATAGATAGGAAATGCTGTAATGCAGTGATTATGCACTTTCTGGGACAAAACTGATGAAAAGTCTGTATTACAGCAGGCGTGTTGTCTGGGATCTCAGCAAATGGCTGGCTGTAATACAGTGATCCTGCATTTTCCGGCATCACAGTGCTGGCTATACTACAGTGGTCATTGTATTACTAGGATGTCAGTCATGAAAGGGGCTGTTTGCAGGCACTTATTGCAATCTTTGTAAATGACAGAGCAGTGTGTAATACAGTGATCATGCCCTTATTATGCTGGATGGAGAGCTGGAGGAGCTGTAATGCAGCTATCATACATTTACTGGGATCTCAAAGTACTTAGAGAAACATATTGTTATCATAAACATATCTGAGATCTTAGTGTCAGAAAGGGTTCATGTGCTTACCTGGATGTAAGTGACTGAAAAGGATGTAATACAAAGGAGAAGGTATTAATGAATTTTAATAGATGCCTGTGACCCAGTGATTATAGGGATCACAGTACAGGTATGGGACCTATTAACCAGAATGCTCTGAACCTGTGGTATTCTGGAAAAGGGGTCTTTCATTAATTTGGATCTCCATACCTTGAATCTGCTATAAAATCATTTAAATATTAAATAAAACCAGTAAGAAAAGGATTAATTATATTTTAGTTGGAATCAAGTACAAAATACTTTTATATTATTACAAAGAAATAGGAAATCTGTTTTAACATTTTGAATTATTTGAATAAAATTAAGTCTATGAAGATGGCCTTCCCATAATTCGAAGCTTTCTGGATAACAGGTTTTTGAATAACGGATACCATACCTGTAATGTAAAGGCCTGTAATACACTTAAGCTTCTGCTTTTTCAGGCTTTCTAGCAAAATTAACAAAAAGTGAAAATGACTAGTACAAGTTACTAGTTACATATTATCTACTAGTAGTATTTTAGCCCCACAGTTGCAGCTTTCCATATCTCTCTTTCCCTGCATACTCTCACTTTCTCGCTCTCAAAAATACCGTAAGTACAATTGCCAACAGAAACCAATCAGATAATTGCTTTTACTTTGTAAATGTATCTGATTGGTTGCAACTGCCAACTACACTGCAGTTTACCACCTATGTTTATAAATAAGCCCTTCTATCTAGCTACAAACATATCACTTATTTAATTAGTATAGCTTCTTTTACAACTCCTCGTAGGGCTGGTTTTACAGATGGCGGGGAACAATTGGGACCATTTTGGCGGGACCCTCTACTAAAGGTGTTGCCAACTGGCACAGGATTGCAGGCTGGGTGGGCAAATAGTCCCTACCTCTCACTCTCTGCATGTGACTGATGATGTAACCCTGCTTTTTCACCTCTCTTTCTCTTGTTCCATTGGCCCCCGACATGTCATTGCACAATGTGGCCCCAAGCACTGGGCACAGACCAATCATACTATATACAGTGTGAGACAGTAATTATTGGCCCCTCAAACACAAAATACACAGTGAAAGACTGGTTGTACCCTGGGGTTGCAGTATGAATGCAGTGCCCACTTAGGGGCTGATTTACTTACCCACGAACGGGTCGAATGGAGTCCGATTGCGTTTTTTTCGTAATGATCGGTACTTTGCGATTTTTTCGTATGTTTTTTTGGATTCTTTACGAATTTTTCGTTACCAATACGATTTTTGCGTAAAAACGCGAGTTTTCCTATCCATTACGAAAGTTGCGTAAAAAGTTGCGCATTTTGCGTAGCGTTAAAACTTACGCGAAAAGTTGCGCATTTTTCGTAGCGTTAAGTTTTAACGCTACGAAAAATGCGCAACTTTTCGCGTAAGTTTTAACGCTACGAAAAATGCGCAACTTTTTACGCAACTTTCGTAATGGATACGAAAAACTCGCGTTTTTACGCAAAAATCGTATTGGTAACGAAAAATTCGTAAAGAATCCGAAAAAATCACAAAACATACGAAAAAGTCGTAAAATGTTCGTTTTCAAGTCGGAACTTTTCCAATTCGGGTCGGATTCGTGGGTTAGTAAATCAGCCCCTTAGTGTTTGATGTCCCAGAACACATAGCAGCATTTTCAGGTAGTCATTGTTGTGGGTGGGCTGGACAGCTTTACTCTGGGCCCTGTTGGGTCCTAAGGCCAGCCCTGACTCCTTGATCTTCTGCTTTTATATAGCTTGGCACTCTTTGATTCCATTTTGGAATCATTTTGCAAGTGAAATAACCCATAGCTCCAAACCAGTAATAAGCTTTTATTAGTTTGGAGCGGTTAGAAGAAATGAAATGTCTGATTGGTTACCATGGATTATTGCTCTGGTGAAAATCTGTGTATATTTCCACTGTTTGTTTATGTGCTAAGAGCTTTCTCAGTGTTTTTTTTATAGATTTTTTATTTGTATGTGTGCTGTGACTTGCAGATGAGTATATGTTCACGTGTACTTGCAGTGAGAGTACAGGTATAGGACCTGTTATCCAGAATGCTCGGGACCTGGGGTTTTACGGATAAGGGGTCTTTCTGTAATGTGGATCTCCTACCTAAAGTCTGCTAAAAAACATTATTTAAACAGTAATTAAACCCAACAGGATTGTTTTGCCTCCAATAAGGATTAATTATATCTTAGTTGGGCTCAAGTACAAGATACTGTTTTATTATTACAGAGAAAAAGGAAATAATTTTTAAAAAAGTGAATTATTTGATTAAAATGGAGTCTATTGGAGATGGCCCTTCCGTAATTCGGAACTTTCTGGATAATGGGTTTCCGGATAAGGGGTCCGATACCTGTATTACAGGATATCTTTAACCCTACTGCTTATTTGTATAACACATTGGCTGGTGTTTGTGCCAAAACCAGCTCTAGTTCAGCCTCTCACAGTACAACTTTCACTAGTCAATACAGTGCATGACTTTCCAGAGGAAACAGTATTCAGTTTTGTTTCTAGCTATCAGCAAGTTATAGACCTTAAACCTCATCCGTTTAGGGAGAATTGTTGCATTTGTAGGCACATGTAGAAAATGCTACCACATAGTGCTATATCTTTCCATTCTAACGTCTGGTGTAATTAATTATAGTCTGAGTAAACCAGAATAAAAAGGGTAAGCTCAAACCTAACTTTTGGCATGCTATGTGTTGACCAATTCTTTGCTACTTTTTTCATTGATTAATGGAGAGGGAAATGTTACTCCCTGCCACTGATTATAATCATCATGATATCCTAAGGTGATGCTTCTTTTGGCAGAATACTGCAAATGCTAGGGTTTCTTCTGGATGAGTGACCTTTTTCCACTTCTTCTTTCTACAATGGCCCCGACCCAAAGCATGCGCAGTAGAGTGAAAAAGGCACTTTTTGCTTAAAGTTTTGCTTTTTAATCTACAGAGGCCCCAGTACTGAGCAAGGAACGGTCGAGGGGAGGGAGCCATGACAATGCCAGGAAAAAGCCCGGGAAAAGAGTGGGTGGTGAAGTCAGGGGAAAGGTATTAGTAATCTGATTGGCCGAGAGGAGTTGGGGTTAGCCTTTAGCGGAGGAGGGACTAAAAGAGGGGACACCATTTTACCTTAGCAGCTCCCACCCTAAATTATAGGAGGAAAAAGGGCAGTTAAGGAAGGATGGGAAGGGAGTCAGTCGCAGCTAGGACAAAGGCAGAAGGTTAGGCCTGAGGATAGGGAGTTTTGGCCATTGGCCGGTGGCCAGATTAAAGGGGATGGCGAACCTCAGGGACCTGAATGTGGCTGGGGGCAGGAATAGCTCCCACTAAACTGCAGCCTTCAGTGGCTTAATGTTGTTAGTTGTGAAGTTATTCAATGATGTTAGCATGTTATGGTTAAATGATGTTATCGAATGATGTCATGATTATCGTGGTTGGTGAATAAACTGGCTGCGGCCTTTTAAATCCAACAATAGTGTGGAGTGGTAATTTGAAGGGTAGCTGTGGGTGGTATGGAGAGGGCATAACATTGACGTTGCCATTGTCATGTGCTTGAGCACCCCACGCAAGTTCTTTCCATGGTGCTCGCTCAAAAGTTCCCCAGGCCAGTGCAGTTTTCTGCTAACAGAAGCAGTTTTTCCAGATCACCAGCCTGAGGTATTAAATAATTTTTAAATTCAATGGGAAAATGAACCTTTAAATTAACTTTTAGTATGCTGTAAATGTACCTATTATAAGCAAATGTTTAAACTGATCTTCATTTTTTATTATTTATTTTATTTATTTATAATTGTCTACCTATCTGTTTCTTTCCGGCCTCCAGTGGAAAATGTTGTCTGGTCACTGACAACCAGAACAGACTTCATTTCACCAAGGTTTCTGTGCTATTGTTAGTATTATATTTTGTTGCGTATCTTTATATTTAGCCATTCTGCTTTTCGTTCATCTTTGATTCTGCTGTGTGAAATTTTCAAAAAGGCTTTATGTGTTTTAGATATTACACCACAATATTTTAGTTCATGCTTCACCAGTATGTGAGTGTTATAATCTCCAAATGTGCAAAATGTTGCAGTTCCTAAAACTAGTGGTATGAATTTTGTTGTCAAGCAGATGATAAGATTAACAAAGAAAGACATTTTATGATAATTTCCTGAACCCTTTAAAGACATACTAACCGTTTTAAATATATCATAACATTGTCTTTGCATGAGCTTTATAATTTTGCCAGATCCCCCAAGTTCTTCTATGAGGGGGCTGCCATATTTGTGCTGCAGTAGTCCGCATTAGAAACTATAACTGGCAGGTTAAGAAGGGAGAGTCAGGTTGGCAAAAAGTTTTAAAAATTTTAAGTAACAGTTACTTACAAAAGCAAAACTTTTGGTTACAAACAATCAACATGACCTATAGGTAACTTTTTATGTACATTAATATTTTACAAAGTATTTTTTTTTTAATGTCAGTATCACTTTAAGTCAGGGATCCCCAAACTTTTTTACCCATGAGCCACACTCAAATGTTGGGGAAGCATGAAACATGTTAATGAGGGTGCAAAATAAGGCCTGTGATTGGCTATTTGGAAGCTCCTATGTGGACTGGCAGCCTAAATGAGGCTTTGTTTGGTAGTACAACTGGTTTTTATGCGACTAAAACTTGCCTCAAGCCAGGAATTAAAAGATAAGCACCTGTTTGAGGCCACTGGGAGCAACATCCAAGAGGTTGGAGAGCAACATGTTGCTCAGAAGCCACTGGTTGGGGATCACCGCTTTAAGTAATGGGCAATTTTACACAAGTGGGATTATAAATTGTCAGGCAACTTGCTATCTGAAATGGATAATAATAATAAATAGTCTAAAGTTTGCTACTTCTCTAGTAATCCATATCAACCAATCAGCTGGCAGCATTTAATGGTCAGTATATAATGTACTCAGCGCTGTAATTGGTCTTTTCACAGTGAAGTCTTCTGTAACACACAAAGTTGTGTTGCTTGCAGCTTCCACGTGGTAAAAATCTGTTTGACTGGGCTTCAAGAATGTGGAAGTGCATGGAAAAAGCAAAACAAAAAGTGCAATCACAAAGGTTGCAAATATAAAGTGCAATCTGACAAACTCCTCCACCAACACGGTATGGTAAATATATGTGCTCACCAAACTCAAATTAGCAAATGCCAAACAATTGACTTTATTGCCAAGGTCCGTTGAGGTTATCCAACCCATGGGTACAATCCTTACCCATGAGCTGTACTTGGATGTGCCGGCTTATGGAACTGTACTTTGATATGACTGCCTAAGACTTGGTACAGTTGTGAGTAGCCTGTAGTGTACAGGGTTTTTATTTAAATAAACGGTGTTACTCTATCTTGTGTTCCCTTTTATCTTCTCACATCGCTGCTGGGTTGGATAACCTCAAGGGACCTTGGCCATGAAGTCAATTATTGTTTGGTGTTTGCCAATAGTTTTGATTGGCATCTTTGATAAGTAGTTAACATAATCAGAAGGCAACTTTGTATTTTGGCAGTTAAGATTGTCTTGCATCATATTTAATAATTTAATGTGATCTGAATTTGATATTGACATGTCCCTTTTACGTACAAGTGTTGGTTATAATTTTGCATACTTTGACTGTGCTAGCTGCATGAAGGTCAGTGGTAGGAATATGCCTGTTACCTGTTGTATTGTAAATTAGGAATACTGATCTCTGCATGTTTTAGTCGGCCTTTAGAAAAGCAAGGTTTGCACAGGAAAGACATAAAAAAGACCTTATACATACAAATAGCTTATACATTTCCTAAAGCAGTAAGCCAGATCAGCAGATCAGCTTTTTTCTTGGCCTGTGTAAGTGTGTAACTAGCAAGGAGGTTTGCCATTAGGTGTGACCTCATATGAACTGAATACAGTAAACTGAAACAACCTGAATACCTGGTTTTGCTTATTGTTTATGGATGTTGATTGGCAAACATTAGGCTTCCAGTAAAACCCACCCTTGTCAGCATGGTATTATACTTACAAAAAATAATTCCTATTGGTAGTTTGGATGACTTTAAAAACAATGTTTATTTTTGCCTAATGTCTGTACTGAATACATACTAATTCCTGAATAGTTCAAGCCTTCAAGCCTATGATAAAGTTCTCTGGCAATACACAGTTACTAGGAAGTAGCATGGAAACACAGTGGTTTGCACTTTTTGCCTCTATAATGCGCTGTGTTATATATTGGCACTGTACAAATAAGATAAAACATTTTTAAATCTTGTTTGTGACCACAAGTGTGAGACACTGATATTGACAAAGTTATTCATGTAACTTCTTAAAAGGTATTCATGCTTAAACAAGCTCATTGCACTTCTGTGTACTTGTGGGAGTGCCATTTTGCCTGCCCATCCTGTACTGATGAATTGTGTGCAAGTGACCCTGGGATTACTTCCACCCTGAATGTGTCAATAATTCCTTGGCTTCCCTGCTTCCCTGGCAGGTTGATTCCCTCAATAGCCACAACTGACTAGTGCCAAGTAATGTGTACACTAATGCCGTTAGTAAGACCTTGCACATTTGCATGCCTGGTAGTGACACCATCCCACATAGTAATTAGAAGTTAATTTCATAATGATATACTTTATTTACTTATTAATTAATTAATTAGCAATTACAATATCTGCATGCAGTGACACTGGAATTATGGGAAAAATTGCTGCATTTTACATATGAATAGTGCAGTTAGCACCATAAACTGAGTTGGTAAATAAGTCTTTTTATTTTCAGTGTACTGAAGGAACTATTATTTGTCTACATATTTTACTGTCTGTGCACATGTGCTCACTTGGTTTGAGCAAATGGTGGAATCCTATGAATCTAAGATATAGTTTTTCATCTGAATTAAAAACATTGTTTGCTGACAAACAACTCGCCAGTGAATAGAGCAATCAGAGTTTATGAAACATGCTCTTACATTATTAAGCACTTTTAATTTTGTGCGGAACTTCCTTATAATTGTAATCCCAGAAAAGATGAAAACAAATTGACTGAGCACACATGCCATGGCAGAACTGCAACACCCAGTGGAAACTGAATAGCAGATGACAGCAGCTCAGCTCTGACCTTAGAGCTCCATTAGATCACACTTTTGGTAACTTTCCATTATTTTTATTTTAAAACCAATTGTTTTCAAAATATGCATTTAGATTAATTGACCCTAGTGTGTGTTAATGTGATAGGTATCCTAGTGTTATCTCCACTGATGTGAATGATGTATATTCTCTGTAAAGCGCTGTGGAATATGCTGTTGCTATATACATAGAATGTAATAATATTAATATAGCATCATCCATTTTCACATAGTATAAAGCACACATCCCTACACAGTAACTTTAGAAAAAGATTGCATAGGTTTAAATTTGGGAAACCCAAATCTATGTACAGTATGTTAGGAACTGTAATCTCTATTGCTCATGACTTGGCTTCAGTTTGTAGAAGTAGACCTGGACATTTTGAGAACTATAGGTGATATGAGTATTTCAATTAATATCATTTACTGATCATATACTCAGACAAGTATCACTATTGATAAACAGGGAAGCATAGGCAGATATTCTTTATAGTTTATTACACAAAATGTTAATTTTATCATTTAGTTTAGCAAATGTGCCTGCACTGTAAAAACTGAGCTTGAAATGTGAACAGATTGATTCTCCCTTGCAAATCTGGCAGTGGCAGCTTTGTTTGTTCTCATCTACTTTATATTTACTGTAAATGTTTCTGCTAGGCACATAATGAATAGCAAAAGGTGAGACCTGCTTCTGGGAATTTTAACAGCCAGGCGGTGATGAATTTGAAGGTACTGGGCTGGAAGGGGAAAAAGAACAATAAAGTATCATGTAAGATCATGCTTTAAAGAGGTACTGACACCAGAAATTAACCATTTTTTATATAAATTTGCCATAAAAATCTGCCTGATGCTTTTAAATTACCTATCTGATCCCCAATGTTTCTCTATGTGGGTGCTGCCATATTTGTGCAGCAGTAGTCCATTAGCAAAATCCTATGAACAATGGGTTGAGTCTGTAAACAGACCACAGCAAAATTCCCTAGCTCTCTATTAATGTTTATGGGATTTTTAAGCAGATGGCAGCAAAACACCCCTGTAATTGCTCTTAAAGACACTTTTCCCACTAAAGTACCCCTGTCTGTTATTGCCTTTAAAAAACTTTTCCCACTAAATCAGAAGCTCACAGCTGCATACCCCAAAGTGAAAAAAAACCAAGAACTGGCATTCAGATACTACACTATGGTCATACCCCCCAACTGTCCCGCTTTTCGCGGGACAGTCCCGGTTTTTACAGCGCGTCCCGCTGTCCCGGATTGTTCAATGAATGTCCCGCATTACGGAAATGCAGAACATTCATTAAACTATCCAGGCCAGCGGGACGCGCTGGCTACAGCGGAGCGCTCCGGCTCCTTCTTCTTGGGCTCCCGCTCCTTATTCGGCTCCTCATACGGCGGCAACAGGTCCTTTTATAAGGTTGCGCCCGTGCATACGTGTGATGTCACGCGTACGCACGGGCGCAACCTTATAAAAGGACCTGTCGCCGCCTTACGAGGAGCCGAGTAAGGAGCAGGAGCCCAAGAAGTCTATGGGGGCCGCAATGGGGGCCGCTCTGTATGAGGTACTCACTATGGGGGCAATTGGGGGGGTACTGTCAATGGGGGGCACTGTATGGGGGCACTGTGTATGGGGGGGCTCTGTGTAAGGAGGGCTACTGTGTATGGGGGCACTGTGTATGGGGGGACACTGTGTAAGAAGGGCTACTGTGTATGGGGGGGGCACTGTGTATGGGGGGGGCACTGTGTATGGGGGGGCACTGTGTATGGGGGCACTGTGTATGAAGGGCTACTGTGTATGGGGGCACTGTGTAAGGAGGGCTACTGTGTATGGGGGGGCACTGTGTATGGGGGGGCACTGTATGGGGGGACACTGTGTATTGGGGGCACTGTATGGGGGGGCACTGTGTAAGGAGGGCTACTGTGTATGGGGGCACTGTGTATGGGGGGCACTGTGTAAGGAGGGCTACTGTGTATGGGGGCACTGTGTATGGGGGCACTTTCTATGGGGGCATTGTGTATGGAGGGTACTTTCTATGGGGTGCTGTCTATTGGGCCATCGTGGGCACTATTTTAACTATTTTTAAAATGGGGTGTGGCAATTGGGGCGTGGCCACAAAGGGGGCGTGGTCAAAACATTTCATTTTTCAAATGTTGGGAGGTATGCTATGGTGCAGATTTATTAAGGTGGGAAATTAGAGCTCACCACAGTAATATTCCCTAGCTCTCTATTATTTTTTTAGAATATTTAAGCATACTTTAAAAAATCTGCCCCTAAGCGTACAGGTTTTTTAGGATGCCCTTTCTGTAGATGTTCTTTACATATACCCACTCACTTACGCAAAGTAATCTGAAAGAACAAAGCACATTTAGGCAAATGCCACACGAGGCAAGCGGAAAATCGCTTGCTGAAAATTCCGCCCTACGACTCCTACATGTGCCTGTACCTGAATAAATGAGATACGCTCGGGTGCACGCACATGTAGCCGATATACGCATGAAAACGCGAGACTTTGCATTATCTTGCGTTTTTATGCGTATATACGCTACATGTGCCTGAACCCGAGTGTATCTCATTCATTCGGGTGCAGGCACATGTAGGAGGCGTAGGGCGGAATTTTCAGCAAGCGCTTTTCCGCTTGCCTAAATTGCCTGGCAATGACCTGTGATGTGAAATAAAAAAAAACAAAAGTGGGTATAAATGATTATTTTTGGCTATAAAACATTTGTTAATGTATTTGATAAAGGAGTGCATTATGATTTACAAATTTGTCTAGAAAGGAAAGAATACAGGTTTAGTGGTAGTAGTGAGAATAAGAAAGATACAAAAGGTAAGATGTAAGAAGTGTTTCTTGTTGGTCAGTAATAAAGTTATATACAGGTTTGAGATCTGTTATTGATAGTACTTGAGACCTAGGGTATTCTGGGTCATCATGCCTTGAGGATACCAAAAACATTCCAAAATTTGTAAATATTTTCTAGAATTATGCTAGCTAGTAACATCATAACAGATACCAAGAGCAGCAATAAATATTTCTTTGAATTATACACTGTGCTGTATATGCTCACAGCTGTCTGGATAAAGACTTTGTGGATAATTGATCCAATACCTCTGCTTACACTTTGTAACATGGGGATACTATAATTCTACAGTTAAATTTTATTGTTTATGTATATCTACTGCTCAGAAATTGTCATATCGGAATACTGTCATGGGAAAACATGTTTTTTTTCAAAATGAGCTCCAGCAGAATCCTGCATTGAATCCATTTTTTAAATACACAATCAGATTTTTTTATATTTAATTTTGAAATTTCACATGGGGCTAGCCATGTTCTTCATTTCCCAGGGCCACACAGCCATGTGACTTGTGCTCTGATAAACTTCAATCACACTTTACTGCTGAGCTGCAAGTTGGAGTGATATCACCCTCCTCCCAGCAGCTGATCAGTAGAACAATGGTAGCAAGGTATCAGCTCCCAGTAGATATCAGAATAGCACACAGTAGTAAGAAATTCAAGTCTAGCTTGCAACTCCTCCAGTTACATGGGAGTAGGAGAAACCACAGTTTACCAGAAAGCAGTTCTGAGGTGTAGCTCTGGGTCCTTCTGAAAGCTCAGACTCAGGCACAATGCACTGAGATAGCTGCCTACACACCAATATCACAACTGAAAAAAAAATACGTTTGTTGGTTCAAGAATAATTTTAAATGGTTAAGTAAATTATTTGCTATGTAAACAGTGTAATTTAGAAATAAAAAATACATCCCTTTTAGGATATACAGTTGCCTAGTATGTAAACTGTTTTTTTACATTAGTAAGTGAGTGAGAACTTATGGTCAGTGTCAGGTAGTAGACAGGACCAAGTCAGTTCAGCCCTAAGGGCTATGGTTCACCGGGAGATTAGTCACCACCAATAACTCTGCACTACTGTTGGCAACTAATCTCCCCAAAATGCTTTCCCACCAGTCATCATGTAAATCACTGGTGGGAAAACACATGTGTCACTTTGTTTTTTCAGAGTGTTTGTTTTTCCAGGGTGGATCAGAGCAAATGAAGACTGCCTGCATATTTAACTATTTTAAGGAGAAAAAGAATCAAAAAGTGCTGAGAAAAAGCAATTTGAGGAAATGTTTTAATTTTTGTCCTCTTATACACTTTTGTGCAGATTTATGTGCAGAGCAGCAAGGTGGCACAGTGGTTAGCAGTGCTGGTTTCCTAGGTTCCTATCCAGCCAGTGCCATCTGCAACAAATAGAGAAAGAGGAAATAGGGCCAATCACATGGTAAGCTTAGATCTACAGCTACAAGCCTTATATAATACCATTATATGACCTCAGTAAAGAACAATTTAAACTTCTCATTGTCAACTTTAAACAATTCTTTGTCATACTATCTGCTAGATTCACTATAAGAAAAACAAAAAAAACCCCACAGGGCTCAAAGTAACTATGCTAAAATGTGAATTTTGTATGAGAGGTTGCAGCTTCAGTACAGTTCAAGGTATTATAGATGCTTTATGCCAAAAATGGGCCCAGAGCCAACACTTGGTAAAACTTTTAAAAATGCACGCAAGTCTAGCTTACCTTACCTTGTGTCTCCCAGTCTGAAAAAGGCATAGAGACGATATTTATAACCAGCTGCAGTCATTCAAAATTCTCTCAGCTTCCTTACTTCTTATTGTATGTATGTTTTTTATTGTTAATCATAAAGGTAGATAAACAGAATCTAACAGCTTAATTCATGAATAAATAAAGCAGATGAAATGTTACAGATTCCTTCTGTTCATGAGCAGCATGCGGCAGATGGTTCTCTATATGAGTTTATAGAATACATAGACATTTGCAAACAGATTTAGCAAGTAAATGGGACCTCTAATTGGGATTTAAGGTGCTAAATATTTGCAAAACTGTGCCTGTGTTTCTCATGCACTTAACTATGAAATCACATTTCATTGCGAAATCAGTAATTATGTGAAGTAGCAGACAAGATACTACATACTACAGTACAGCATTAAGCATTGTGCAGTTTCTCTTTTCTCTTTAATAAAATAGTACCTTGCCATTAATCTCATCTAAGATTTAATTAATCCACATATTTGGCAAAACAATCCTAGTGGCTTTATTTAATGTTTAAATTTTTAGTAGACTTAAACTATGTTGATCCAAATTATGGAAAGATCCCTTATCCAAAACCCCAGGTCTTGAACTTTTTGGAGAACAGGTTCCATACCTGTTACCATACCAGGCCTAGCCAGCCAGCAACCTCCCCCCCATGCATTTGCACATTAACGAAGAGGGGGTAGGTAATTATTTGTGGCTAGTGGGTGAACAAGGGCCCAGACTAGGGGTAAGCAACAAAAGAGGTACGTACCTAGTGCTTGGCACAAATATAGGCTTGGTTTCTCACTCCACTCTTTTGGCAAATCCTTCTGTGCATGGAAAATTATTTTCTTTCACTTTTATCAAAAATACTGGCTGGTGGGTGAACAAGGAACTGTTAAATGTTTCATTCCATTGTGAGACAAACAAAACCAGCTGTAATTAGGACTGATTTCTTGCTGTGAGACACAAATCAGAGGCTCATTATGACAAAATATCTGCAATCATTTACGGTCTAAGCAAAACATATTCATAGCTTTAGGATACATACACACTTTTAAAGCATGTATCTAATGATTTTATGGTTTTGATGGTTAGATTAAATTAAGAGATTTGCAGTTTCTAAAGAAATACATTTTTCAAGGGGGAAATAACATAAAAATAAAATTGGACATTATAGATACCCTTACACATGCAACAGATGATATTTTGCTAATTGCTCTGCTTTTGAGGTTGTTATGGATATAGATATTTGTTATGCATTGTATTAAACTGATACTGTACATCTTAGTCATCTATAATGTAATTTTTTAATGTCTCCCTTATCCCTTATATGTCATTTAAGCTAGATATTTATAGATAAGCACCAAAAGGTTTCAGAGAAAGCACTTGTTTTATGTGATATGCATACTGTCTTATGTGATATGCACATTCAAGCTCTGAAGACAATTGGACTGCTTTTGTTCCATGCTTGCAAAAATGAATAACTGATCTTCTTTATAATTACTTATGTCTATCATCTCTGTGCTTTTCTCTAATGGGAGGTATCTTCATTCTTCATCTTAAATCATTAATTTCTAATGATAAGTTGCTTGTGTTATACATATAGGATCCCTTATCCAGAAACTCACTACCCAAAAAGCTTCAACAGGAAGGCCATTTGCTACAGAATCAAGTTTAGGCAAATAATTATATTCTAGAATGGATTTCCTTTTTCTCATAATTAAAAATCTGTACCTTGTACATGGTAACTAAGCTGCATGAATGCATATTGGTGGCAAACAATCCTGTTGGGTTTACTTAATGCTTAATTGATTTTATGTAAACTTTATGTATGGTGATCCAAATAAAGAAAACATCCCTTATTTGGAAAGCCCCAGATCCAAAGCATTACAGGTAATAGACCTTGTAGAGCCTGTTCCTAAAGAGACTCATGGATATTTCACCTAATCTGCACTATGGGGCTCTTTTACTTACCATTGATTTTTAGTTTAAAACTCAATACGGTTTTTTTTTTCCGAAAAAGTTGCAGAGAAAAAACGCTGCATCATTTTCAAGATTTTCTATGTATGTATAACTTTATTTATAAAGCGCCACAAGGGTACGCAGCGCTGTACAGTCTTACAGAATACAAAATTACACACAGGGAGGACAAGTGATATAATAAATAAATACAATAAATACATATATGTATATATATATATATATAAGTGCCATGTGGTATGAGACACAGTAGGAAGGAGGTCCCTGCCCCATAGAGCTTACAATGCATTTACTATGCATCTAAACGTCTAAAAATCAGAATCTGACAATTCGCCAGATTAAACTTGCAGAGTTCATGTAGAAGTCAATGGCAAATGTCCCTTTCCTTGAAGTTCTTTTTTTTTACTCAAAACTATTGCATCGATAATTGGATAAAGTTGGGATTTTTGCAGCGATAGTTCGAAAAAGTAGAGTTTTTATAGCGTTAACTAAATCTGAGCTGCCCTCTAAATACACCATTCATTAGACAGAGTTCAACTACACCACCACCCTACAGTACATCTCTGATTTGAAGCCCATGAAGCTAATCAGCCCCTTCTATTATAATTCACAATGGCAAACCTAGTAATAAAAACTTCCACCTGATGTGTGTTTCACTCAATACTAGCAACAAGTAAAATATGTGTCTCTGGTTTTGCCACCAACTTGAATTTGTGCAGCTTAGTTACCATCAAATACAGGTTACTGTTTTACTATTATAGAGATAAAGGAACTCATTTTTATAGTTATATCATATTAATATAACTATACTTTTATATGACTATGAAGATAGTTTCAAGAAGATAGTTTAACAAGTTTCAAGATAAGGGAACCCATAACTGTAATGTTATTTTCTGTTTCAACAATTGGATTTTGGAAATGGTATCATGAGGACCCACTCTAAACAGAATAGGGAGCCATTTTTAGATCACAACCGTTATGTTAAGAATCCTTTTTATATGGGATAGGTAGTGTTCTGTTATGTGCCCCAGTTTTGACCACAATGTCTGCTCTCTCCAAAGACTTTGTGTACTTTTCTTATTATTTTTACCATATGAGGTTACCATAGTAATTTGTCTGCATAATACATGTTGAAAAAACATTTAATGGCTACTGCATATGCACAATGGTGTAATGCATATAAAAGTCAAATTTGCAGTAAAATACAGCTTTAGAGATTGTTTCTTTTTTTCTAGATCTTTTGTGTCATAAATACATTTATTGTGGCATGAGAAGCACAAATCCTGTGCTAAGTCAGTCCCAGTAATTATAATTAGGTCCCGTCAATATAATTGATTTCTTACATTCTTAAAATGTTTGTGAGAACTTTAAAGGTCAAGAAAAAATACCCTCTAATTAAGTATGGCTTACATGCACTATGCTTAATAAAGGCTTGTCACAGCAGTTTGCGGTGTTTGTTATATCTACCATGCTTAGATTTAACAGAAGTCACACTTTTTAATTAAATGCCAATAACAGATTCACAGAGTTTGGTATAAAAAAAAAATGTGGACGCTATTAATAAACCCTGGATGTAGGTTAAAACTTGTTTTGGCAAAATGGGAAAAAAACAAATCTTTTAAATTCTAAGCTCAGTTAAACAGAGGGCTCCCTTTACCTCATATCAGTTATCAGTTGCATTTTTATTTGTAATCGGTCTGCTTAATGTATACACTCATCTATTGTACAGCACTCCAGAATATTTTGGAACTTTATTATTATTAATAACTTGTATTTATAATCATCATCATCATATTTTTTTCTAGAAGTAGATCAGTTTGTTGAAGTCAGTGATACATACACCCAACATTCTAAAAAAGCAAAAAGGGACAAAAGGAAATGGCACACATAGCACATGACCATGCCCATTTTTGCGACCACACCTCCTAACTACCACTCCCATTTTACAAAATTTGGCAGGTTATCTAATGTTTGAACACATTTCTGGGGGTTTTGGGGTCTTGTTTTATGTGTTATTACAGTTTTGCTAGAAAAGGTGAAACCCTACAGCACCTTAGAATTAGATGTCACAGGGCTGATGCTACATTGGTTACAAGGCCACAATGTAGTAGAACCTTTACCATCAGATTCTAGTTGTTATTTACACCTTATTGTATCTACATGCTGAAGTAACTACTATCTCCTGTAAAGGTAATATGCTTTGCTGAGTGGCATTTATAATAAATTGATATTTTGCACTATTGTGATGTTTTGTATTTAACATATGATTCGCTGAATTGGAGTGTTCCATGAAGGTGAATATGCAGACTACATGTGTTTGATATGTATAAATGTAGAACTTCTAATGCACAGATAGGCTCCTGTTATTGCACTGGAAGTTTTATATTGTCTTCTGGGGGCTGCTCTGTCCTGCTACAAACAACCTGTTTCTTGTTTGATTAATTTCGCACTTAATTAAGGGTAGATTTATTAACATTCTAATTTTTGTTTTATAGTTTTTTCTGAAACCACAGAAAACTAATTTCCACCAAAACCATGAATGTCTAGTCAGTTATTAAAAGATCTGAATCACAAATATATTTAAATGCGTTAAGCAAATGAAAAGAACACGAAAACCTACATTTTTTTATTTTTGTAAGAATTTTGTGCACAAAATGAAAAAAAAAACCTGAAAAGCTCTAAAACCCTGACTTAAATAAAAATTGTTTGCCGTGGGCAGCTTCCGTTGACTTCTACATGACCTTAACAGATTTTAGATGGTGAAGTTTTCTTTTACTTTTATGGTTTTTTTTGTTTTGTTTTGTTTTTTTTGCTTAATCACAAATTTTTCATGTAATTAGCACATTTACTAATCCACGAACGTCCGAAAAGCGTCCGAATGCGTTTTTTTCATAATGATCGGTATTTTGCGACTTTTTCGCAAATTGTCGCAAATTTTTTGAGCGTTCAATACGAAAAAATCGCGACAATTCGCGAAAGTCGTAATGGCTATGCAAAAGTCACAACAATTCACGAAAGTCATAATGGCTATGCAAAAGTTGCGACAATTCACGAAAGTCATAATGGCTATGCAAAAGTCGCGTCAATTCACAAAGTCATAATGGCTATGAAAAAGTCGTGACAATTCGCGCAAGTCGTAGCGGCTACGAAAAAGTTGCGACGGTGATGAAAAAATCGCAAAAAATACGAAAAACTCGCAAAATGTTCGTTTCCAATCCGATTTTTTCCCATTCGGGATTTGGATTTGTGGATTAGTAAATCAGCCCTTTAGTGTGTATAGGTGTTTTTGCATGGCGTTGATGCATCTTTAATATGGCTAACAATATTACACAATATATTATTTTTTGCACATCCACTTACTTTTATGTGATATTTAAAGCTGTCTGCAGTACATATAAATTTATATGAACAGATTGTGACTCCCCAGTATTTGAGGCCCAAAACCCAGGCACCTAAGGGTCCACCACCCAGCCACCACCACTCCCCACTCCGCCCCCTGCCTCCACTGCACTGTTTGTTTTGCTTGCAGGCAGGTGTCAGGCCCAACAGAGCCAGGTCCCACCAGGAATATTCCCAGTTTTAAAAATTAGGTGTTCCTCAGTGAAGCAGGTTACAGATAGACACATATTGCTTTTTAAGACTGTTTAGGGATTTTCCTCAAATAAGTCATTTTAAGATTTTTTTTATCCTTCCGTACATCACTAATCAAGTCAACACCATCTGCTATAATTAAAGTACTATATTTTATTAAACCTTGGGACGATACAGTTTGGAAAGATTGCATTTTTTAAAATAAGGTCCTTTGTACACTTTAAGCAATCTTCCTTTAAGGTCAGTGTGTAAAATGCGAAATAACAGAGTACTGTTAGATTCTTCCTGCCTCTGTTAAGTGCTCAAATGGAATCCTGGCGCATCCCTCTTTGCCAAAAAAGCATAAAAGGTGTCAGAAAGTATCTTACTAGTTGTTTAGAAACTGCTCTTTCTGCTAAAAGTGAAAATAATAAACTATTAGATGCATTAGATTTTTTTTATTGTGCTATTGTGTGTTAACATGCTTATATTTGGCGTGCAATAGCAGCACACATGCTATGTTGGGCCATTTTGACAAAAAAAATGCATTTTATCAGAAATATAGAATAGCACAAAATTTGTGTCAGTTTTTGACTTGTTAGAAGCCCATCAATAAATACTTATTTGCTTAGGGCTGTGACAGAGAGGGAGATTAGTCGCCGTGCGACAAATCACCCTTGTCACGGGCGACTAATCTCCCAGATATGCCATCCCACCGGAAAGAATGTACATTCTCGCAGGTTTCCTCTGAGCACCACAATGCCATCTTTGAGTGGTTGTATGCATTGTATAGTAAAGCCAAACATTTTACTATATTGTGTAGAATAAAGGATCCCTTGGAAGAGCACCAGCCTAGGGTAAAATGCAAGCAGCTGAATTGACTGTGGGGGGAGGGGGGTCTAACAAATTACTAAGTTTACACAAACATATCATTAGGGTTGAGGAGACTGCCTCATACAGATACAAATAAACAAAAGGAATTCTTTTGGAATTCATTCCCAGAATTCCTTTTGTTTACTGAGTTTACACACAAACACCCCCAGTGAATTTCACTTTCTTTGTCCTGTAAAATGATATGATATAGTTAGCACAACATATGCCCTCTATTCAAAATAGATGCAGTGGGTTTATTTATGGTAGCATTAAGAAACACAACATGAAAAGCATGCCCTTTTATTTTCCTGTCATTTATATAATGTTTTGCTCTATCCTGAGTATGTTTTCTTGCCACAGTTATTCAAATTAATCATGGGCTCCAAATGGGCCTGTAATAAATAATTCTATTGCTATAGGGTCCACTTACAAAATACAGACTACAAAAATAAAACAACAAACACCCTTCTCCAAACCTTAAATGTCATCTGAGAGTTGACAAAGTAAAAAAAATGCTGACTTTGCCACAAAATTAGAAAGGTTTTCAGAAAAAAAAAAACAATAAACGAGATAGTGGAAGATAAAGTTCCCCTTTAATTGAGCTTCCTATTTTTTAATGAAATGGTCATTGAACATGCATGCATTTAAACATCTAGAAATAAGCTTCATGTTCATGTTCCCTAGGAGTCATTTTTATTCAAGGAAGTACTTTATTGCAGTAATTTATTGTAGACACAGTTTTAAAGTTTCTGTTAAACCTGTATTCATGTAAAACACTGACAAGCATGCACTGTCATTGCAATGCAATGCCTATTCTTGAAAGACTCAGAAACTAGTTTCAGTCCCTGCGGATTATGTATTAATGGGGCAAAGTTTGCTCCAGTTCTGATAAATTATAGCACATAGTCAGTTACTAGCATTTGTGGCCTTTCTAGAGCAAATGTTGGCCCTTTTATTACACGATCACAACAGATTTCATTTTTTAAGTGTTTCAAGGAAAATATTACTACCAAGTTGCGTAAGTGAAATCTAGTTTACTTTCCCTTTATGTTTTTGTTGAACTGCTTTAGCACAAGAGGATGTCTACATCTTCCTAATGGCACAGCTCAAGGGATCAAAAGAGCACTTTATTGTGTTCCGTGACTTTTTCCTTAGATGATAAATGCATACAAGCAGCTCAGTGGGAAGACTTCAGAAGAGCTTTGTGTTATGATTTACTGCACATAAGTTGTCATTGCTGAAAAATGGCCATATAAATAGCTGTAGCGCTTTTTTTCCCCTCTAATCCTGAGAGCAGTTGTCTTCTGTTGTGCAGCTGTCTTCATGATAAATATATATTTCCTATTTTGGCAAGGATTTTATTGACTGGTGTCTAGTTTTCAGTGTCATCAAAATGCACTTTTTTATATTGACTTTTTATTAGAAAAATGAATCATGCAGTCAGTTTCCACTGTACTGTTGTCTTGTATAACATCTAAAATGAGCACTAGGAATCATATTAAAATTGTGTGCCATCCACCATCTGTCAGTTGCTTAGCATGCCATAAAGCAAAATATTTGAGAGGTAGTATAAAGAAACTTTGGCTTCTTTTTTATATATCATTTAGCCCAATCCAAGGAAGCTGTCTGTTTTTATACATTATTCTTCTGTATTCTAACTCTGGTTTGACCTGTGCGCCCTTCTCCTTTTGTGTGCCTTTAATTGCCTACAGCAATCTTCCAATAGTGAATAATGATCCATTCCTATTATGGAGATATTATTTGGTTGAACATACCTTTAGCAACTGAGCCAAGGAGTTTACAGACGATATATCGTTCTATGATCCTTACAGTCATTAGTACAGATTGGAGAAGAGCTGTTCCTAATAAGTGTTGTTAGAAGAAGAAGATGTAATTACTAGCGTTATCATCATTTAAATTGAAAGCTATGGTACATTTCGCAGGGCAGCATAATGGAACGTGAAAGACAATATTAATTCAATTACACAATTAATACTTGCTAACGCTCAGAAAAGAAGACCTTGCTGCACTTGTAGATGAAGGTCAAGGAGCTGCCCAGGTTGGCAGTATTTCTTTTTATTACATTTCAGCATAAATTACAGGGATGATTTATTTATTTTTTGCCACTTAAAGAGAAACAAAGTTGCATATTGAATTGTTAAAGAACTGCCATGTGACATAGCACTGTGCTACGTAAGTATATATATTAGATATGTTTAAAACATAAGCACAGAAAAACTTACATTTTACACAAATATTTACTGAAAAATGATACCTAGTGCCTTTTCAGGGGTAATCATCACAACAACATGTTATTTGTTTCCCATTATGGGGCTATCATGGCGGTGCAGAATTTTATTAGTGCTAAGACGGATGGAGCTACTTGTAGCAGCTACAAAAACACGTGTGTCTAAGGCAGGGTGCTTTCTGGCAGTTTGTAAATGTGACAGGTAGCTGCTACTAAGTAGCTCTGTGTCTTTACCCTTATAAGTTGCTTGTATTATTTCAAGCACTTTTCCCCCTTAGCAACTCCCTATACTCCTTGTTTAATTGTTCACTTTACACTGAGCAGTGACTGTTCAGGAAGGAATAGCTCATTATTAAACAAAATTAAATATTAATGATAGGATTAGAATAGTGCTTGAAAGAAATATACAAATCCTGTTGCCTGTACACAAGCAGCATGCTCTTTTTTTTACAGAAGATCAGTTCACTGTTCTATTTGGCAGTGAGAATTTTGTGTGTTGTATTACTGATTTCAGGATTAGACCACTGTAGTGCAGGGGTACCTGTTTTAGTTCCAACTTGGCCTGTTGCCTAGGTAGCATATTATGAACTGGCATTACAGTGCTGCTGTTAAATAAATAATAAATAGCCACAGTTATAATTTTAATTATTAGATTTGGCAGTGGGCAGTGGGTTTTATTTTTATTCCCCCTCAAAATAACTATTTCACAGTTGGCTACTTAGGCTAATGCCACATGGGCATACTCTCAGCAAGCCGAAAAAAGGTTTGCCGAGAATATGCCCCGCTACTGTAAATTTAGCCTACCTTGTGCCTGCACCCAAATGAATGGAATACGTTTGGGTGCAGGCACATGTAGCCGGTATCCGTCAAAAAAAACGCAAGACTTCATATTTTTGGTGGATATCGTCTACATGTGCCTGCACCCAAATGCATTTTATTCATTCAGGTGCAGGCACAGGTAGGAGCATATGGCACTATTTTCAGCAAGCATTTTTTGGCTTGCCGAAAATATACGCCATGCGCTAAGTGCGGCATTAGCCTTAGACCAAGACAATACTAGCTGAATAACATAGTGCCTAATAATTGCAACCTGTACAATCAGTTGCTCCTGCTGGAAGCTTTGGATCTACTGTAACTTTTTTTTGTAGCAGAAACATTGTTAGGTCTTATTAACAAAAAATATTATATATATTAACAACTGTAAGAAATGAGCAATATGAGTATTATGTATAATAGCCCCTTCTGCAGTGATTTTCAGACTGTTTGGGCTCAGGCACCCTTTTATCATCAATCGACTAAAAACTTCCCTTACCTGGTTCCAGGGATTTCTAGAACAGAAAATACATTTTGTAAAGTGCATCTTAGTCAGCCATTCTAGAAATACTTTATATAGGATAGGAAATTACTGAACTTACTGAGTGCTGAAAATTTTTCAGGATTCTCCAGTTACTCAATTTTGATTTGGGTGTGTTTGCCTTTCCCTCTTACTTACAGTAAATAATACCAGTTTATGATAGTCCCTTTGTATCTCCCAATATTCATCTCGATCTGAAAAATTATTTTGTCTGCACACAAGGTGATAGTCCCATACACGGACAGATACAAAATTGGACAGCTTTCGATCTGACAGGTTTGATTTTTCCATCGGAACTGCTTGTTGATGCGGGCCTTGGTCTGACTGCCCATATACTCACTGTTTTAATTCCACTGTTTGGCACTAGGTGGGCATATCGGTGTATGGCCACGTGCCACAGTGAGATTTGTCTCTTGCAGTTGAATCTTGGCTACCGGTGGTAAACCACATGTGTTTTTTTTCTTTCCGGAGTTTCCCGAACTTTCTTGCATAGGAAATTCAGATAATGAAGCTATGCGTATGCCTTACAACCTGCAATTCACTTTATTGCCTGTGGGCAGGCATTTTGGGGCGATTAGTCGCCTGTGGTAAACGAGATTTAACTCTGTGTTAGATTGACTTTGATTTAGCACAATTTCAGTCCATTATTTATGTCTGATAAAAGTATATAGTGCACTAATCATTTCTTCTATTAAATGACAAACACGGCAGCAATTCAGTCTAAAACGTGATATTCACCTGATGTAAATGTTGATTAGCATCATTCTGGATTGTCTTTTAATAAAGGCTTGATTGTGGGGTAATTGTCAGTGCTTGCATTATGTCATTTAAAAAGTTATTGAAGTAATTATTGATAATTATCTGTTTACAGAAGGTGGTTATTTGTCACTTAGAAATTAGTACTTACTCTTTAATCAAGTTAATTAAAGGGAGGCTTAATAAGATTTTAAAGCCAAAACTGTGTCCAGGCTATGGCATGCGAAGTCCCATGCAGCACTCACATGTGTAGCTAGTGATTAACTTTCTTTATATTGGTGATATTGAGGGTTTGCTTTTTGATGCTCTGTGTTTAGTACCTTAAAGTATGATTTCAGGGTGGAATTTCTCTCAATGATAGTATGTTCTTAGTGGCAGTATCATTTTGTCAAGGGAGATTTTGTCAGGCTTTGTGATAGCATCTGATCTTACGGAGACTTAGGCAAATTGCGGGGCCACGTATGCCATCCCACCGGCAATTTACATTCTAGCCGATGGAATGGCATTGCGGGGAGATTGGACGCCAGCAACAACGAAGATTTGTCACGCGGTGACTAATCTCCCTTTGTGTCACTGCCCTAAAGGACCATTTATTCACATGCAAGTACAGTGTAAACGTGCAATTTTATACACAATTTACAATGGCTGTTACCCAGCATGCTGCGTTTTTTACCCTGGATTGTACTGATGCACACACTGTCAGTTCAGGAACACAAATGCAGCATGTCCCCCCTCCCCCCAAGGATGCCCAGGAGTTTGCATCTAATACAGTTACAGGACAGAAAATGTCCTGAAAATGTTTGGAGTCAGGAATGCATTTTTTACAGCACTTGGCATTAAAATTAAGTCTTTGCATTATTCTTGTATATTGACAGTCGGCTGTAGGAACCTTGGAGCTACTGCCACCTAGCTTTAAAGGAGAAGGAAAGTCATTTTGCCATTTTACTGCCAATAGATTAGCCATATTAGTGCCACCTAGAACACTATATTTATTCTGCAGAATGCCTTAAAGAGCCCTAGAAGCTTTCTCTGTTCGTTTAAGATAGCAGCTGCAATTTTATCTTGGTCTTGGTAGCTTTCTGCTGCAGCTCTAGTTGTTGGTAGCTCAGATCACACATTCTGATGGGAGGGGGAGGGAGTTTTTATGAATTCTTTGGGGGGGGGCAGGAGAAGGGAGAGGAGTTGCACAGAAGGATTTTTCTGAGAGGAAGTCTGACCAAAGAACATGTGTACACAAAAAAAGACAGGAAATCCTGTGTTTCTTTTGATAGAGGACTCAGTACAGATTTTCTGTGAGTGCTTATAGCCATATTTACATACACCTTTCTGATAAAGCTTACTTTAGGTGGCAGAAACTACAAAGTTCCCCTGCATTATATATATATATATATATATATCCAAAAAAAAGACCAGCAACACCGAGTTATATTCCAAAAAGATCAATCGTGTATTAAGAAGCATGAACAGCCAACGATACGTTTTGGTCCCCATCGGGACCTTTCTCAAGGCGCATATATATATATATAGCGAACCCCGGGTGGCACGCTGCTTCAGCTCTTAGCTCGGGTGCAAGGTAAATGATTTAAATATCCAAAAAAGACCAGCAACACCGAGTTATATTCCAAAAACAATCAATTGTGTATTAAAAACGCATGAACAGCTGTTCATGCGTTTTTAATACACAATTGATTGTTTTTGGAATATAACTCGGTGTTGCTGGTCTTTTTTGGATATATACATATATACATATATACATATATATATATGGCTGATTTACTAATCCACGAATCCGAATCCCGAATGGGAAAAAATCGGATTGGAAACGAACATTTTGCAACCTTTTCGTATTTTTTTCTTCACTGTCGCGACTTTTTCGTAGCCGTTACAACTTGCGCAAATTGTCGCAACTTTTTCATAGCCATTATGACTTTCGTGAATTGTCACGACTTTTGCATAGCCATTATGACTTTCGTGAATTGTCGCGGCTTTTGCATAGCCATTATGACTTTCGTGAATTGTCGCGACTTTTTCATAGCCATTATGACTTTCGTGAATTGTCGCGACTTTTGCATAGCAAAAATACCGATCATTACAAAAAAAACGCATTTGGACGCTTTTCAGACGTTCGTGGATTAGTAAATGTGCCCCATAGAGTCCAAAATGGGGAGCACACAACACAATAGTCCTAAACTTTGGTGCCAGAGCTAG
Organism: Xenopus tropicalis; assembly: GCF_000004195.4. NCBI lineage: Eukaryota > Metazoa > Chordata > Amphibia > Anura > Pipidae > Xenopus > Xenopus tropicalis. Next base: position 79,619,265 of record NC_030677.2, on the reverse strand, counting down.
AAATTCTACAAGCAGGTAAAGAATGTCGGCACTCTTAGGATTTCCACAATAAAGCAAAAAATTCTACAGACTTTTTTAAGATGCAAGTGGTGAGATTTATTACCAACGTTTCAGTCCTTTCTTAGGACTTTCGTCAGGGTCCTAAGAAAGGACTGAAACGTTGGTAATAAATCTCACCACTTGCATCTTAAAAAAGCCTGTAGAATTTTTTGCTTTATTGTGGAAATCCTAAGAGTGCCGACATTCTTTACCTGCTTATATATATATCCAAAAAAAGACCAGCAACACTGAGTTATATTCCAAAAACAATCAATTGTGTATTAAAAACGCATGAACAGACTGTGTAATACACAGTTGATTGTTTTTGGAATATAACTCGGTGTTGCTGGTCTTTTTTGGATATTTAAATCATTTACCTTGCACCCGAGCTAAGAGCTGAAGCAGAGTGCCACCCTGGGTTCGCTATATATATATATATATATATAAATTCCATTTGCTTTCATTACTTTGCAATACAGGATAGATTACAGATATGAATGCTATTTTAGGAAGCACAAGCCAGTTAGGTAATTTGAACTTTTTCACCTTAGTAAATAGGTAATAGCTTTGACCCACCCCATTGCCTCTGTGTAATGCCTTTTTAAGATCTGACTTAGCCCAGCAACAGCATGGAACAGAGCCGTGCCAATGTGGAGGGGGGTGGAGAGACATAGGGATTTATATGCTTGGAATATGCATCTTTTTTATTATATTGTAAAGTTTAAGTTTTGTCATTATTTGAAAAATACATATACTGTATATATATATATATACTATTTTGACAATACTTTCCATTTAATAGGTAGGAAGCTGAAATGCAAATGTTATACATAAATGTAACATACTTTGTGCCTTTTGTTCTAATTGTGAATAATCTATTTCTAAACAGGGCAAACAGAGAGATTAAAGCTAATAATCAACTCCTACTTAGGGCTCTGGCACACTGGGGAGATTAGTCGCAAACAGGGAGTTAATCGCGGGCGACTAATCTTCCCCGTGTGCCAGAGCCCTTATCTATAACCAAATCAGTAGGTGAAGGATGGAGGTTGTGTTCTGTTCCTATATTTAAATGTATTCTCCTAATGTATTCTTTACTATCAGTCCTAGGTCAAAGTACTCCAAATAATACATTATCTACTGACACTGGTCCAACCACAGATTACTCTCTCTATACTACTCTTCCCCAAATGTCCAGTGCGTCAGCTTCTGTTTCAACATCCATTGCCACAAATTCAACTGAAATGGCTACATCACATGTATCAGACGAGTACTCTACAAGCAAACCAGTAGTTGCCACCACATCTACAAGCAATACAACAGCTTCATTAGTGAATTCTACTGTCAAAGAAACTACATTATCAGCTACTACTTCAGCAGTTACATATACCAATTCAACAGGGAAAACAGACCTTTCAGTGCCAGCGTTTAGTACGTCTCCAATGACTCCAAGTGCTACCCAAAACATCACTGACACAGCCAACATTACACATCTCTCTACGGTATCCTCAAATTCAACAGATCATGTAACTGGAACTGAACTGACTTCAAATCCTACAGCAACAGACTCAAATCTATCTACAATGGATGTCACCACCTCATTACCCAAAATAACAAAAGAAACCCAGAATACAACTGAAACAAGCAGTACTGTAGGTACTAAAGAAACAACTGTATATAAAGTAGATAGTGAAGTGACAACATCACCATTTACTATAAGCACAAGCCAAACATCAACCTCCAAGAAAGAAAGTGAGACAAGTGAGGCTACTACTGTTGCTGGCATTGGAGAACCAAAAGCATTGAGTTCAGGTAAGTCAGACCATTTTGAAGTAGATTTCAAAAGGTATTTTTCATTTGTCATACAATGAGATCCCCATCGTTGTGATTGAGCCTAACGATAAGATCAGCCTTAGGTGCGCAAATCTGGGAAAGATCTTATAATGTATGGCCAGCTTCAGTTCTGGGTCTTTTTTATGCATATCCATTATTGATAGAAGGTTTGGAAACTTAATTTGGCCATACACAAGATCTGCTCGTTAGGAAATGGTAAAATTACCTGATTTCCATAGAGAGCTTATTAAATTTGTATTATATCCGATAATTACTGATCGTTAAAAGTGCGAAAATTTTATTGTGGTACAATTGTTCTGAAATTTTCGTATCCGAACGATCGTAAACGGCGAGAAAAACGTTCTGACTTTGATCCTTCAGTGATTTTGAAGTGATTTTTGGAAGCCTCCCATAGGACTCAATGGCACTCTGCAGCTCCAACCTGGCCAAAGGAAAATCACGATACCGAAGCTTGAATGAATCCAAAACTTTTGTACTTTCGAACTTTCGTGACAAATGCGATTTTGTTGGACAAATTGTCAGAAAGTAGGAAAAAGTTGCAGAAATTTATGAAAAAATCGCAGAAAATATGCACAGTTCTTAAACTTTGAAAAAATACAAATTTTTTGTAATAGTCTTAATTCGTACATTAATAAATGTGCCCCTTAGTCATACATTTAGTCATTAGTAAATATGAGTGGGAGCTACAACCTAAAATACAAAAATTTGAATATTGAGTATCATAAGAAGGGCACTTGTTTAGACAGAAAGTATGAATAAATATCTTAAACACAACACACATCACTCTATATAACAAAATGCAGACCTCTATTATTAGTTACAATTGCTACCCAAGAGCTGAGTTTATAGGAGTGCCGACACATAACTGATAATGATAGATTTTATTAGCTCGGCAACACTAACACAGATCTAGTGCACCAAAAGAATGTCATCACAGTGTTCCTTCCAGTAAAGTCCATGCTTAATTTATAATTGTCATCATTCTGAGCCGTTACTTAAGGTTAGGGTGGCTGCCAATTTTAACATTTAATAAAAGACAAAATATGTGAGTTTTATTTCACTTGTTCTCTTTTGCTGCATCTCTCAAACAATAAGCGGTTCGATGTTTTGCTTTTTCTTAGGTTTATTCCTTTAATCAAAAGATATATTTTATTGGTTATCTGTCTCACATTTATAAGGATGGCATTAACTTATACCAACTACAAATTGGACACATGCCCTAATCTAGTCTGTAAGCAACCTTGAGCAAAAAGGATTTATTTTATAAAGTCTGATAATAATTTCATAGTTTGACATTCATATCTGCACGTGGGAGCTTATGAAACCTGAAAAATCTTTATGTCTGTTACTGTTCTTTTGGGCATTTTCTTGGCACAAGCAAATATCAGCTCACTTGAGCATTGGCATATATCATAGGGAATCTTGAATATGATTAGCGCATGAGTGGTGCAGTGATACACTTAAAGGGGAACTGCTTAACTTTGTTCAGTACTTATAGGCAGCTTGTGTTCTGATCAGAGAGGAGTGGGAGTGGTCCAACCATTCTTGACTGACATCTAAAATTTAACCCCCACCTGTCCATCTTTCCTATCTGATAGAAAACCTAGAACAGACTTTGAAGAAGGTCTAAAAATTAACTTAATTTCCAGACTTCACTGTCTTGACACTTTCTTTCTCACTCACCTGACTCACTAGCAAACACCTAGAACTTTATTGGTTATTTATGAGAAAAAAATTAAAGAAGCCACATATCACTTGCTTTTTATGAGCAGCAGCAATCGAGTTAGCAATTGTAGTTTAGCACAAAGGCCCAGCAATTTGAAACATACACGCCAAGTGAGCTGGCAGGTGAATGTGGAAATCAAACAAAAACTTTATGGCATCCACTTACACTTTTCCATAAAACTACAATTTGCCTTTTGTATATAAATGGTGTCGGAAAAAACAGTAATTTGCGCTACTGTTTGTGCAATAAATTGTAGTCATTCTTTATAGGTATACAAGCTAATCGATAACATATTAGACTCAGTTGGCTAATCAAGAAGCTTGATAGTTAGTCTACAAGAGAACTCTGAGAGACCTAGAGAGGTGTCTGTAAATTCAACATACAGGAGTCTATGTGCCTGTACACACACAGTTGCCTGTGCAGAGGTCTGTCATATTGCTGCAGCTGTTGTGTCACTGTCACTGGTATGAAGGAAGTCCCTTTTATACACTCTTTCATTATACCTGCATCTGGCTATTGAAGTAAGATTTCTATCTGTGTGTAAATTGCAGGAGGGTGTCTGGCAGCTGATGTAAGGCTGCTGGTGGGCAGCACAACCCAAATGCAAAAGAGCATGAAGTGCTGTGTGTATGAGGATATAAACAATAAGCTGCTTTACTGTTATATGTATAAATGCAGCTTAATCAGCACCCAGCCCAGTCTGGCTCCTTTCCTTTACTTCCCCTTTGCACATGTTTGCTGTTAAGGGGTGTGGCCCCATGACATGCCACAGCAAATCAGCTTTCACTCTGCTCTGTCACTCACATATTTCTAGAGGGTGGGAGATGGGAGGCTGTGTCAGTAATTAGCCATAACTTTGTAACAGTCCAAAATTTTTTTTCGCTATAAATTGTCAAAATGTTTGTCTAGATTTTATATTTTCAATATTATAAAATCATTTTTCATGATAGTTCCCCTTTAAAGAAGGGTACAAGGGCTTAAAAATTTTTTTCACTGTAGGTTCCTATTAATTAATAATTACACTTAATATACAAAAATAATTAAACACGTAAAGTATAAGAGTGCAATTGGTCTTTATTTTTTATTATTTGTATTTTTCTTTTAGTTTTTTCACTTTTTGTTCAGTAGCTCTTCAGTTTGGAATTTCAGCAGCTATCTGGTTGGTAGGGTCCAAATTTTCTTTAGCAACCAGGGAGCAGTTTGAATGAGAGGCGGGTTTATGAATAGGAGAGGACCTGAATAGAAAAAGAAGTTATAGAATGTAAAAATAACAGTAAAAATGTAGCCTTACAAAGCAATAGTTTTTTGGCTGTGGGGGTCAGTGACTTCTGTTTGAAAGTAGCAAAAAAAAGAGAGTGGGATTAATCAATGCACATTCCCTGGTCCCTTGTTTCATAAGTAAATTATCTATGCTAGTGCATAGGGGTTTTTAGTTACAAAATTATGATCATAAGATTGGCAAGCCACCAATACCACGTCAAGGTAAACCCCGTATGGTGGTCGTATCTATTTATCTCTGGTCATATTTTTCAAAGGCTGGCACTCCCGTGCACAGTAGCCATTCTTGACCTGGGGGCTGAATGGTCAAGAATGGACTTTACAAAATCACCCCCCGCTGAATTCTGGACTTTTAAGATGGGCTAAAACTAGGAAAAAGGTCTTCAAAAGTGGTACATTACGTGGCCAGTGCCCCACCACAGTTGTGTACAAGGAACAAGTATCTTCTGGCTACCTCTTGTTCTGATCCTCAGATCAAATATAGAATTTAAAAAATTAGCACAAAAAGGTAATTTCTGATAGAGATCAGGGGAATAGTTTAGTCCTATTCTCTTATCCAGTACAAGAAGGAATAATGAGTTATGTATATTAACCTTTTATCTTTACTTTTTTGTTGCCTGTGCTCTCTGGCATAATAAATATCATAAATAAACATCCATTTTAAAATAATGAACTGTAAGGACAAGTGACACTAAATCATTCCGATCTCTGAAGAAAAAGGATTTCTTGCTTAATAAATAAAAATATTCCGGTATAATAAACAAAAAGTTGTCAATTATAAATATAATGAGCTGTAAGGGGAAGTTATTTCAGTAGGAATAAGAAGACTTTTTGTTACAAATTATATTTATAGGGATAATGATATAATTAAAAAGAGGAGGAAACACTTTTTCAAGTGCCCACCCATACGCCACCATCTCAGCACTCATAAAGGCAACCATACTCCCCTGTACCTAGCCCTGAATTGCAGAGGTACACAATTTTTTTGCCTTAGAAAAAAAATGGAGTACATCTGTGAACATACCATGGGTAAACTAAACAGGTTCCATCCCTAGGTAGAAGGTACATACAAACTACTTCACAGTAACAGTCAGATATCGTCTTGCAGTTTGTTTAACCTGATACATCATGTAATGTGATCCAGGGCAGAAAGTCCATCTGTTCATTAGATCACAAGGTAAGATCACTTAATATGAAGCACAGTAATATGAAGCAATGAAAGGCAGTATATGTGACAAAAATATAAAATTCTGTTACAGTGACAACAAGCAGCTTCTGTTGACATCATTAGAAATTCCACTTCAAATAATCACCCTTCATAAGTAACATAAATTAAAATGTTTTATAGCAAAATTATACTGATTATTATGTGTATGAATAATCTTCAGGTGTTAGAAATCCATACAACAGCCCTTACTAAAGTGCAGTCACACTAAATGAGTGCAAATGTTGTTTTAACTGATGCCAGTTTCTGGTAACTTTGCCCTGTGGGAGGAGGATTTCTAATTAGCCAAATGTGAGAAAAGTGAATGGATCTGCCAGAAGGACTGAGGTAAAGTTAGACCTCAGTAAATGAGTCTAGTTCAGTCTAACCAAGCCTTTAATAAGTTGCAGAAAGGGTCAGACAATGGTTGAATTCTGGCCTATCTCTCTCTAAGGAGCTATAAGCTAAATAACTCAGCTAGCAAGAGCAGGACCAGTTCCACTGAGGAGTAGTTTGGAGACAGTTCTCCAAGGCGATAGATAATGTGTAACAATTATCTGAAAAGGGACTCAGGCTAGTTCTACTTTGTGAGAAGCATCCTTTGAAGGAGATTCAAACTACTAATGGGTACTGGTGATCTTAAGCCTTTACAAGTTCTGTTTCTTATAGGTAATGGTAAGAAATCCTCTGTACTTGCTTTTGTTGCTATACTACTCAATAAGTATTTGCTTCACTGTTTGTTGTACTTACGAGAGTGACGGCTGCTACTATTAAATCCTATCAATAGTTACAAATCACTATTGTCTATTCATTTACCAAAGTATTTATAATGTGAAAGTGGCAGTTTAGCTTCCATAATTCATCTCCCAATACCATTGCAAGGGAACAGCTGAGAGAGGGTGACCGAACTCTACTTGTCAGCAGCTGGGTCATCCAACCCCCACTATCTACCCATTATTATTATTATCAGCTGAGTAGATTTTCAGACATATCTAAAAGAGATATGGATCATCCTGAGCAGATTTTGATTAAACATTGTTTTGTTTGGACCTAGGTGCACAGGGAGATACCAGCCAGTTTGGACAGTACATTTACTTTACTTGTACATATGGTATGGGCTATTCTGCTTGGGTGGGTCTACTTTATCTACAGCTATTTGTAAAATGTACCGGTATAGGGCCATTACCATAAAAATGCTTCATGTGCATCTTCAATTAAAACTAGCCAATTTCATAAATACTGTATATATTATTGCAACTGAATGAGTGATAGTCTTTATAATAGACCTGCCTGCAAAATAAATATGCCACAAAACAAAGCAAGATAATGCAGATGTCACAGCAAAATGACAAAATTTGATTGCACATCCAAACCCATTCATGGTCCCTATAGGTCTGCTTTCAGGCCTTATGCCTGAAGGTCCAAAGAAAGCATTATTAAGAAGTACTGGAAAGGAGTAACCGGTACAGATTAGCAGTGCAAACTTTTATTTTTTATGTTCCTTACATGCAGTGGCACAAGGGACATTTTTCAATTAAATCTACACTGCCAAATCTTTAGTTTCCTACCCACCAGTAGTACTAGGAATACTCATGCCAGAGACCAGAGTCCATCAAGTTCAACCCTTATAAGTAAACCCAGCACACACAAATCTATACTGACCTATTTATACACTCACATACATAAACCATATAAACCAACATCAATACTAACTGTAGATTTTAGTATCATAATAGCCTTGGATACTTTGCTTGTTCAAGAATTCATCCAGGCCCCTCTTAAAGGCATTAACAGAATCTGCCATTACCACATCACTAGGAAGGGCATTCCACAACCTGACTGCCCTCACCGTGAAAAACCACTACGCTGCTTCAAATGGAAGCTCCGTTCCTCTAATCTAAAGGGGTGACCACTGGTGGGAAAAAAGAACATTCCGTATCTGCCTATAATCCCCTCTAATGTACTTGTACAGAGTAATCATGTCCCTTTGCAAGCGCCTTTTTTCCAGAGAAATAACCCCAACCCTGACAGTCTAACCTCATAGTTTAAAGCTTCCATTCCCCTTTACCAGTTCATTAATATGGACTGAAGCCCAAAACTGCACTGCAGCTTGTTTTCTCCACTGGTGCATATATGCCTAAGGAAACCATTCTGCTTGTCTACTGTAAACTGCTTACATGAGAAAAGAACTAATCAAACAGTAGAGAAATGCATTTCTTTAAGGCTTGCTATAAATGTTCACAAGGGATATCAGTATATTGTGACTCAGTGGTAAAACATTCAAGGGGGTGGTAGATGGTGCTGCATAATCTTGAAAGGAAACTTGGCACTGCGGAGCCACATCAGTTGCTAAAGCCAGGCTTTGTATTATTGATAAGAGAGTAACGCCAGCTGACCTAAGGTTGACTGGAGCTGCTGTATATTTAGGAGAAGCAGGAAATGTAATGGTTTCTAATTTGTAGAAACACACAGCAAACTATAAATGGGAAGGCAAGCACAAAGAGCAAAAGTGCACAAATACTTCTTTTGTTCTCAGGGAGCTACATCAGAAGAATCAGTCGTGCGTTTCATGAGAGAACATCCCCAGAAGAGTTTGTTCTCTGTGACGTCTGTTACATATCCTTATTGAAAACTGGGTAGAAAGATGTTTGTCAAATGTAAGAGCTCTTCAATTTCTCCGTGGCCTTTGTAGATCTATAGTATAAACATTGCATTAGATTAAGAATAATACATCTACAGAAGATTCATTGTCATTCCGCATTGCAGCTGCGTTACCTTCACACTTAATGCATGTGATATTGCTGTCCAACTACTGATCGCTGAGCGTAACTACTAGTTCATCTGTGTATAAGATTCATTATGGAAGAGATGGTTTGCAAACATAAAGAATATAAAATGTCATCCCAGATGTTAAAGAATATAAAATGTCATCCCTAAATATCTTTTTCTTCCATTTAAGAGTTATACACTCTGATGCCCATGGCCATCTCACGCAGCCCCAGTTTCAGAAATCAGTTTGGTTGCTAACTATGGTGTTTTTTCTGTGCAGCATGAGTCAAGCAGTATACATGGTTCCTGTCTATAACATTATGCTTAGTAGCCTTGTATACTTGTTTCTGATTAGCTCCCATTGCCAACGTGGCCAGAGACCAGTTTGATTTATATTATATTGCTGTGGGTTACTAGTTAGGTGAATTAAAAAGTGAATTTAGATGCACCTAGATTTTCTTAATGGTCTATTTGTACCACTTTATATAGCCCTAAAATATGTTTTATATCAAGTGAAATTCTTTTCATCAATGTGTTTTTTTCAAGTCAGATAGTTACACAATTTTTCCACAAAATTTTTAGTAAAGGGGAAAATTTGTTAAAGAGACCAACACAACACAGAACCCCTAATATACCTATCACTGTAATCTGTTCCTTCAAAAAGTATGAATAAATACAAATTTTATATGCTGAAATCCAGCAAAAGAGTTCTTCTCGTTCTCAATCATTTGAAATCCTGGCAGGGGAGGAGGAACTAAAATATTGATGTTACAAATTGTAACAACTTCTCCACAGCTTACAGAAAGCATGCAGGAAACACATAACCCGCAATGCATTGCACTGTGATAATACTTTACTTAATGACATCACATGTGCAGGGAATTGTGGAATTTGCAGGATGCAGACTGAAGGCAGGCTGAGTACAGCCGACTACTACAGTCTAATGAGATTAGACTTTAGCAGCAGCCTCAGTAAAAACATGCTCAGTAAAAACACTTCAAGTGCTCATTCAGGCAGACCTGCATGATACAAATACAAATAAAGAAAAGTTGTGTCTGATTTTTATTGTGTTCTATGCTCTGTGCCCATTCGTTATGTAATTATAGCTTGGCTGGTACCAGTTACCAACAGCTGCCCTTGATGAAGTGCCCTGCGACTGCTGGAGTCCCTCACCCTGACAACCTGTTGACATGCACTTGTGCTGGGACACTGATAAAAGGACATAGTTATAACAGCAAAAAAAATATAATAGAGCAACGATAAAAAGCCAAGACCAGAAGGAAATTTGCTATTAAGTTAAAGGAAATGTTTACCCTTAATAATAGTTTCAGAAAATAAATAATTTTGTCTGCTTAAACAATACTGACAATGTGGTTTCATTAACACAAATGTAGCATTTTTAATATATGAACTAAAAGCTGCACATCCCCTTTTGTAGACATTGTTCTGTACTTGTTCTCCATTCAAGTATATTGTTTGTTCTTTTTTTCTGAAGTCCCTGACCCTGACAAAATTCTAAAAGATTTTATAGAAATTATGTTTTAGATTATTTTTTCAAAAATTTTTTTCAAAATGTTGGCATGTATCATATTGAAATGTTTAATGACATTTTAAGACATTTATTTTGATGTCACATTTTTTCTTTATTCTTTGCAGGTAGTGTTGCTGCCATAACAATAATTGTAATTTTATTGGTCTTGTTGGTGTTTGGAGGAGCAGCCTTTTGGAAAATAAGGTGAGTGGAGAATGTTTCTGCTATTTTTTAGGGGAGGCAAAAACTGAAATGAAGAATTCACTGAAATGTGTGTGTATATATGTAATAGATACAGTAGTACAGTAGTACATCATACTGTCTCTATTGTAATGTCAGTGATTCATAAACCTCCAAACTGACTGATGTCACTAATGTTATGAAATTCTGTATACCTTGACTCTCTAACAACCATAAGGAAAGATGGCAAATTGAAATTGTGGATTAGTGCCCAGCCTCTTTTGGTACTCCCCTAATCCATTTTTCTGTTTTCCCTCATGACTCCTACCCAAAGTATTTCTCTTACAGATCATTCTTTGCCTTAGTTCTTTATTGTTCCTGCTACATTTGCCTTTCACCTCCTCCTGTATATCTCATTTTCATTTTCCAACCCCTATCCTTTTTCCAACCCACTCTACAGTTGACAGATTACCATCTGCCCTGCTTGGCACATCTTTATTGTGCTAAGAGGAGATGTCACATGGAAACTTTTATTTAAAAAAAAAATTGCACAGAAAAAAACACATGCACTTTGTTATTTGAGGAAAAAAAGCCATATTTCAAAGGTAAAGGGCATTTGCAAAAAGAATCTAAAAGGAACTAATTTGGTTCACTTAAGTTCACAAAAGAACAAACTCATCTGCTATTTCCTCAGAATATTCTAGTGATCACTTTTGAGACGAGTGTTGCAAACTATTATTAGACGCCTTCGGAATCCGGACAGAGGAACTGGTGTATGCTATTTTATGTCTGTCTAGACAAAATATATTTAAGCTAAAAGAATAGATACATTTCACATTATATTATGAAATATTACTGCATTATTAAAGAATGTAGTTAATAATGTATGCAAATCATATGATATATTATAAATATGTATTAATGCAAATCATATGATATATTATAAATATGTATTAATGACATACAATCTAAGCATTCAAAATTGTCTGGATTTGTAGAATGACGCTAATGTCCGGGGGTGGCGTGCTGTCCACAGGACACATGGGAGCTGGGGGGTTGAGTATGGGCCACATAGAAATCCAACCTGTTCACTGTGGGGTGGTGTGGTTTCACAACTGGTGTGGGTTGAGTTGGCACTGCATGGAAACCCAACCTATTTACTGGTAATCTGTGTAAAACTGGCTTTACTTTTGTGCTGTTGCTGTTTTTGCATTATTTAATGTTTTGTTCAGCAGATCTGGAGTTTGGCATTTGGTATTTAAAGGAAAACTATACCCCCATAATGAATACTTAACCAAGAGATGATTTATATTATGTTAAGTGACCTGTTAAAGAATCTCGTCAAACTGGAATATATATATATATATATTTAGTGATGGGCTGTGTGCTTCCTTAGAGATCACATGACCAGATGCAGCTCTAACTGTAACAGGATGAAGTGTGGAAGTAAAATGGCCTAGCATGTATGTGTGCCTTGGCTTGTTTGTGTGCACTGTGAATTCCATGATCCCGGAACTTAATTCTTTGTATGCCAATTTTCTATGTAGGCATACCCAATAACACATACTACTAAAAAAAGTATTTTTATCAATATGCTTTATTTAGATGAAGCAGGGTTTTATATATAAGCATGTTTATGCAATATATTTTTTAGTGATGCACCAAACCCACTTTTTTGGGTTCGGCTGAACCTCTGAACCCACCCAGCAGGATTCGGCCGAATCCCGAACCAAATCCGAATCCTTATTAGCATATGCTGATTAGGATCAGGGTTAAAAATCGCCACACGCACACACGAAAAAAATAATAATCTAATTAGCATATGCTAATGTATGCTAATTCCGTTCGGCCGGGACCGCAGATCCGGCCGAAACCGAATCCTTAAAAAAATGCTGGGATTCGGTGCATTCCTAATATTTTTAACGAGACTGACTTTTTGGGGGTTATAGTTTTCCTTTAAACTGACAGGCAGCCATGCAATGGGTTAAATAGTAGGGAGGAGAGCGTGCCCAAACAGCAACATAAGTAATAAAAATGTAACAAAAAGTCACAGCATGAATCTGCTCTCTGGTTGGTGCATCTGACCCCAGTTATAATTTCAAATTAAAGAAAAAGAAAATTAATCACGTAATGCAAAAGCCGTAAAAACAGAAATAATGTCTCAGTATATGGTTGTTAACTTTGAGACTGGTCATGTTAAGAGAGATTTGAAAAACGGTTGATCAGAGCAAGCGGCTGCTTATCAAAAATAATGTGTTTGGTGGAGTGTGGGCGTAGCTCACTTTGCAAATTCCCAGAAATTACAGTTTCTGTAATATCAGTTTTAATTTTTTTCATAGCACTAACCACTGTAGGCATTACTAAATATATCTGCCAGTGCCATATTAGTTTGTGAGTTTTTCTAAATTAATTTCCACTTTATTTTTGTAGCCACAACAATTAGCTGCTACAAGTAGCTGCACGTGTCTTCACCCTAAAATGTAACTGGGAAAGAGTAGCCCTATAAATAATAACTGTCTTGAGGCAAAGACACAAAGAGATACTTGAAGCAACTACTTGTCACGGCTACAAAAATAGACAATGCTGATCATTTCCTGAAAATTGTCTCTATCTGTGTTTTAGCAGAGGCAATTCTCAGTATTGTCTAAGACAAGGTATTTTCTGACATTTTGTAGCTGTGACAAGTAGCTGCTACTATGTAGCTCCGTATGTCTTCACCCTTGACTAGATACATGTGCCTATATCAGTGCTGTGATAGTTGAATGACATGCAGTTAAATAGCATGTAAAGGTGGGCATACATTGGCAGATTTAAGGCTGCCGAGTCCTTTAGACCGATTTGGCAGCTTATCTGCCACTGTATGCCCCCCGGCAGGCCACTCATCGATATCCGGGCAAAATCTGCCCGGCGTCAATTGGGCAGGTTCGATTTTCTCATTGGATCAGAGGCCGCATCAGCTCATTAATTGGTCCGACAGCTCCTATACCTGTCGATGTAATTCGATCACTTGGCCCTAGGTAGCCTGATATAACCCACTACAGTGATATGGGCATATTGGGGCATATCGGGAGCAAAGCCACTCGTTTGGTGACCGCGCCAAACATGGATCTTAATGTGTATGGCCACCCTTAGAACACCTGCCCCCACCCATGTACTGCCCTTTTCTCATATAAGTTGTGTATCTGTCAATTTTTTTGTGCCTGATTGTAAATATACAATAATGCTGTAATTCTGCTGAAGAACAGGTAAAATATCTTTTTTGAACACAAAATTTACTTTATTTTGTAGGCATTCATCCTACGGAAGACTACTAGAAGAACAAGATTATGGCTCCTTGGGAAACTACAACAATCCTCTTTATGATGACTCCTAAAATCATGGACCCTGCCCATATATGCCACATGTTGTTTGTATTGTTTTTCTGAACACAACAAAAAAAAAACAGCTTGGATTTTTTTCCATTTAAATATTCATACCAGTGAAATGCCTTCTTTGCTTAATACCTTCTGTGCAACGAACAAAACAACAAGTATTAACTGCAATTTAACAAAAAGGTTCTGTAATAAAACAGGAGCTAATTATAACTGCAAAGTACTGGTCCAAAATCCCAATAGCTTTACTTTGGTCCTTTTTATTAGTGTACACAAATGAAATTCAATCTCTGTTTATTGAAATAATTATTACAAAATGTATCATCTACAGATCACCGACAAAAGAATTGTATTTATTAATGTCTTTAGATGCAAGAGACATCTTTTTTGCACTAGAATGTACACAATACTTATGTAAATGTATGCGTGTTTCCCAAAGGGTATACAGCCCAACTCCAGATCCAGGATGTCTAACTGGAAGCCCAAGGACCACATATGGCCCTCCAAGGATTTTTATGGTTCTAGCCTTTAAGGCCACAGACTTTTTAGTACAAAATTAATATTTTAAATAGTAACTGGCCCACACGTGAATTATTGCTCCTTTTACATGGAAGTTGCTGGACATCACTGGTATATTATATAAATGTTCTCTGATGCAAAGTAAGATATATGCATTAAACTGTGGGTTTAGAAATGAAGTGCAAAGTGCAAACCACTCCAGTGATTTCTTAGAAGTATTTCTTTTATATAATAAATATGGGGCAAAATTAATGGGACCTTGTGTTTTATATATGCAGATCAGATTTCCTTCTTTTTATATACCCATAGTATTTATGGTGATGAAAATATAAAATTACTCTTTCTACTGGGTAAGTATAAATACTCCCCTTGAGCAATATTTGATAAATAAAATATGTATCGCTCTATAACTCCCACAGTTTTACCCCATACCTGACAACAACAGCAGTGGGTCATTTTTGTAAAATTTGGGCCTAGATTTAATTCAATGGTAAAAACCTTTCTTCAATTCAAATCCTGATTTCCCTTTAAATGTCAATGGAGTTTTCACATGATGAGAAATTAGATGTTTTTCCCATTGAACTGAATCTGGCCTTTAGTTTTCTCAAATGTTAAAGTAGGTAGGTGAACTAATCACAGTATTTACATCAGTGGAAAAGTGTGTAATTTTCATACATAGCCATGACACATGGGGAAAATATTACCATTTGGGAACATACAGAGCCAGCGCTTACTTAGATATTGGTATAGACTAGACTCTAAAAGCAATAGAAAACCATTCCCCCCAGTGCATAAAGACATACGTTTTTAAAATAATGAATTTGGTCAAAAGTTCCTGGGAAAAATGAAGTATCTGTAAAAAAAATTTGACTCCACTTTGTTTTTATATCTTTGATCTTATTATCTTATTTGATATTGTTATCTCAAAAATCCTGTGGCACCTTATGCCTATCCCTAAACTGTCAAGGGCCAGGGCCTGTCTTTTTTTTATAATGTTTTTTTCATGTCATGGTATCATTACTGCCACAAATTTCATTTTTACAGTGTATTTGTGATTGGTACCAATTGCACCACCCTAATGTAATTTATATTATTAAAAAAAAAAAACAGCTTATATCTTTGCAATTTTGTGCAGTTTCCCTGCCTGCATAACTGCTGGAATTAAGGTTTGAAAAATATAACACAATGTAAGATATAAGGTAAGCTTGTGATCCTCTTGGAAATCCCTATAGGTACTCTGTGCAGCTGGAGAACTAAACATTAAAAAGTAATATGGGTAAAATGCCATATTTTATATACTGAACTTATTGCACTAGCCTAAAGGTTCAGTATCTCTAAAAAAAGTAATGTTCAAGGCCTTTAAAGTTGGCACAGGAGCTCCCCATCTTGGATTTTGTTAGGAGTGTCAGCTTTGAGCAATTGTTGAGAAGCAAATCATTGGTCTGTCAAATAAGTTGATTCTATAGGACTAAAGTAAAATTTTAAATGAATTAAGATGGACTAATAATCTGTATTCATTAATAGGGATGCACCGAATCCACTTTTTTGGATTCGGCCGAACCCCCAAATGATTCAGCTGAATACCAAACTGAATCTGAATCCTAATTAGCATATGCTAATTAGGTTTTGGAAGGGTTAAATCTGGAAAAATGGGAAAAATTTTATGTGACAAAAAGTCACATGATTTTTAGGATTTGGATTCGGTTCAGCCAGAGGCGTGGATTCGGCCGAATTCTGACAAAAAAAGCCAGAATCTGGCCAAGTCCCAAACTGAATCCTGGATTTGGTGCATCCGTATTAATCAACCTTATATGGTGACATTTATATTCCATATATACAGTAGATTGTGCGTCAGTCCCTAAGCTCAGTAACTGACAGCAGCACAGAGCATGTGCAGTGAATCAGCAGAAAAAAAGATGGGGAGCTACTGAGGGCATCTTTGAAGGCACAGATCTTCCCTGCTAAAGGGCTGTGGTTGCCTTGGGCTGGTACAGAAGCCCAAAACATAATGTACAACATTTCTAGCCTACTACTTAGTTAAGCTTTAGTTCTCCTTTAAGATTTGCCCCAAACTGTCTGAAAGCTGGGAAGAAGAGGGTGCAGCAATTAAATGTATGGAGCTGTAAAGTACAATCCTGCTTTATAAATAAAGTATTCATTTTTTTAAGTTACTTATAACATTTTTTTCTTTCGGTGCTGCAGACTTTGTTTTGCTTAGATAAATGATAAAACAGAGAAAGAGCCGGACTAATTTCCCCCTTTCTGTGGCTATTTTTATAACCTAATAAGGAAATATAGTTGACAAAGACAAATGACTATAACCCATTTGCAACCTTTACACAGTCTTAGCATGATAAAGTGGGTGACAGTATTAATGCTTCAAAAACTTGGGAATCCTAACCAAAGATTACCAGTTCATTACAAGGACTGATTTGTTCTTATGCCTTTAACCATGGTGGTACTACATACTGACTATCCTGCACTTTCCTATGCTTCTCTTGACTGGTTGCTAAGCATTTTCTTTGCCATTTATTGTTACCATCTGCAAACTTTGCACATTGTATATAATTCAAGCAAAGACTATGTAAGTCCAGCAAACAGTGAACATTTTGAAAATAAGTTACTATATAAGTGTATCTTGGACCATACCTTACATTAAGGTTTTTGTTTTGGGTTTTTTTTTTGAAGTGCAAGGATGATCTGCATCAGTGTCTCTCTAGTATTTTCTGAGCAAAGAATATTGCTCTTACCTCTTGGAAGAGGAAAACAAACTTGGGACTGCACGTATGTGTTTGTGGTTCACTAGTCAGGGCCAAAACTATGTTACTAGTTAATTCAATGTTAGGCATAGGAAGATTATTATGTTTTTAATCATTTGTATTAGTGATTGATGTTTTCCAGCTACACATATATTTTCCCTAATTATGGAGATGAATATGAAGATCAAATCATATGCCAACTAAAAGAACACTTGTTTTTAAAGGCACAAGCTCAGGTCTAAAAATAATATGTTTGGTCCTGCTCATGGAAACAATTGTAATGAATATTTAAAAATAAAGAAATAACTGAAATCAGTTGAAATGTTTGATAATTCAAGCAAATAAACTGTGAAGGCTTTTGATTAACACTTTTTTTTCTCATTTGTCTGCTTGGCCTCCAGTAGGAAAATAATGTACTGGGATAGGTTTGAAAAATCAGATAGAGAGGAAATGATGGATACTAAAATTAAGGGGCTGATTTACTAAAATTCGTTTTTTTCTGGCCATTTAAACCCGACATGGTATAAATTTAAATTAAACTTGATCATTGTAGTATTTATAAAATGTCACAATAATGCTTGAATCGTTTGTGCGAAAATTTTGAGTTTTCTTCCAAAATCATGAATTTTTTAAGCCAAAAGCATTGTTAATATTTGAAAAATTCGAGTTTAAAAGGATGTTTGTTTCTGTGAATCCTCTTTATTTTTCCCAAACAGGAATTGCTCCACAAGCCATTTTAGGAGCATTGGAACTCATTCTTGGAAAACAATTTAAAGTGTCACTTAAAACTGGGTGAAAATAAAAACAATGATGAGATTAACTTCCCCTTGAAAATGTGTCAAGGACAGGCCGCCACTGACTATACTAGGCCTCTATAGGACTCAATGGTACTTGACAGATCAAACCTGCTGAATTTTTTTTTGCCAAAAAAAGTTAACTAAACGTTAATGTTCCCCTAAATGTCTCATATAATATATGGAAAAATCAAATGTTATAGGTTATAGATTCCTTACCTGCAGAGGTCTATACAATGAACATATAGATTACATACTTAGCGGGAAAGAAGGTCCTGCTCAACTGAGCTTGCAATCAAAAAGTTTATAATTAATAAGATTCCCTAACTGTAACAACTAGTAGATTCATTTGTACATAATTGCCCTAAGTCAAAAAATGTGATCACAGTTGTTGATCTGAAAACACACATTAAAGGAAAAAATCTTTGCTCAAAACTCTTGCTTTCTCTGAACCTTTAAAAAAAAAAAAAACACTTAAAGAATCTAAATAATTCTGTACAAAACTGCAATGCTCTATTTGCATAATCGCTCTCATAGAATGTTCCATTCTCAAATAAAGAGTGCTTGCCATTGTAACGGCGGAGCGTTTCTGATTACATAAAGATGACAGCTGTCTGAAGGGCCAAAAGATAAAATGTTTGCTGCAATTTCAGCAAACAATAGGGCTCCATTGCCTGACTCATCTTGTCATTTCTCTTTATAATATATTTTCTCTACATAAATATTAATTTGCCATTGTATTTGGGTTTCATTTTCTACAGTGGGGGCTGAAATTATATCAGTGCCTGCTGAGTGCTATTATTGATTTTTATTTACAATAATGTGGCATGATGGGATTCTTTTATGTTGCTCAAGTTAGAAATAATGGTGTAAAAGACAAGCAGTATCAAATTCAATTTTTCACCAAAATACCAGTTATTTAATTACACACATCAATCTGTAACGTTACTTCTGTGTGCCTCATAGCAAGCTAATTGCTTCTATTAATTGTAGACGCTCAAATCAAAAACCTAAGACTCTTTATGACACAATTTTTCTTATAGTTTTTGCTAGGAATGCTACCTAGCCAGTATTTTACTGGCCCATCCAGTAAAAATTAGGCTTTATACCATTAATAATAATAGTAAAAACAGGAGCAAATGTGTGGCTATAAAAGAAATAGCAGGGACAGTATTGTTTCTTTAAGTAGTATTATTAGTAGTAATATTAAGTTTGTTAGTTTTACTATCAGGAGTAGAGGCAGGAAGTCCTGTCAGGAACCATGGCGATAGGGAACCCAGAGATACCATCAGTCTGAATGCAGTCTGACTGCAAAAACATTGGAATGGGTGTTTTGAGAGTAAAGGGGTGTAACCAGACAGCTTGCGCTATAAGAAAGCACTGTTTTTTATTAAGGCCCTATTTTACCTACCGAGGGGGGCGATGGGTGTGACCCTGCTAACTTAGTACTTTAGACTCTGACCTACTGCATACAACAATGCCCAAAATGTGTGAAATATTTTAATTCTCCTGAAATATGAATATGCAACCTAGAGGCAGATTAGGATGTGTATTCAGCCAAATGGGAAAGAGAATTTGATATTTGGTCAAATACAAAAATGATGGGCATCCATACAACTTACTCCCACTCCAATAACTCCAATAACTTGCTTTTGTTGGTCAAAAGGTTTCCTTATTATCTGTATCCTTATTTGCCTGCAATGATTATTACTGCTCTTTTGCGCATAGACCTTAAATGTGAATTAGAATACAAACATAGGACTGGATTTTACACCCACCAAAACTGTTTTTAAAGAACAACAAGATCTAAAAAAAGGTCTGCGGATCATGTTATGAAATTATTTTCCTTTAAGAAGTGAGATTAGGGCTCCCAGAAATCATATTTTAAGACAGAAAAAAACAGCAAACGATTACTCATTTAATCCCTTTCTGTTCCTTAAAATGTTACAGTTGACGGTTTCTGAGCTTCTGGCTGAATGTGAAATTTACTGCCGAATGCGAGGGAACTTAAAATAAAAGCTTATCTCACACTGTATCAAATAATAACACATCCTTGTAAATTACTGCAAAGCCTAATCCCCTGTGAGGGATTCTGAACAAGTAGGATCATGAGCCGCCATAAATCACAAGCAAATTTATGGACATATTAACCTATGGAGCAAATGTGCCTCTGCATTGAAAGAGACTATTGATAAATAGCGTAGGTTAGAGGAGGTTATTTATTTCCGAAATGATTTTTCAGAATAAGTGTCTTTGTGATTTTCGTTTGTTTCAAATTGTTCTAGTATAAATAACATATAAATAACAATTGTCTTTAGTTTAAGGGTAAAGGCACACAAGGCGTTTCCAATGGGTGGAAAGCACCCAAAAAACCTGAGCCTTGCAGGACCTTGGAATCGATGTGTTCAAAAACTGCTTGAAATGCTTGTTTGCACATTTTCTCACAATGACAAGATTGACTGGCAACAAAAAGCCCAATCTGCAATTATCCTAAAGGTTGGTTGTATTTGGAGGTTTCCAGAACCTAAACTCCAAAGTCTAAATACCATGCTGACTAACAAGGATAGTTCCTCCTCCCAAAAAAAGACCACAAAACAGCCTCCTCCGCTTCTTCCATAGTGCATAAACTCTAATCAAACTGTAATATAACTTGACTTTCTCTCAAAGGGCTGAATTCAGTCAGTCAAACTTGATAATAGTTTGTGCTCCCTCTGATTTAATGTCATTCCTGACTCCTGAAACATGTAATAATTTCATCCTAGAAGTATTGGGTCAAACCAGGTATACCTTCAAAATTGGTAACATTTTATCTGACTTTTTTTGACCTTTAAAATTGGATACATACTTATGCTGTAAGTAAATTCCATTGCATTACTCAGTGCTGCTCAAATATGGTAAGGTTACAGATCATGTAAAAAATCAGGGACTTATATAGAAAAACCAGGTAGAAGGGAGATGTTAAGTGCATTAAAGTGCAGCTCCACTATTTGCATTTATTTGACATGCCCTTATTTTTCATGTGGTAACTTTAGATTATGGCCAGTGACATACATCATAGTCCATACACTCATAAGCTGATTTCATATAAGCTATGCAGCATGTCTATATTATTCTGTAGGTGTCCATTGTAAATGGGATAATTTGGTTGCTCTAGCTGAGAAGCCCCTGGTATTTTTTACCCGTGAGCAACATTTAAATGTAAAAAATGTTGGGGAGCAACGCAAGCATAAAAAAATTTCCTAGGGGATGACCAATAAGGGCTGTGATTGGTTATTTGAAAGCCCAATGACGATGGCAGACTGCAAGAGGCTCTGCTTGACAGTACACATGGTCTTTATGCCTCCAAATCTTGTCTTCAAGTCAGAAATTAAAAAATGAAAAAGATAAGTGTAGCTTTCTATCGATCTACAGAGATACTGTAAGGTAGAAGTCAGGCACAACCCAAATATATTGCTATTGAGATACAGGACTTCCTGTCTAGTAAGGGCAAAGACACACAGCGCTACCAGTAGCAGCTACTTGTCACAGCTACACTGTCACTCGCCTTGATAAAGCCTTAGCGAAACGCGCGTCGGCGTTCGCACCCTAGATCTGTGCAATTCTGTGCTGAGGTAATAGAAATTGGGTAGTAAGCACAGTAGATTTTGTAATATGGGAATTCGGAATTGGGGGGTAGTTAATTTAATTTGACTCTACCAGAAGCGGTCGTTTTGTTGCGTGTACCTAATTAGTGACTTGATGCCGAGGTACTGACTGGTAATAGTAGGCACAAGTTCTATTTCTCGCACAGTAGATTTTGCAAAGTGGAAATCCGGAATTGGGGGGTAGTCATTTTTTTACTTTATCAGAAGTGATCGGTTCGCTGTATGTATGTAGATATGGATAGTGACTTGATGCCGAGGTACTGATTGGTAATAGTAGGCACAAGCTCTACCTCTCATATAGCAGATTTTGCAATGTGGAAATCCGGAATTGGGGGGTAACTATTTTGACTCTACCAGTAGCGTTCGCTGTGTGTATGTAGTTTCTAACAGTAACTTGATGCCAAGGTATTGATTGGTAATAGTAGGCACAAGTTCCATCTCGCAGTTTCGCTGTTGAATGAGAGTAATGACATGGGGGGCTATCGAATGTGACTCTACCAGAAACGATCGGTGTGTATTGTACATTTAGCTAAATTAACGGTAACTTGATGCCGAGGTACTGATTGGTAATAGTAGGCACAAGTTCTATCTCGCAGCCGCGGTGCGTGATTTGACGGTAATGACATGGGATGATGTTGGCAGCAAGTAACGGCAACGGTAAAGGGCCATTATTGAGATTCTAATCAGCTGCTGAGGTAGACAAATAGAGGTAATAGGTGTTATCTCGATTCTGGGGCCTATAATAGGTAATTGTGAATTGGCGAAGCCTGATGAATTGATCGAAAGCAGTGTTGCTATTGTTGGGCCACTGGTGACGGGCAGACCTCGTGCCGAGAGATAGAACCTAAGGTAGTGGGCACGAGCACAATCCTGACCCTGGAGTCTGCTGAGGGTAATTGCCAAATGTGTATACCTAGTGCCGTGAAGGCAGGTACATTCTCTTCCGACTGATAATATAAGGCCAAATTGTTGGGCTAACGAGATAATTGAGTTTTCCCTATGCAGAGGGAACATCATGATAAACACGCACAGGTTTTAGGCTAACAGCCTTGTTCATGAATATAGTATAACATACCTCATATTACCTCCAAGTACGGAGGTGTGCAATCCCCTAATATAAATTCCGTGTAGGAAATTCAAGTGCATAAAGGAATTGTCAAAAACACACACTGAGAAAATCTCTTCCGGCGGATACAAACGATCGTTACATGTGATGGTAGGAAATCATCCGAATAATTGTTGACATTAGTCGTATTGTAACGGTTTTGTAGTTGCAAGTCCGAATGCCAGATAGACTTTGCGATCTGCAGTGCAATAGTAGAATGTATAAGTGCTGTTCTAAGAAATGAGTGCACTATTATACACTTACCTGGAGTCCTAGTACGAAGGATCCAACAGAGTCAATAAAGATCCTTTTTACACATAACACTCTGGGGCTGATTTACTTACCCACGAACGGGTCGAATGGAGTCCGATTGCGTTTTTTTCGTAATGATCGGTATTTTGCGATTTTTTCGTATGTTTTGCGATTTTTTCGGATTCTTTACGAATTTTTCGTTACCAATACGATTTTTGCGTAAAAACGCGGGTTTTCCTATCCATTACGAAAGTTGCGTAAAAAGTTGCGCATTTTTCGTAGCGTTAAAACTTACGCGAAAAGTTGCGCATTTTTCGTAGCGTTAAGTTTTAATGCTACGAAAAATGCGCAACTGGTCGCGTAAGTTTTAACGCTACGAAAAATGCGCAACTTTTTACGCAACTTTCGTAATGGATACGAAAAACTCGCGTTTTTACGCAAAAATCGTATTGGTAACGAAAAATTCGTAAAGAATCCGAAAAAATCGCAAAACATACGAAAAAGTCGCAAAATGTTCGTTTTCAAGTCGGAACTTTTCCAATTCGGGTCGGATTCGTGGGTTAGTAAATCAGCCCCCTAGGGTGTTTTCTTTTATATTTTAAATTTTTCCTTTCTTTTTTTGCTCTATCTATTTTAATCCAAAGGTTTTAGTTGATTATTGGAATTAAAGGTTATATTTTATAAATGTACAGGTGTGCCAAAAATTGTGTCTTTTTCGTCTTTGTTGCATACAGCTACAAAAATGGCCAATGTGATTTAGCAGAGGCAATTCTCAGTATTGTCTATGGCAGGGTATTTTCTAGCATTTTGTAGCCATGACAAGTAGCTGCTACTAAGTAGCTCTGTGTGTCTTCGCCCTAAGGCTGATGTCCCATGGAGAGATTTAGTCACCCGCGATAGATCTCTACTACTGCAGGTGACATCTCTCCAAAATGCGTTTCCACAAGCCAATACAAACCACTGGCGGAAAGGCCTATGTGTCGTTTCTTTTCAGCTTTTCGAAGTTGCACTAAGTTGCGTACAGAGGGAAAATTTGCCATTTCCCAAACGATTCATATTGTTGCTGGTGGAAAGGCATTTTGAAGAGATTAGATGCCCGCTGTAGCAGAGATCTATCACGGGACATGGGACATCAGCCTTAAGTGTCAAATAAAGTAAACTGCTAAAATATTATGAAGCTTATATTGTGCAAAGGAAAAAAAATAATTAAGTTGGCAAGGAGCAGGCAAGTTTTTAGGCTGCCCCACGACCTATTTGGATAATGGTCGTCTCCTTGATCAGGCAGGCCTAAAAAAATTTTTGATCGGGCACCATATTAGCTGTATGTTAATGCTGAATCGCCAGATAGAGGTAGAATTCAATTGTTTCTACAATTGACAACCCAGCTCTTAAAGGAATACACATCAGTTAATAGAGCTTCTCCAGCAGAATCCTGATTAAAATCCATTTTTCAAAAACACCAATATGGCATAACAGGGAGATTGATGTATATATTGCTGTTGTCGAACTACTTCTCCCAGCAGCCAGGGTACTTAAGGGAAAACTCCCATAGTGTAGCACCAATAATATAATTAAAAGGCTTTAAAATCCTGGTACCAGTTAGCAGGTAATGTGAGTAAAGGGTATCAGGTAAGGGTCCACCACAGCGCTTACCCTCCTGCCTACTCACAAATACGACGTTTAGGGTTGCTTTTCATGAGGCAACTTAATCCCTCAGCATTTCAGCAATGGCAGCCCATTCAATTGATGTGTGAAAAAAGCAATGTCAAAGGAGAATCAAAGAAGAAGATGCTGACTGCTCCTGATTTCCAATAAATTTCATGAGGTTTCATTTGGGGATTCGCCCTTTTTCGGCAGGATTCGGATTCGGCTAAATCTGTGGTTCTGGCCGAACTGAATCCAAATCCTTAAAATCATGTGACTTTTCGCCAAATAAATTGGGAAGTTGAAAATGTTGTCGCGTGGGCTATGGATTAGTATGCAAATTGGGATTAGCATTCCCAAAATAGTGTATAGTGATCCACTAATACTGACACACATAACTGCACCAGTGTAGTTATCAATAGTAACTGATGAGCAAGTAGGTTTGACCAGACTAGTTGCTATGGGAAACTAAAGTGCAGTTTAGAACCTAGTTTATTAGTTCAGCTCCCCTATGTATGTGGTAGGGCATGGGCCCATTTTGGCAATTTGCAGATTTATT
The DNA here is from genome assembly GCF_000004195.4 of Xenopus tropicalis. NCBI lineage: Eukaryota > Metazoa > Chordata > Amphibia > Anura > Pipidae > Xenopus > Xenopus tropicalis. Next base: position 79,594,040 of record NC_030677.2, on the reverse strand, counting down.
TGCCTATATGTCTTCTTTCCTCTTTGTAAGAAATTGCAGTTTTATTTTGCAGGAAAGGTCAGACATTACTGCCAAGTATTTTATAGCAGTCATTCTGTACTGTCAAAATGGGTTATACAGAAACAGGCATTTAAAATTTTAAAAGGTTTTCACTAATAGAGCTCATCTGACTGCATGCCAGCGCACAGATCGGGTGGCGTTGGTACTGAATACTGATGGAGTTTCAGAAAATGCTTTGGCTTACAGCTGGAAGCTTCCCATTCCTGAACTATTAAATCTATCTCTTCCGATCAGTGTAAAGGTGTCCAGGAATCATTAGGAGGATAAAAAGCAAGTAAGATTATGTTGCATGGCACCTGGGTAAGAAATACATTTCTCATCTACATAAAACCTCATGTGCTTATAATGAACAGAGTTACATAGTAACAGAGGTTGAAGAAGTACATAACTATGAGGTTACACAGTACCCATGTATGCTATGTCATACTGGCTGCTCATTAGTCTCAATGTTAGGAGTGTGTCAGTGTAACTTATATAGATATGGGCCAAAAGTCATGTGATGCTGATTGACTTTTACAGAAACAATATTGCCAGATGCAGCTATTTATAAAAAAAAAAATACTGTTATCTAAATATTGCTAGTAAGATTTTTTTTTAACTCTTTAGGATTAGCCCACCCCTCCCCCAATCTTTACTCACCTATTAATGTAGATATATATGTCTAGGTATATGTATATGTCTACCATCAAGAACAATAAGTATTTTCTTACCTAAACTAATAAAAGTGTATTAATTCTGTACTGTCAGCTGATATCCACATGTAGGAGGGAAGTCAACCCCACATATATAAATGTGGTCATAATGGCTTCAAAAATTTGCTCTATAAATCCAATAAAAAGATATTGACCATTAAAACAGTTTTGTGCCAGTTTATTTTTTCGCGACCGCTACGAAAAAGTCGCAACGGCTACGAAAAAGTTGTGACGGCGACGAAAAAATCGCAAAATATCGATTATTACGAAAAAAATGCATTCGGACGCTTTTGATCCGTTCGTGGATTAGTAACTCGGCCCCTTAGAGTAGTGCTTTTGATGAAAGCAGTGAGGAAGATAAAGAAAATCTAAGAATCCAATTGTTTGTATTTGAAAGCAAGTTCCGATTCTTCCTTTAAAATTAGATATAAATAGTATTTTCCAATTATTTATTTCAATGTTGTGCATCTATAATAGGGATTTAAAAAGCAGAATTTAGAACCCCCTTTAAAAATCAATCCCTGTAGTTGCTGGACTACAGCTATCATCATTGAACCTACAGAGAGTTCATCAATGTTTTAGTGTAAAACACTTTTATGGAAGTTTGTGTCCCCTTTAACAATTTTCTTCTGGTGTGACCACAAAACTTCTCATGTCTCTCACACACACTACTAATTATTTGTTTACATCAGAAACAAAATTGTCTTTGAACAGGCTTTTATCACAAAGCAGTGCTGTTTCTATCTGTATGTAAACTTCCATCTGCCCAAATGTTCAGAGCCACTTTTCCTAAAATACATTAGAGAATATATTTTGTTTGTTGTTGAGGCAAGAAGTAGCTGAACTAGCGCTAATGAGTTGGAGAGAAAATAAGGATATTATACAAACAGGGAAATGATAAAGCAGGATGTCTCATAATACATTAATTATATAAACTCAGAAACAGATGCCTGAGTTAACAGTGCTTGAGTATACAGAAACTCTTATTTGAGTTCAATTAAAAATACATTGTCATGGGGGAAAGGGAATTAAGTTGAAATAAAATTTTCAAAAATATGGACCAAAGGAAAATAAATGTACTTATCTTGGCAGAATTGAAAACTTATTGGATTATAAAAAGGCATATCTTTGCCTGTTAAGACTACTAACAGTCACCCAGACTCCCACCTCTCTCTCCTGCAATCAGTCTTAAAGGAATACATGTTTTTTCAAAATGCATCAGTTATAAAAGCTTCTCCAGCAGAATCCCACATTGAATCCATTTTTTAAATACACAAACAGAATTTTTTATATTTAATTTTGGGGCTAGCCATGTTCTTCATTTCCCAGGGTGCCACAGAGCCAAGTGCAGGGCCGGAACTAGGGGTAGGCAGAAGAGGCAGCTGCCTAGGGCGCAAACGATTGAGGTGCGCCAGGCAGCCTCTCCTGCCTACCCCTAGTTCTACTTTGTCATTGCCTCCGCCGCTTATCATTAGCGGTGGAGGCAATGACCGATCGAATCGCAGCGCCCCCCCATGCGCCATTCGGGGGGGGGGGAGGTGGGCGGAGTTGGCCGACCGGGTTGCCTAGGGCACCCGGTCGGCTTGGCCCGCCCCTGGCCAAGTGACCTGTGCTCTGATAAACTTCAGTGAAAAGCTGCAAGGTGAAGTGATATCACCCCTCCCTTTCCCCCCAGCAGCCGATCAGCAGAACAATAGGAAGGTAACAAGATAGCAGCTCCCAGTAGATATCAGAATAACACTCAATAGTAAGAAATCCAAGTCCAGCTTGGGACTCCTCCAGTTACATGTGAGTAGGAGAAACAGTTCTAATGTGTAGCACTGGCTCCTTCTTGAAGCTCAGACACAGACACAATGCCTACACACCAGTATTAAAACTTAAAAACATTTGTTTGGTTCAAGAATTTTTTTTTTAAATGGTAAACTGATTTATTTGCTATGTAAACAGTGTAATTTAGGGAAAAAAAACATGACAGTATCCCTTTAAACTTTACTTCTAGAATCCTTCTGTTCTCTCCCAAGAGGGAACCTGCTCATCCACTGGTAAAACCCCTCTCATGGCTGCCTGTTAAACAAAGCATAGCATGTAAAATCCTTCTGCTAACATATAATTCCTCTCACTCCTTAGCTCCTCAGTACATTTTACATCAATTGTCTCCCCGTATGTTCCTGGCCACCCACATCCACTGCCATCTTGTCTAAAACCTTTCTACCTCATAGCTCATACATCTGAAATTCAATCCCTGAATTCCCATTGTAGGGAACATTCTCTAAACCTCTTCAAAAAGAAAGTCAGAGCCTACATTCTAGAGCATTAGAACATGACTTGTCTGGTCCAGAATTATGGAGAAGGCCATGTCCCATAGACTCAATTGTACGCAAATAATAATAAAGTATGTCCATTTTCTCAGTAACAATAACAGCACCCTGTACTTGATCCTAACTAAAGATATAATCAATTAATATTGGAGGCAAAACAATCCTATTAGGTTTAATTAATGTTTTAATGTTGTTTAGACATTAGAAGTATGGAGATCCAACCTATGCAAAGACCCCTTATACAGATAATCCCAGGTCCCTAGCATTCTGAATACAGGTCTAGGCCTGCACAGTGTTGTCACACTGTGTATTCACACACTGACACCACTATAAAGACAAACTTCAAGGTTTCAAGTGCACCTTTCTAAGTTACCCTTTAGTGGTCTGGATAACCTCCTGAGTCTCTTTCCAAACTGTCGTTCCTTCACTTTCAGAAAAGTGCCACCTGGGAGAGATACCTCCAATTTGTCTGTCCAGTGTTGGAGCTCAGTACTAGCTAGCCTGTCTGTCTAAAACTTAGAGTGGGTATAATATAACACAATAAAAGGAGCAATGTTTGCTACTGGTCTAATCACCTACAGTATTTCAATCAGCAGAAAGGTTTTACCTGTATACATCTTATTGACTGCTTTTGGTAACTGCACCTGGACAAACTTAGTGCTTTTTTTATACATATGGTGGATTACCTAATTTAAGGGCCCCCTGCTCCCCCAACATTAACAAAGGGCTTGGTTCCCTAGGGCACTATTCTTTACAAGAGCCTTGTGTCCCAGGCTCCTAAGCAGCACCCACTTTATTCAGCAGGTGAATGACAAAGAGGAAGAGCCACATGCTCCCACTTACTTTAATGAATATAGGACGGACCTAAGGGCAGGCCCAGATTGTCAGTCTGTGGATTTCGTCAAATGCCAGAGGGGATGCTGTAGGTTTCCATAGACAGTCACTAGTGGGTCAGTGGTGGGGCTTTTTGGGCCTTACATTTTAAATCCCAGTCCAGAGCTGCCGAGGGGCAAAAGTTACATGTAAAAGACTTCCTTACACATTAAGGGATTCACAGACCAATAGGGGATTTAATCATATAGGTCTTATAAGTCTGCTATTATTTTATGCAATAAAAGACACTAATAGGCTAAAGTAATTCGAAATTGTGCACACCTCTAGGAGCCTGTAGTAACCAATGAAATGTTACTATGTTTTCAAAACAGCTGACCAGTAAGTGCTACCTGCTTTTTGGTTGCTACAGGTTGCTAGACAAGTAATAAACTTAAGACTATTATAACCCATTATAACCCAAGTTAGCTCAGATGTAATCACTCATTTTCTGGTCACCTGTTTAAATGCAAACATCATGTTGGTTACTGCGGGTTACTGTACCTGGGCAAACTTAGTGCCTATAATACATATGGGGGTAATCTATTCAGCCCATGTTGACCCACTACATGTAAATATTGCAATAAGAACAACAGCATCTATTGTACTGAGACAGAAGCTGTTAAAACTGGCTACAGTGCATTTATAAAAAACATTTAGAAAAGTATTACTGGATTTCCAGCTAGATGTATGGGTATCTTCCTTATCATATACAGTGATCATTCTCTAATACACCAGCAGTACAGGTTCTGCCTGCTTTACATTCTGTTAAATGACTTGTTGTTACCATAATATACAAATAAGATAATTAGTGCTTTGGTTTAGGAAAAGGTTTAGAGAATGTTTTCTGTTTAGAGAAATATCATCATTAAAACCTGAAGTTCATTCCAAAGGTACATATAAATGAGAATCAAGGACATATGAGTAAGAATTAATCTCACAATGTACAGTATTTAATGTTAAGAAAAAAATAAAATTAGTAATTCGAAAAATACAAGGGTGAGAGGTGGTTAAAAATACACAAAATATTATAAAGAGCTGAGGGATGTCACTTTCAATGGGGTTCCATAGTGCAAATATACAGATCCATTCTTTATATACAAAAAATCTTTATCACAATTTAAAATATACAACCCCCGCAGTCTATAGTTTTGGGCATATATAAATTCAAGGAAAATGTATTGAAAAAAATCAACTTGAAAACGTTTAAAGGTAAAAGTGTTTAAAGGTGCACTAAAGGCACAATATTATTCTTCTCATAGCTCACTACTGTAATCTGCTGTTTTGGGCCACAAGCAAACTGTGCTTCTTTCCTCTTCAACTCTATAATAAATTCTGTATATATTTAACTCTCAACATTTTACCCCATATACATTTGAAAGAAAATCTAAGCACAGCCCAGCCAAACACCTGTAAACAGAAACAAGAGGTAGGCAATATCTGCTGTATGACAATATTATCATTGCTATTACCTATTAGTTAGCATTATCTGAATGATAATTATTAATGTACAGATCTGGAGGAGGCCCTGTGTAGGCCTTGCATTGGTTTTAATGTTTAGGGCTGATATAATATTTTGGTGGATATAATAATTTGTGTTTTCTGCTATTATTTGGATGATACAGTATATATCACTGAATGGCTTTTCTCCAGGAAAATGAGTCTTTATTGGTGTATCAGTGTGGTTCTATGTACATAAGACAATCTAAGATCAATGCCATAACGAGCATTTTGACAATGCGCAGACTCACAACAGTGGTAGCTGCTAAAGACCCTGGAAACATGCACATTCAGAATAATAATAACACAACTTTATTTCATGAAAAACAAAATTAGTGTATTAGAGTATAAAAACAATTGAAAACACGTGAACACACTCCTTCCAGGCTCCTCACAAACCCCACTTCCCAAAATATTGCCATCTATATGATTATACTGTATGGAATGGATATGATTAAATTGTAATTTGTATCTACACTACTATAACGAGCATCTTTAACATAGCCCTTCTCTAGAGATAGCGATACAAAAGAACATGTATGACTAATCGTAACATTCCATAAAATGTCATTTTTTCCACACTGAAATATGGCATTAGATGGCAAAGGGCAACCCTACCCATATACCATTTCCTGTTACACAATCATAATCTCAAAGTGTTTTTGCAAGTAGCGATGTTATCTCAACTTTAAAGCATTGTGGGAGTAGTAGTTCTATAACATCAGAGAGACTTAAGCAACATCAAACACCCAGGCTGCACATACTGTATATCCCTGGGAGACTTATCATCTACAGTATGTCATAATTGTATCCAATGCACAGACTGGTTATTTACAATACAGCAATAACACTGCCACCAATCGTTACTTGTAAGTATTATTAGGTGTGTTATACACAAAACTCCCATTGACTCCATTATAACCAAATAATTTTTGCCATCCCACCGGCGATTTACATTCTAGCTGGTGGGGTGGCATTTTGGGGAGATAAGTCACCCGCGACAAGGGAGATTTGTCACGGGCAACTAATCTCCCCGTCTGCCATGGCCCTTACCTGTATTTGTATTGTGCTATTTCTGAAAAGATGATATATATTCCCTTAATTATTTACTGTATGTGGTAATAGAACATTCATTGTCAGCCTTTAGTTAACCTTTGTAACATGTAGTTAAGTGAAATCCCAGTAACCTGCCATGTATTTTCATGAAATTGTTTACCCGGCGGTTTATGGTTTTATAAATAACTTAGCAAGGGCAATGCCAGTTTATTATTGGGCCACCAGGTCACGTCTTTATCAGGTGATATTCATGAAATTAAATGCCAAAAGATTTTTTAATGCATCTCTATATTTTTTTACTTCAGTCCCAAATAAAGGGAAGATCTGGCCAACTCAATTTCAAAAGGGTACAAACAGCCCATACAATGATATTGCTTATGCCTAATTTTTCTGGGCTACATCTCCCAGCATATGGCAATACAGGTATGGCACATGTTAAACAAAATACTTGGTACCTGGGGTTTTCCAGATAATGGGCAGTTCTATAATTTTGATCACCATACCTTAACTCTACTAAAAAATAATTTAAATAAAGCTCTCTGGTATAGGGTGAAAACATCCTACATTATTGGGGAAGGGGCCTATCAGGGAGCAAACTGGAGCTGAAAATTGCTGGTAAGTAGGTGCATATAATCCTAAACAGTTTTCATAACCAAAGCGAGCAAGAGTTGTATGGCCTGTCTTAGTGAGAGTGTAAGAGAAACGTGGGGGTATATGGAATGGTAAAGTCCCAGAAATAATGGGAAGCAGCAGCCTACAACTAACAGTTAAGTGCATGAAGTATATATTGCAGAATGACCTCCTGAGATACACAGCAATGGCCTTTGTAATAATAAAATCACTTAAAACTTGTTTACTTCAAGACATATTAGTTCTACTGAAATCCTACCTCAGGTGTGTCTCATATTCATATACTGTATATACTCAAGTATAAGCCTAGTTTTTCAGCACCCAAAATATGCTGAAAAAAGTCACCCTCGGCTTATACTCGAGTCGGGTGCCATGGGTCCCTCTAGAATAGCACCCTCTCTCCTTTGTGTACAAATTAGGCCACCTGCAACCAGACCCTCCAGTGCCCTGGCCTAGGCTCCCACTAGCAATACTTATTTCCCCTTACATCCCTCCGGGACTGGGTATGCTGCCAGTTTGCCAATGTGCAATAAGCGTGGGGTAGTACTCTTGTTTTTGTTGACCCTCTTCTCCGCTTACAGAGCTAGTTTACTGTATTTCTTTGAAATAAATATTTAATAACATATACCCCACTGATGCCTCAATTAATGTAATTTTATTGGTATTTATTTTGATTATTAAAACTTAGCAGTAGCTGCTGCTTTTCCCACCCTAGGCTTATACTCGAGTCAAAGTTTTTCCAGTTTTTTTAGGTAAAATTAGGTACCTCGGCTTAAATTTGGATCGGCTTATACTCGAGTATATACGGTAATAACATATTCTCATGTAAAACCCTTTCCCTTTTTACATCCAGGTTTGTGGGAAAGCATATTTCAAACCATGACATATAGAAATACAGGAATCAGGCACTGGATGGCAAAAGTCAAATAACATGGCAGAAAGTTCATGCTCCAAGTCCAAGCAGAAGTCAAGGCAGGCAGCATTCAGGAATGGTCAGAATTAGTTCAAAAGTCAAACACATAAAGAGGCAGAATGAACCTAAAAAAAGGGTATCAGATCCATTGGGGATTTAAAGCTTTAACAACTGATTCAGCTGGTTAGACAATCACTTCCCGGCATGCCATGATGATGCCTTCACCAAACTGGTGAGAGCAAAGTAATGTCCCACCCATTCTGGGAGCTCCAGAGGCTCAACTTCACATTTGGCCAATGGGAGTACATAGTATGAAGAGGCAAAATGCAATAAACAATGTATATATTAAACAATTCATTGTTGTTTTAATTCAAAGTATAGATACTTTTAGCATTCATATTATGGAGTTCAAGACATTCTGTGTCGTGTTGTCACTGTTAAAAAAAAAATGTGCAACTGAGCAGAACAGCAGTGTGACATTCCTTGAGGGATTATCATAATGTAATAATCAGATTCTGCAAATATTTTGCCAACAAAGAAAGAGCAACAAGCAACAAACACACCTAAATAATTAAGGTAACTGCAAGGCAAAACATCTAGCTATAAACCAGCTGTTATTTCCATATGCTCTAGAGTTTTCCCCATATTCATTCAAGAGATGAGGGTATGTTACTGTTGAAGTTGCTGCCCTTTGGTTGGAAAAGAATAGTCAGCTTGTGTATGGTTATCAGTGCTGCTTCTGCCATGAGGCAAGGTGGAAACTGCCCATCTAGCTCATGAAACTTGCAAGCTGGACTTCATTTTAAAGCCCATCTACATACATGGCACACAGATTTATGTGGAGAAAGGCTGCAGCTTTATTTGTAAGTGTTAAAGCCATAAAGTAAATATATTTTATTCCATATCCAAAACGTATAATTTATTTTTAACACAAAACCTAGCCAGCCTGTTTATTCCATTTTGCAGGCCCCCTTACCTTACTGCTTTGCCATACCCAACCAGAGCTATACCAAAGCATTATATAACCAATCTTAATATTCTTACAATAAACAACACCAAGTCTCCTTTGCTCTGCTGCAACAATTTTTTTTATTAGGGGTGGGTGGCAGGAACATCTTACAGCCTATTCCTTGGAAGAAAGGTAAGAACCCCCTTGTTTTCTGCCTTTTTATACTCACCTTCTTATACCACATGATCTTACCTGACTATCATTTAGCCTATCCCTAACTTGCGTCTATTTTCACCACATCTGGGGGGCTAACTAATTACACCTTTTCACACAGCTGTTCTTAATAAAATTAACCCTATCACTAATAACCCTTCAAATTTCTGCTTTCCAGTTACCAATGGGATGGTCTGTCTTCCCTGTTACTGTGCATGGTGGCAGTCTTCTTCTGACCCTAACAATTCTAGTATTCCTTAGGCCAAGTACTGGGTTCCCTTGAGAAACTCAAAAATTCAGTATATAGTAGGAAAAGATACACTTTGAGGTTTACTTTTGCTAATTCAGACCCTAGTTCCAAAAAACAGGTTTTTACCTTACTTACCCCTATAGCACAGCCATAGACTACCTCAACTCCAGTCCATTCCAGATTTACAGCTCTGAGATTCTTATGAGACTACAATTTGGCTGATTAAGTGCATTTTCCTAACCATGTTTCCCCAGCTGAAATTTAAACATAAAATTACTGTACAATTGTATGCTATTCAGGTCCCTCCTGCTTAGACAAATCTCATTTCAGGGGCAGAGGAAAATATATTAATCGCCAGACATTTTGAAGTTCTAGTAACTACTAAACCTGTTATCTCTACCTATTGCTATTGCAAGTAAAAAATGATACTAATAAAAATGCTCAGGAATATCCCACATCTGACTGAAGAACAGTGGGGGAGGGTTATTCCCTCTTAGGGTGCAGTCACACATGGCGTACAGTCTGTCACCTACAAAACACAGGTAGAGAGAAGCGGATCTGCTCCTATATTTTCCTGTGTATAGCTCCACTGACAGGCGCAGCTTCAGCCTGAATGCAGCTACATAAAATGCTATCAGCCCAGGCACGGTTTTGTGTTTTTCAGGCTGACCTCCACTCTATGTAGCTGCACTCAGGCTGACAACATACCTGTCAGTGGAGATGCACACAGGAGCATATAGGAGTGGATTTGCTTCTCTTCACCTCCATACAAAATGCAGAGGGAGAGAAATGGACCATATGCCACATGTGACTGTGTACTTAGGCTAATGCGACACAGGGCTGTCTCTCCGCCTGCATATAAAACAGCATATAAAACAATCCACGCCATCCACGCCCATCCGCTTCTTCCTGTAGCTGAACTGACAGGCACGGAAGCAGGCTGTATGCAGACACACAGAGTGAATTTTGGTGTGGAAACATGAATGTATGCATTTTAGTTCTAAAATACGCTCTATGTGTCTTTGTGTGTAGAAATACAAAATATAGTGAGTATGCTGTTTCTCTACTTACTTTTAGGCTAATGTCAGACGTAGCATATGGCGTATATTTTCGGCAAGCAGAAAAACACTTGGTGAAAATACCGCCATACGCCTCCTACCAGTGCCTGCACCCGAATGAACGAGAAACGCTCGGTGCAGGCACATGTAGCCTATATCCGCATGAAAACGCGAGAGAATGCAAAGTCTTTTATATTAGTTACTGTGTGCCAAGATTTAGCTTATTGGAAAAACATTTAATAGATCATTGGCTAGGGATAGCCAATTTTTGGGACTAGGGATAATCTGCATATTTGAATACAGGAATTGCACTTAAGCCCTACAACGTGCACACAGACAAGCAGAGGTACCTAGAAATATGTGCATCTCTGTCATTAACGGTATTTGGTTGCAAAACAAAAAGGGCTTACATGTGGATTTTTACTACTGAATTTGTCATAGAAGTTTGGGATTGGAAGTCAGTGTTTTAAAACATGTTATGAAAAAAAACATGACAGTACTACTTGCACTTGAGCGTTGCTAGGATCTGCTATAATGTTCATCAAATGCTTCCCTATATAACATGATTTTGGATTTTAATAAAAATAAAATTACAGTTTTTTGCACAGGGAAGAGAAGAGACAGATTTGGGAAGCTAAATACACAGAGGACAGCTCTCCTTTCTAAAGCAGTACATTAGCCTGCAGACTTTCTACATTCTTGCAAGAGCTTGATAGAATTTAATACATATTTTACAAGTAGATGCAAACCAGCAGTTTGCACAGCCTTAACTAGCTATCTTTCTGCTTTTTTTTTTCTTTTTGAACAAAGACTGTGGTAAAATGAAATGTTATGCCTTTGCCTTTACAATCACACAAATTCTAAATAAAGCCATTATTAAAAAAGTCCATGTTAATCCAATCTTAATATGAATTCTAATGCGTTCACTTATTAATAAGTGGCAGAACCGTTGGTTGAAGTAGATGTAAAATAACTTCTTAATAAAAGCTAAAATAAGGTATTAGAAAATATTTTCTATGTCCTCTCTAGTTATGGGGAGGATACAGGAAAATCGGCAAAAATTTATGATACAGTTGAACAGTTTATATACTGCATTAACGTTTTCGGCCCAAGCCCATCTTTGTGATATAGCATTTGATCAGGTACCGCTTATTTTATAACAAACATTCAGATACAAAATATTGTTGTATCACTTGTTCTACTAAATAATTGTTGAGTCCAGTTCTTACACAAATGGGCCCTAAGGCCTTCAGAAACAATATAGACACAGTGACCACAAATCTCACTATATTTGGCCTTCAGTTGACTTTTTGAGTTTTTTTCTAATTTGAATAAACTCACATTTTAAAAAAACTTGAATGCTTGCTTATTTATTAATATGGTTAACTGTTCGAATAAAAAAATACTTTGAATTTTTGAGTTTACAAACTGGAACAAAACTTTAAAATTTTGAATATCTCAAATTGAAAATATAGCTTGACTTTGTCTAGGGCAACTCACATTGACTTCTACATGAAGTTGCAAGGTTTTAGCTGCCGTATTTTTACATTTCAGTTTTTAAGGTTTTTGCACCTTATAAATAACAGAGATTTCAAATCTCAAAACCTATAAAAAATCAAATTTGAGTGTTGATAAATCTACTACAAAATATTTAAATAAACCCAACAGGATTGTTTTGCCACCAATATGTATTCACACAGCTTGGTTACCATCAAGTTCAAGATGCTGTTTTATTTTTACAGAGAAAAAGAGCTCCCATACCTTCAACTAGAGCCTGTTACACTAAGGCCAAGCAAAGGGTATCTGCACCAGGCCATTGTAAGGAATTCAGGATATCACTGACTTTATCAATATATGTGAAAGCAGTTCTGTAAACAGTTCTGCAAACTCTAAAGGACTCTACATCCACATTAAATAGTTTAACCAAAAAGTAGAGATTATTAAACTGATCCATTACTCATTTTATGATCTACAGCTGGCAAGTCATTAAAGGGGACATAAACATTCCCATTCATGTCTTTGATTGCTCCTATATAGGTATCCTGAACTTTCTTACACCTGCAGATGGAGTTCATCTGAGCCTTTACTGGACAGCTCGCCAGGCCTGGATTTATAAAATATGCACCACTAGGCCAGTACTTCCGCCGCTACCCAACAGCCGCATTATCCCCTCCTGCACTCACTCTCCTCTGCGGGAACTGGTGAGCTGAAGATTTACACACTGACAAAGCTCCTATGCATACAAAAGTCAATGCTTCTGGGAGACATGCTGCACCTATAATTGTGACAATTGTGGTCTTCTCACAAATTTGGGTATGCAGTTGGCCCTATTTCTTTAAGAAAATATCCCTGATATTGACGCAAAGGAGGGTGACATTTTTGCGGGGGGAGGCAACTAATAAAAGGCATATACAGGTAATTATATATGAATATATATACTGCAGTTGGTCTCTTAGGCTAAGCTTCTGTAAATTTCATCAATCTCTGCCTATATTTCTGGACTTCAGCTCCTAGTTTGATAATCTCTTGGAGTGTTCTGCGAGCTATAGTCTACCAAAATCTGGAGCCATATTTCTGTGGAAGGTTTGTGTCCATGAAGTTATATGTAATTCAATTCTTACATAAATACATAACATAGCAACATTTTTCTTAAAGTAAAGATCCATAAAAGATTGCAGAAAAGTCTGCAAAGAGACAGTTTTACATGTATAAAATAAATGGTTTCTATAACAATTATACATATATTAATTTTAGAATATAAACTAGTACCTGTGAAATCAATCCCTGAGGTTGTGATAAACACAACCATTTATTGTTGTGCTTGTGGTAAGTCATTTCTCTCATGAGCGTCTCTATAAATTTAAGAAATCTAATATTGGGCAGAAATCTTTGACCAGTTCACTTTTAAAATGCACTTTCATTTAATTAGCCTTTAATAACTATAGGTATGAATGACAAGACAAGTTTCAACACATAGTAAAATCCACATTAAGTTTTGCTTGAAACAAAAAAAATCAGAAGACAGAATTAAAAACTGAATATTCATCCTGAGACTTTCAGAATAAAGGAGATAGTTATGAGAGAACTTAAGGGAGACAACTACAGTACAACTTTATTTAACTTTGCTTTGTTGCTTTGCTTTGTTTAATCTAAAGCACATTAAATAGTTTGGGATACAAATAAAGAAAATAAATGACATTACTAAGTTACTCAAGTGCCCAGCATGCAACGTTTTTCATTTCCTGCTAAAAGTACCCAAATTATCTGCAAAGATGTGATCTGAGAATGTTGTCATCAAGTCATTAAGCAGAGGATATTATCACATTTTACAATCAAAGACAAGTACAGCTAGTCAACATTAAGGAAATAATAAAATGTTGCATAAAAATAAGAATTAAACTGGCTGATTCATAAAAACTGAGTAAGCAATAGCTTACTGTACTATTATTAATATGACAAATGTATACTGTTTCTGTGACATGGCAACTAGATAAAATATGGGGCAATTAAACATAATATAAACAATCAAAAATTTAACCGTGCACATTTTTACAATGCAATTTTTTGTACTAGTGTGTCAAAAGTATCAAGTTTAAATCTTGGTAAAGGTATGGGATCCCTAATTGATTCCAATTAAGACATAACTAATCCTTATTGTATTAAAAACAATCCTATTGGGTTTAATTAATGTTTTATTGATTGTTTGGTAGACTTAAGGTATGGAGGTCCAAATTACGGAAAGACCCCTTATCCCCCCCTTGTCTAAAGGCAAAAGAGTTCATTCCTAAAGAAGCACACAGAGCAAAAGACTGGCACAATTCACCCAATTCACAAAGTGATGTTCCTTACTAGGATTCAATTGCCGTAAAAAATTTGCAGCAGATATTGTAAAAATCTGCAATACCTGTGTAAAGTGTGCAGAAACTGGCACAACTTTTTACTGCAAGATCTAGTGCAGTGATCCCCAACATGTTGCTCACCAAGCCCTTCGGATGTTGCTCTCAGTGACCTTGAAGCAGGTGCTTAATTTTAAATTCCTGGCTTGGGGCAAGTTTTAGTTGCATGAAAAACAGGTGTTCTGCCAAGCAGAGCCTCCTGTAGGCCATCAGTCCCCGCATATGGGCTACCAAATAGCCAATCATAGCCCTTATAAGGTACAGGGCTGTGTTGGACATGCTTTGTGTGTAGATGATTGAAATTAGCCCTGCAATTAGCCCTGCAGATATTTGTGTGTGTGCATGTGTGCACATATGTATACTTTTTTCCACTCTTGACTTCCAAGAGAAGCAAGTAAACAAGTAATCCCTTTCTTTAAAACCCAGGTTTCTCCTCTTCTCTCCACTTCCATACAGTACTCATTATCTTTTCATTCCCCTTTCTATTTTACTTTTTTACTTTATCTTCTTTTCTCTTATTCAGCTCAATCTCCCATTCTCATTAGCCCTGTTATTTTATCACTTAGTTCTAAAGCTGTGTTTTTCAGTCTCCGTCTCTGCACAATTCCCTTCTATTTATTTATGACAATGATAGACAGGGGGTTTTTGACTGGCGACAAAATGGCTGAAAATTCCCTACCATAGCAGACAATATACATAACTTTAGGTAAAATACCTATATCGCAGAATCACACAAATAAAGGTAAGAAGGTGTTTTCAAGAGATTACATAATTTCAAGTGTTTAACCTCAAGCGTTTTACATTGTCCACTATAGAAAATTTTAGGGCACAGACAACAAATTTATTTTATTATTCTCTTTTTTTCTCCTCCCTTTCCTTTTGCTCTTACTTTCTAGCCCCAATACTCTTCTCCACTCCCCTACTGTGCATTAACTTCATTTATCCTCTTTATACTCCTTTATATTCCTTTTAGCTTTGTCCTTCCCTTTTTACCTTCCATTAACCTGGTATTCTCTCTCATTTTTTTAATCTACTTACATTTCTACTTTAAGCGTTATGTTCCCTGTTTTCTTTATGCTTATGCCCCTTGTTTCCCTTCACCTAGATATGGCTAGGGGGTACTCTGCTCAACCTTGTATCAATGTTTCTGAATAGAAGCCATGCATCCTGTCCATTTGAGATTCATCACTGCAAAGTCACTACAATGGCAACTGTGTCTGTCTGCATTTTCTCTGTTTGTCCAAGCTCACCATTACATCTGCGTGAGCTGGAAAGGTAAATGAAAATGGTGAAGATTCAGCCTGTCCCATCATCTCGTGGAGATCATCTGCAGTCACCCAAATTAAAGGACATTAATGTCTTAATTGTTATGACACCCTGCCAAGAACATTGTTTCCAACCATTAAAAAGAATACCTCCAGTCTATTACTTTACATTTGATGTGTAAAAGTACAGGTCTGCAAGCACCCTTTGTCTGCAATATTGTAAAAAAACATGGGTTACTAGACAATTCAGGGACACTGTTGCTGGCTTTATTGGGCCAAATCTTGAGCTTTTTATCACTGCATACAGGACACACAAGCAAGGATGGCCAGGGGAGAAATTGCAGTATGTGAGGCAGGCATATGCCCTGAGAGACCGATTCTTGAACCGGGGCTATACCATGAAGTTGCGCTTACCGGCATTTATGAAGGCTTTACGTGCTGATCGGACAGTGATGGGGTCATTATTGGAAATATGGGTAAAGATACTACTTTGGTTAAGGATCAACATGTTCCTATTTTTGTGACTTCTTACAGTAGATAATTTTATAAGGTTAAAAATATTATCCAGAATCTATTGCCCATTCTGCACAATGATCCCCAACTCTCTCCGATTGTGGCTGATGGATGTAAATTTGTCTCCCGTAGGGCTCCCACCTTAGGAAATTATCTGTCTCCAGCTGTTTTAACTCCTAGACTGACTAAATCGACATGGCTTACTACTTGGGGTACTTATCCCTGTGGGGCACAGAGATGTGTTACATGTATATATATCAAGCGCTCTACTACTTTTAAAAGAACCGTAACAGATAGACAATTTGATATGCGGTTTTACGCTAACTGTAACGCATCATGTGGTATCTTTATTAACGTGTGTCGCTTGTCAGTTTCAGTATGTGGGCTGCACAATTCGTCCCTTGAAAAACAGGATGCGAGAACATATAGGGCACATTGTTGCAAAAAATAGACACAACCCCGTCTCTAGACATTTTCTTGAGTGTTGCAAGGGTGAAGTAACTATGTTGCAAATTCAGGTAATTGATAGAGTATTTCCGGACGAGCGATGCAGTGATATGTGGACTAAGCTTTTACATAAGGAGGTTAAATGGATTTTTGTATTAAGCACGCGCCAACCGAATGGGTTAAATTCCATTTTTGACATTAATTGCTATATTCCCTCTAAGTGAGCTTGCTAGGAACGTTTAATATACTTTGTCTGTTTCATTTTCGTTTGCCCTTTTTTTCTCCTTTATTTTTTGTATTTGATTGTGGTTTTATATCATGTGATGTTACTAATTAAGGGGGTATTTAAACCCCGTGTGCATGTTGAGAAGTAAGCCTATGATTAAGTGCACATGCACGAAACGCGTCAGACGTAAAGGGTTTTATGAACATGAATAAAGACTAAGTTTTATTGGACTTCCTGGCTGTCCGAGGTGTTTTGTTAGCCTCTTTGAAAAAGTTAGGATGGCCAGGGGGCCAAGGGGCTCTGTGCCTAAAGGAGAACTATACCCCTGGTATTTACCCCCCTCAACTTTCCCATATCACATAGTTTTTAAGCTTAACAACTGTCCCGATCACTATCCCCTAGCTAAAACAGCAGAGTAGCGCAGCAGGGTACATGGCCGATATCTTCTTAGCAACTGAAGACACTTCGGGTCTCACCGCCGACACAGACCCTGTTTGCACATGCGCAGTTTAAGCAGATTTCCTGCTACCACCAACTGCGCATTTTAGTGCCCGGGGGTATAGTTCAGGCAAATTATTGTGATCTGGTCCTTAGACTACAGTTTTGTTTTTTTTGTTTTTTTAAATCTGGCACAAGACAAAAGGCACAGCACATGATGCACACTGTCCACACAATGCACCTCATTCTTCCACATTTATCAGGTGGCAATTTTTTAATTAATAACACTCATGGGATCTGCATGCATTCCCCTTATATGCATGCCATTCTTCACACCAAAGTGAAGGCTTGTTAAGGGATCACATTCAAAATTATGTAGTGGAGAATGGCATTATGAGCAGTAATCAGCATGGCTTTATGAAGGACAGGTCATGTCAGACCAATTTAATTGCTTTTTATGATGAGGTAAGTAAGAAGCTGGACAGTGGGGATGCAGTGGATATAATCTATTTGGGTTTTGCCAAAGCATTTGATACCGTTCCCCACAAACGACTGCTTTCTAAGCTAAGGTCTATTGGTCTTAGTGAAGTCATTTGCACATGGATAGAAAACTGGCTACAGGATCGGGTACAGAGGGTGGTTGTTAATGGTACATTCTCTACTTGGAATAAGGTCCTCAGTGGGGTCCCTCAGGGTTCTGTACTGGGTCCACTTTTGTTTAATTTGTTCATAAATGACTTAGGGGAGGGTATTATGAGTAATGTATCAGTGTTTGCAGATGATACAAAACTCTGCAGACCAGTCAATTCTATCCAGGATGTGACATCCCTGCAGCAGGATCTTGACCAACTGGCAATCTGGGCAGCTAAGTGGCAGATGAGATTTAATGTGGATAAATGTAAGGTCATGCACCTGGGATGTAAAAATATGCAAGCCCCGTATAACCTTAATGGGACTGCACTAGGCAAATCCATAATGGAGAAGGACCTTGGAGTCCTTGTAGATAATAAACTTGGCTGTAGCAAGCAATGCCAGGCAGCAGCTGCAAGGGCAAACAAGGTTTTGAGCTGTATTAAAAGGGGTATAGATTCACGGGAGGAGGGGGTTATTCTTCCCCTTTACAGAGCGCTGGTAAGGCCCCATCTAGAATATGCTGTTCAGTTTTGGTCTCCAGTGCTCAAACGGGACATTATTGAGTTAGAGAGGGTCCAGAGAAGGGCAACTAAGCTGGTAAAGGGTATGGAAAGTCTCAGTTATGAAGAAAGACTGGCCAAGTTGGGTCTGTTTACACTGGAGAAGAGACGCTTAAGAGGTGACATGATAACTATGTATAAATATATAAAGGGATCATATAATAACCTCTCTAATGTTTTATTTAGCAGTAGGTCCTTCCAACGGACACGAGGGCACCCACTTCGTTTAGAAGAAGGGAGGTTCCATTTAAATATTCGGAAAGCTTTTTTTACTGTGAGAGCTGTGAAGTTCTGGAATTCCCTCCCCGAATCAGTCGTGCTGGCTGATACATTATATAACTTTAAGAAGGGGCTGGATGGATTCTTAGCAAGTGAGGGAATACAGGGGTATGGGAGATAGCTCTCAGTACAAGTGAGGGAATACAGGGGTAGGGGAGATAGCTCTCAGTACAAGTGAGGGAATACAGGGGTAGGGGAGATAGCTCTCAGTACAAGTGAGGGAATACAGGGGTATGGGAGATAGCTCTTAGTACTAGTTGATCCAGGGACTGGTCGGATTGCCATCTTGGAGTCAGGAAGGAATTTTTTCCCCTCTGCGGCAAATTAGAGAGGCTTCAGATGGGGTTTTTTTGCCTTCCTCTGGATCAACTAGTAGTTAGGCAGGTTATATATAGGCATTATGGTTGAACTTGATGGACATATGTCTTTTTTCAACCCAACTTACTATGTTACTATGTTACTATGTTACTAAGTACGAGCATCTCTGAGGGCAAGGAGTCCTATACTCAAAGCCTGGTGCCAGGTGTTAAGTACAGGACACCATTGTGAATGGGAGCACAGTTTTCTTGCAATGAATGCACGCACAAAGAATAAGGGCCTATGTCAAAGTACTTTGTTGTACTGAACAGTAAGGTATACAGTATTGCACCCACTAGCGCACATATCATTTGTGCCCAGGATCAGCAAAACACAAAGGTACTAAATTAAAAGGAACAGCATGACTGAAGGTCTTTCTTATGTAAATAATGACAGACAGAACAAACTGGTTACAAAATTAGTGTTCACAGGTACCTGAAACCAGTTGTTTCACATCCATTTCCAAAGCACACATATTTCCTGACTGAGCAGTGAAAAGGCTTGTTGGTATTTATTGCTTTAGCCTGCTCACAGCATAGATAATTCTGTATTCCAGTCATTCCTTTGCATCAAGCCATGGAACATCTGGGACATGTATCAGTGTTTTTTTTACAAAATCAATAATTACTGCTTCATTTATATTAGGACTTATACAGTATGTCTCTACTGAAATTTCTTTGTATAGGAGTTATTGGGTTGGAGCCAAAATAAATGTACGCATCTGGGAGAACATTTGTCTCTTCATCGTTGCCTCACTCCATCCTTTTGTTATTCTCAAATTCTATCAGATCCCCCTTTTATCCTTAAAACTCAGTCCTCCTTCTCAGCCTCCCACCCCACCTCTGAACTCCAGTTCTCAGCCCTCTCATCATTGTGCATATGCTTCCCTTGGCTACCATTTCTTGCCTTATTTATGCAATGAAAATCTTATCACATAGTTGGGAACTTTCTTGCTTCTGGCAAGTGTCATAAATTTATTGTGATTCACATATGCTCAGAGCTTTTACTTGACTTCATTAGTCAGGCTTTGTATTATATAGCAAGTGCAGTGCGTTTGGTAGGTGCGTTGTCAGTATCTCTGTTTCATAACAGACATACAGATAAAAAAGAAGGTGATAGGATGCCCTATGTGACCACCTTTAATTCCAACTCTGATCACATTAAAGTATAGTTTTTAAACAATGGGAAATTTTGCAGAAAGATCAGGAATTTGCCCGGTTTAAAAAACGACTTTTGTTTTTATATAAAAGATCCCGTAGCCTAGGTAACATGTTAACAAAAACTGACTTACTACAACCCAGAAGTAGCCAATTTACTTTGGTAAATCAAGGACAGGTACATTCCCATGCTTATCGTGTGGGTGTTGGAATAGTATTATCAAAGGAGAAACCTTTAATAACCAACCTACAAAGGATTCTTGATAATACTGAAAGACTTTGCCACTTGAACTACCACTGTGGTATCTATATGTTGAAATGTTTTTATGGTAAGTCTTATGTGGGCAAATCCACAGGACCAGAATTGGGAAACACAGAAGGTTAAATGACAACTGTGACTTTTACAAGAATAAAGTATGCAAAACCATGAAAACATTTTAAACTGCAGGGTCATAGTAGCACACAATTAAGATGGTTGGTCTTGTAATAGGCAGTAAAAGTTCCCACTAGGGGAGGCAATTACAATAGGTTATTACTACAGAATAAAATAATGCTGATTGACAAATTAAATACCTCCTGTGGGCCTTTATGAAAATCTAATGGGCTTATTTATCAATTTTTGAGTTTGTGAATTCGATTTAACTCACATATTGAACTCATTTAAATAAAAAACATTAATACCTTGAATTTTTTACAAACTCAAAAAATGTAAGTTTGCAAATCTAGGTTGACTTTGCCTAGGATAACTCCAACTGACTTCTATAGAAGATTTTACATTTAAGTTTTTGGGTTTTTTTCACTTAGTAAATACCAGAGATTTATGAAACATAAAACTTGAATTGTGAAAAAAAAAAATCAAAATCGAATATTGATAAATTCACTACTATAGTTTCACAAATGGGATTTTTTGTTTAAGAATGGACTATATCAGAGTATTTCAATATTCTAATTTTTCTATCCTGCTAAGAACTTATTTCTCACTCACAGGTATTTTTTCTTTTTAATTAAGGGCAGGGGGTTTCCTTTTATATACCTGTATAGCTCCTGTGATAACATGGGAGTGGTTTGAAGTGGGTGCAGTTTAAATAAGGGGAGAGATCAAAACTGGTTTCCATTATCAGCCCTTCACCATGTAGGTCAGAATTCTGGCCCTTGGTACCACAAATTGGGCAGCACTGGTATAAGCTATTGACCGGTCCATTGTCCCATTACCCGTAGGACCTTGTTTAAAGGCAAAAATGAACACTTTATTTGATGACAGTAGTATCCTTTAAAGAAAGACAGATCTGCTTTAGTTAACCTTTCGTATTCTTTGTAATTCATTATGTAATGCTTATATAATGGCTTCACTACTCAGCATTACAAACAGAATCACTGGACCTTGCGATAAGGATCACTCACTGTAATAATTAATATACATTGCACACACTGAAATATAAACCAAAGCATTCTTAATGGTTAATCTGCTTGACCCAAGAGACAAACTCACATTCACCTTTTTATATAAGGTTTTATAAGTTAACAGTCTGTTTTATAAGGACAGGCTAAATTCTGAAGATTCTGAGCACTGGTAATGGAGTTTGTAATGTAAAGTCCTTAGGACAAAAATCCACACATGAAAATGGAATCATGACAAAAAATTGTGATGCACACATGGGTGATGACCTAATAAGGTGTGCCCATAATTATTTAGAGTAGTCACTGGACTAGCGGTAAGAGTAACCAGGCAAGTAATGGACAATCATTAAATTATATTTGATACACATTTTAAAACAAAAAACAGTTTGTCTATGATGTAAAATAACAATTAAGTTTGCGAAGGCTTATGTGAATGAGTTTAGGCTTTCAAAGTGAAGATTACCTTAAATTATTAGACATGAGAGCTTGTTTGCAAGCACAAGTGCAAGACACAAAATTGCATCCATTTAAAAACTACTCACAGATACTTGTTTCTATACTTTAATACACATGCACCTTGTGCCAAAATGCCGGCTGTTTCCAAATAAGGTGCAAAATGCAATGTAGGGCTTGTGATTGCAAGGCATATTTATTAATATTCTGAAGTGCTTTCCAACAAGGACATCCTTTCCTTGAACAAATCCCTTATTAGTCATAAAATCAGATTTAGAAATAAAAAGAAAATGGCTTCACTTAATTATTCCAGACAAGGCATGTTTTTCACAGCCATATTATACCCAGTGAAGCAGCCCAATTGTGTCATGTCCCAGCCTAGTCATATTAAAACTACAGCATACACAGTGGGAGTCTGACACAAATAAAGGATTGTACTAAGGCTGGTTTAGGTATGAATATAGCAATTAGGGGCTAATTCATCAAAAATCTAGTTGGTGTTTTTTCCTCAGTTTATGAAAATCATGAAGAAAAATGACAAAAAAAACCCCCATGCAAGTATTTTCTGAAACCTCGAAAAGATGGGATTTATTAATGAAAAAAAATTAAAAAATTGTTGCCAGAAAAAAACTCAGCAAGTAAAAGATTCAGCAAAGTTGTATATTCTCTAAGAACTTTATTATTTACAGGTATGGGACCTGTTATCTAGAATGCTTGGGACCTGGATAAGGGATGTTTCTGTAATTTGGATCACCATACTTTGTCTGCTAAAAAGATTGTTTTGCCTCCAATGAGGATTAATTATATCTTAGTTGGGATCAAGTACAAGGTACTGTTTTATTATTACAGAGAAAAAGGGAATCATTTAACCATTAAATAAACCCAATAGGGCTGTTCTGCCCCAATAAGGGGTAATTATATCTTAGTTGGGATCAAGTACAGGTACTGTTTTATTATTACAGAGAAAAAGGGAATCATTTAACCATTAAATAAACCCAATAGGGCTGTTCTGCCCCAATAAGGGGTAATTATATCTTAATTGGGATCAAGTACAGGTACTGTTTTATTATTACAGAGAAAAAGGGAATCATTTAACCATTAAATAAACCCAATAGGGCTGTTCTGCCCCAATAAGGGGTAATTATATCTTAGTTGGGATCAAGTACAGGTACTGTTTTATTATTACAGAGAAAAAGGGAATCATTTGAAAAAAAATTAATTGTTTGATTAAAATGGAGTCTATAGGAGATAGCCTTTCCATATTTTCTAGATAACAGGTTGATAGGATAATGGATTCTATACTTGTATTTATTTTCCCAGTTTATTAAAACATTCAAGTTTTTTAGCCTCTCTGAAAATAGATGAAGGGCAGCGGGGGTGCAACAGGGGCGGGCTGGCTGGGTGTTTCCCCAGTTTCTCACCAGCCCAGTTTCACCCTGTTGAATTAAACCCAATAGGATTGTTTTGCCTCCAGTAAGGATTAATTATATCTTAGTTGAGATCAAGTACAGGTACTGTTTTATTACATAGAAAAATTAAATCACTTTTAAAAATTTTAATGGTGCCAATAGGAGATGGTCTTTCTGTAATTTGGAATTTTCTGGATAATGGTTTCCTGGATAACTGATCCCCTACCTGTCTACAATGAAAATAGATGCAAATTTATCTTCTACACTTGTCTGGCTCATGTGAATCAAAGTTCATTTATTTACTTCTGAAAGTACATTTAAGGTCTAAACAGGAAGCCCAATAGTTTTGCTGTTTATTTAAAGGAAAAAGAAAAAATGTTTCGAGTGCATGGACACCCTAGTCCAAAACAAATTTCCTAGTGTTTGCCTATAATTTTTGCTTGCAACATGCGGTTGGAGCAATGTCACAAGTTGTTTTATAACGGTAAACTTGCGGTTTGAAGTTGTCGGCAGGAAGCCACTGTATTCTGATAGCAAGATCTATAAAGGAAATGCCCTACATTCTGATAATAACTATGGCTTAGCTTTGAGAGAACATTGTGCAATAGTTATTGCTTTATAGCAAATCTGAAGAGGCCCATTAACAATAGTAAAAGTAGTCCTCCATTACCTTTTAACAATGGCCTGCCAGGAGCTAAACACAGAGCCCATACCTATAATGGGAAACACAGGGTTGCTGCATTATGGATACATGTGCAATCTGATTCAGGTTCTTTAGTTATTATAGGGTTCCTTATAGGCCTAGAACATGACAACTAATATATAATCCTATGTGCCCAAAATTCACAGAATATGTCATCTTATCATAGTTATATAGTTACATAATTACATGGGGCTAAAAAAAGTTCAACCCTTCCAAGTAAACCCAGCACACAAATCGAGCACATAATCTATCCATAGAGATTGTTAATAACAAAAAGTAGTGACAATATATACATGTCTAATATAAAGTTATAGAATGTTCCTTAGCCTTGCATGGCCAAAAGCTGCTAAATACAAGACAATCCTCCAACAGATATCCTGCCACATCTGTTGACATACTGTTCTTTGTTCGTGCAATTGTTTTCAGAAGCAGTTAACATATGTCATATATCTCAATACGTTTGTGCAAATAACTTTCATTATTTAAAAAAAAAAAAAAAAAAATGAAAAAATGTGAATTATTTGCTTGAAATGAACTCTATGGGTGATGGTCCCCTGGTTATATATATACTCCATAAAAAGACCAGCAACACTGTGAATTTGTAATAATTAAATATGTACATATACAGCCGACTAGATGGATCTGTCCCTTCTGAGACCTTGAGCTAGATGTTACAAAAGGAGATGGGAACTGCAGGTGGGTCTTCCAGATCTTCAGTAGGCAGAATAATTGACACTACACTGCAGCCCAATTGTACCTAAAAATTTGACAAAAGGTCACAAAAATCCATTGGGCCCCTTCAGTTTAAATGACAACTTAACCCTACCCTATTCCAAGCCTCCCCTCCACCCCTCTCCATGGTTCCTCCCCACAAGAGCAGCTCTGGCTGCTCAGCTAACTAACCTAAACCCATCTTTCACAACTAAAGTGACTATAACAGGACAAGTCTGGAAAAAGCTGGGAAACTACTGGGCCTGTCACCTGCCAAGGCCCAATCCTGAATTACCTTCTGTGAGGATGAAGTCCCAAGAAAGAGGATAAACACCTGTTTCCCTTTTTATAATATAACACACTGCCATCTACTGGGTAACTCTTGAACTTCTTGAAAATCACATTAACCTGTACAGTAGATCTAGAACTTAGGACCACAGTTAGGTGTACAAACTTTTTAAGGGACTGCCTGAATAAAAGAACAACTTAACTTCAGTTCCCCAACATGTAAAAAGTCGTCCTTAGCTCTAAGTTCCACCTTCATCTCTGCAGGAGACTGTGATTTGTTGTGTTGCCTTGGTGAAGCAGCTACAAATGTTTTCTGCTCTGTTGTGCACACAAGTGCAAATTCACACTTTTGCACACACAGAGACATACCCTTTCCCCCACACTTAAGCATTAACTATTTTCTAATGCACCCTTTCTGACAAGGTTTTGGCTCATTCTCTGGATAAAAAGACATATGTAAGTATGAGGCAGCAGCTGCCAGAGTTCCTGTATATTACCAGGAGAGAGACAAAGAATCAACAATTGCTGTGATCAGTGCTTAAACTGGGGTGAAAAAAGTTGAGGGATGTTATGCTAACATAAGCCCCTCCCAAAATTAAAAGTCACACTCAGCAACACTTTCTGGTGTTACCCACTTTAAAGCAAAGCCATTTTGCTATTTCCTTCTAATGAACAGTTGATGCCTACTATGCAGTTCTATCTATGTAGGGACACACAAAATGAAAACTGTGCATATGGCTTTTCTTGGCTGCCAATTTAGCTTCAGCTTCAACACAACATGCTGCCTGTGTATTGTGTGTCATAATACAGCACAACCTCTCACTTTTCCTTAATCTACTACCTTTCTCTACCTTCTTTTTCCCTTTTTGTTTCTTCTATTTTCTTATTCTCTCCTGTTCTTTATAAATGTCTCTCTGATGCCTTCACTCAACAGCATTACAAGAACGTGCCTGCTCCCCCCCCCCACAAACACCTTCCTTGCTCTGTGGTTAGACCACTGCCTTCACCTTCTTCTTCATTTGTATAACACTTCCCCATCTCTTTTATATCTCTCTATATGCAGTCTTTTCTCTCCCTTTAACTTTTATAAGTTGGGAGGAGCAAGAAAAAAAAATTCCATGATTCAAAACCATAAATTAAAGGACAATGAAAGGTTAATATAAATTACAAGTAAATCTAAAGGCATTCTTTTTAAGTACTTACTTACTTAAGTACTTACTGCATATATAAATTCCCAGATCCCTGCTTGCTTCTCTGAGATATGGTGCTGGCAGCCTACAGCAGTGTGAAGCCTACAGTGACACTGAAATCTCTCCGTCCTTCCTGTAGGTGCCAGCGGCAGCATTCCTATTCTCTGAGCATGTGTGTAACTTGATCCTGTCTCCTGTTCTGAGCTACACATGCCCACCAGCCAATCAGCAATCAGAAGCGGATCTGCCAGAGGGGAGGGGGGGGGGGAATGAAACACATGTGCAGTATGAAGCAAGGAGGGAAAGGAAGGGAGAATACCTTTTTAGAGATGGCTGCCTGTTCTAGAAAATGTGAAGTAAGTGTGACTGAGTAAATATTTGATTAGGTGAGCCAAAAGTGTGGCGTTTTTACTAAACAATAGAAGGACTATTGGGCAGTATGCTTTTTAAATTTTGACTTGCATTGTCCTTTAAAGACTGGAGGGATGGCATCCCTGTGCATCCCTCCACAATTCCAGCATTGCATGTAATCTTAAAATCATTATGGGAACCTGGGGCCCTTGCTCTTAAGCTGGCCATACACATGGCGATCTAACGATGTTTCGTGCGACCGTCGGTCGCACGAAACATTGTCAGATCCGCCACACACAGTCAGTGCTGAAACAGCAGATAAGGAGGTAGAAACAATAGGATTTCTACCTCCTTCTGCCGATTCAGCCCTGACAGCAGATTTTGGTCAGGCGCCTTCTATGGCGCCCGATCAAAATTTTCTAACCTGGCCGATCGGCGTGTCGTCCGATATCAGCAGCTTCCTGCGATATCGGTCGACTCGCCGACATGCCAATGCAAATTTTCAAGCCAAGGGGCCTTTTGATGGGCGCTGCATTCCACAGTCCATACAAGGTCCAATTTGATTCAAGAATAGGGAACATTTACGTATGCATCTCTACTCAAGTCACAATGTATATTCACATTTATTTACTTTAGTTATATTTCTTATAGCTTTTTTTTCTTCAAGCTTTATGTTTTTTAATATGGGTATAGGGTTGAAGGAAATTATAGAAAGTCACTAATAGCTTAATAAACATTGGAATATAATGCAAATATTTATTGCAGAAAATGGTAATGCTTGTTCTTTCTTGCTCAGTATAATGACAGCTTTTCAAGGCTGCAGTCGAGTGCATCTCTAGAAGGTTAGCACTTCATAAAAGCGTTCATTGGTAAGGGCCCTTATAATACTTCTATGTTAACTTTGTTATCTATTAAATCACTAAGCAGAGTAAATAAGAAAGGAAATAGTCTTAAACTAAAGAGTTAACTATTATAATAATATAATATTGCATTCCTTAAAGTGATACTGACATGTTAAGGGTTTTACAGGAAAGCATTGATTTAAAAATAATTCTGATTTTTTGTTCTACAACCCCCAAGCTTGGATTTTCCACTGTTATGTGGTTGTTCAGGCATACAGGTATGGAACCTGTTATCTAGAATGCTCAGGACCTGGAGTTTTCCAGATAAGAGCTCTTCCCATAATTTGGATCTCCATACATTATAGGGGAGGGGGGCATTTACTAAGCTATGATTTTTTTAAAGTTGGACTTTTTGACACCAACTCCAAACTCGAAAACATTCCAGCTAAAACCTGTCGAAATCATGTAGAAGTTAATGGCAGATGTCCCTTCTACAACTGTTTGATTTTTTTTTTTTGCTTTATGGTTTTCGGACGATAATCTGAAAAAGCCGAGGTTATTGAGCGACAAGTAAAAACAAGTTGATCTTTTCATAAATAATTGACAGTCGTGGTAGAAAGTTTTGTTGTAGAAATAAGAAAATTTCGAGTTTTGATAAATCTGCCCCTAAGTCTCCCAAAAAAATCATATAAACATTAGTTACACCCAACAGGATTGTTTTGTTGGATCCAATAACAATTAATTATGTATTGATGAAGTACAAGGTACTGTTAAAAATGTTAATTAGATCACATTCCTGTAATTTGGAGCTTTCTAAATATAGAAAGTTTCTGGATATTAAATGCCATTCTGGTACATACCCTAGCAACCAGTAATCAAATTGCATCCTGTGTCCCATAGGCTGTAAGAATAACTATAAAAGAATACTACAGGCCTTTCTAAGCCAATGCTTTCAAGCCAATATATATATTATTGCTATACTACAGTCTTTATTTCTTTAATATATTTGCTCAATATGTAACAAACAGCATTTTACTGAATCTAAAGCGATCAAAAAACAAAAGCCTGTCATTAACGCTGGTATTACAGTTCTTTCACAAACTAAGATAAATACGTATTTGTTACATCCTTTTTCCTTTATAGATCCTGCTATTAGCAGATTCCCCAGTTTAGTGCCAGACACTGGCGTACAAGTGTGCTGCTGTGCTGAACTCCTACACTACACAGTGAGGCATGGCTTAAATGTCAGAGTGCATCCTCTTGTTTACTGTCGTGCAAAATCTGAGAGGAGGATGAAATATCAGCCTTGTTTTGGGATTCTGTTTGCTTCATATAGGGAAATAATAGTGCTAGAATGTAATAAATAAAAAAAACAAGCTAGGCAGTCACTGTAAAGCAAAAGAAGTAAACAAACGTAATTCCTCTCTCACATCCACACTATTGTTTTTTCATTATTTACTGTCCACTACTATCCTAAGCAACAAAAGATCTCTAAATTCACCCTGGCTACCCCCCGCATATGTCCTCTTTGATAAGCTCTCATGAGTGGGGTCATTCCCCCTTAGTGACATAATTACTCTGTACAAGGACCCCTCCCCTGCAAAAAAATCTTCAGACGGCCCAGCGCACAATACAATACCTAGCCCCCCTTCCCACTCACATATAAATCCTTGCTCCGTCCCCTCATATACTTAAGAGCCAGCAGTACTTTGCACAGCGAAATAGGTCCAGGATGGTGAGGAAGGACATGCTGTCCCTTCATGAATAAAGCACTGCCAGTGTTTGGAAGCACTGTATTCATAAAGGGTAGTCTTCACATGTAGGCATCCCCTATTCTATCCTCTAACTTGTGCATTATTCAGATGTGCAAATAGGGGAGTGCCGGTGGATAGAAGGTGCTAAGGAGCTTTGTCCTGATCTATATTCATACTATCATTTTGTTTTGTACTAACTTTACGCAATGCTTTAATGCATAAATACAAGCTTACTCTTTATGATGCAAGCTGGCACCTACAAGGCAGTATACTTTACATCTACCTAATGGTATTAAGAACACTGACAGGATTCATTCATTTTACAATGTTATCAGTATGTACCTATACCATTAAATTAGGGATGCACCGAACCCAGTTTTTCGGGTTCAGCCGATCCCCAGAACAGAAACCTAATTAGCATATGCTAATTAGGATCCAGAAACTTCCGTGTTCATGCGGACATTTAACCCTTCATATTAGCATATGCTAATTAGTATTCAGTTCGGTCAGGACCGTGGATTTGGCCAAATCCAAAACCTGCCGGAAAAGCAGGGCTGTCGAGTCGGTAGATAAATTCTCCGTCTCCTCAGTTTCTGATACTTCCGACACCAACTCTGACTCCACGACTCCGACTCCTCTGTTTTTAATATGCTAATGTATTTTATACATTCAGTCAATGAAAAAGCATGCTTCATGGTCACTCAACATGTTCGTTTATGCACTGTGTGCATTGGGCTTTATTCTTATAGCAGAGAAGTAATTAGTTATGACTGTTTGTGAATTGGGACATTAAAACTTGCTTTATTTTTTTTTTTTTTATTCCCATTAAAATTTAGTAGGAGTCGGAGTCGGTTCATTTTTTGCAGACTCCGACTCCAGGTACCCAAAATTGCCTCCGACTCCGACTCCACAGCCCTGCGGAAAAGGCCAAATCCTGGCCGAATATTGAACCGAATCCTGTATTCGGTGCATCCCTACATTAAATAAATGTCTTGTCGCGACATTTTAGGAATATTTCAAGACACTAGAGTGAAAAAACCTTTGCAATATTAATATCTACAGTTCACAAATATTCAGTAGCTAACCACAAAAGCAGATCCTTGCCAAATTTAGCCACCCATGTGGCTCCAGACACTGACAACAAAACAGGGACATATCTACATAGGTCCCTGCTGTGATCTAGTCATTGGGCTGGAGCCACCTGAGTGGTTAAATGGGGGAAAAGACCCATTAGAAGAGGACCACATCCACGGCTTCATTTTTGATGTGAGTTTTCAAAGCTATATTATCAATATCTGGCTAAACTGAAACCAGATATAGTATCTGGTGACTTCTGGTCACACTGTTGGTGACAGTGCCAGAAAGGTACAACTGACAATGAACACTCACTGATGTAGTGCAAACAAGTACAGTCAAATGAAATTTTTGAATAAATATTTATTTTAAAGGAGATTCAAGAAAGAAAATAAACCTTATTTTTATGTACCATTATGAAAATGCTACAATGTACTGAACACAATATAAGGGACGACTCCAAATGAAGCAAAAGGCCAGTATTCCCACTGCTGGTTCAGAAGACTTTACTTTCAAAAGCCATGACAGTAATGGTTTCTTGTAGGTCATTCCCTGGCTGACTGTGTCAGTGTCTTCCCTTCTTGTGCAGTGTTATATGAACTACAACTTTCACATTTCATTCCTAAAATGTGAAACGGCACTGTGGATCTGGAGCTGCAGTCATTGCATAGGATCTAAGTGAGTTAGGAGAAATTGGAAAGATATTAAAGAAATGAACACCAGCATTGTTCAAAAACACAATTTAGTATATAACCTGAATGGAAAGAGAAAATAGGATGTAACCACACCTTGTATTTTTACAATCATCATAGGTTACTTATAAAGCAAAATATTTTCAAATCAGTTTGTGGACAGCAAAAGCTATAAAGATTTCTGTGAAATGTTCCCTTAAAGGAGAAGGAAAGGTAAAAACTAAGTAAGCCATAATACAGCCATAAGCACTCACAGAAAAGCTGCACTGAGTCCTCCATCAAAAGAAACACAGGATTTCAGGTCTCCTTTTTTGTAAACATGTTCTTAGGGTAACTGACTTCCGCTCTCAGAAAAATACTTTATATTCCTGGGGCCAGAGTCTGCACAGCTCTCTTCTCTCCTGCTTGCCCCCTCCCATAAAACGTACTCCCCACTCCCGTAGGAATGTGTGATCTGAGCTATAAGGGCTAGACTGCAAGCAGAAAGCTATGCAGACCAAGATAAAATGGCAGCTGCTGTCTAAAACAAACAGAGAAAGCTTCTAGGGCTCCTTACTCAGGTATGGTAATGCTTTCTGCAGAATACAGTGTTCTAGGTGGCACTAATGTGGCAAATCTATTGGCAGTAAAATGCCAAAATTACTTTCCTTCTCCTATAAAAGCTGCACTGACCATGTATTATTATGAACTGATTCACAGACTAATAATAACAGATGCTGCATCACCTTTTCTACCAGATTTTGAAAATGGTCACATTTTAGTAGGTTAAGGACAAATAACCTTTTAAAGAATTGACTAAATATGGCAGACACCTTGGACATAATCTCCAACATATAAGGGGGTCATGTATGTCCACAAGTGCAGCTGCAGTCCCCACACTTTCCATGCAGTCAGTTGTGTGTAAAACTACTTTCATTAAGGGTGCTTGCATCAAAATGTGCTTGATGCCGCTCAGTCCTTCCTGTCTTCCATTCCATATTGAGGGCTGCTGCACCTATCGCCAGACCAGGTGGTAGCTCCAGGGTCTCCTCAGCACCTTGAGTCAATCATCAGAGTTTAGACTGAAAGAATAGGGCGTACACAGTACGCAGCAGGCACAATTGCATCGCCCATTAGTGGGCACTATAATGCTGGAATTGTAAGGTGATTGTGCTCAAAATTGCACTTTGCCAACTGCACTAGTAGGCATACATGCACCCTGTAGCCTAATTTTGGACAGGGTTAAGATGTACCAATGCATGTATTTGTGGGTGTGCAGACTGATTTTTTCAGTAAGAATAAGCACACAATGTAAACCCTACACTGGTTAGTCACATGCTCACACCCTTTTTAAATAGCTTTAAGGGAACATTTATCAAAGTGCCAAAAAAATTGATCTTAATATATATATATATGTCAAGAAAAATTCCCTTCACTAGTGAAAATATTTTAACAGTTTTGGTGAAAATGTAAAAAATCCTGTAAGGGAGGTGGGGAAATTCTTTGATATCAAAGCTGCAAAGTCATGAATAAAAAATATACACTTCTATACACTTTACCAAGCCTATTTTGTGCCATATACTATTTTTAGGCATATCTGGCATTATTTCTGGCATAATGAACTTCTAAGCGGTGCACCCACAGGTATATTAAATTTACAAACTAATAATGAAATTTATCAAAAGGGGAGAGCAAGTTTAAATGTGAGTAAAAAATACATAACACTTTTCTATATAGGCAGGCCCCTTAGATTTTGCTAAACACCTATTGCATAAACTACATTGCCATCCATATGTATTTATAATCTTATATATAAGGTGTCCAATGAAGCTAAACTAATCTCAGATAATATAAACGTGAAAAAACTGTTTATTAAAATACAAAACATATGGTTGATTAAAACAGCCAAGGAATATCATCCTCCATGAATAAATAGTGGAAAGAGTCTGTACAACAATGCAGCAAGTATGATCATGGCAAAGGGGGGCTAATAAAGAGCTCATAAATGCTCCATTAAAAATTTTAATTAATTCTTAAACTGAAGACATTCAGTTGACTCCTGATTTACAAAAATAGAAATGAAATAGTAATGTTCACTTTATCACCAATTTTGAATCCTAAAGTCCAGGATCAACAACAAAAATATAGTCATTTCCAGGAAGCTGATTCACAACAATTAATAACGATTAACCCAGGCTTTAGTTATTCTTCTCATTCCATACAGTAATAGCCAATATACTACTGGGAATATATGCTATCTATGTTATCAATATTTAAATATAGACTTGCACTATATGAGATTGATATGGCAACACTCACCTCAACGGTCATATTCTGATATTCAGAAGGCATTGGGGTCTGAGCTACTTCATCATCCAGCTGACGCCAGTACCTGGTCATATCCAGAGCAGACCGCATACACAAGGGACATCTGTACCCTCTATCATGAAAGGAGCAAAAAGGATTGAAATAATCCTGTGAATAAGGCTGCCCACCACTAAACTAAACTAAACTAAGGGGCACATTTACTAACCCACGAACAGGTCGAAATGAGTCCGATTGCGTTTTTTTCGTAATGATCGGTATTTTGCGATTTTTTCGTATTATTAGCGTTTTTTTCGGCGTCTTTACGAATTTTTCGTTACCAATACGATTTTTGCGTAAAAACGCGAGTTTTTCGTAGCCATTACGAAAGTTGCGTAAAATCTGGCGATTTTTCGTAGCGTTAAAACTTGCGCAAAAAGTTGCGCTTTTTTCGTAGCGTTAAAACTTACGCGAAACTTCGCACCTTTTAAGTTTTAACGCTACGAAAAAGGCGCAACTTTTCGCGTAAGTTTTAACGCTACGAAAAAATCGGGCGATTTTACGCAACTTTCGTAATGGCTACGAAAAACTCGCGTTTTTACACAAAAATCGTATTGGTAACGAAAAATTCGTAAAGACGCCGAAAAAATCGCAAAAAATACGAAAAAGTCGCAAAATTTCGTTTTCAAGTCGGAACTTTTCCAATTCGGGTCGGATTCGTGGGTTAGTAAATCAGCCCCTAAGTGTATTATATAGAAAAACAGGTAGATATGGGATAAGCATCACACATGACACAGGGATATAACCAAACAAGGCCAAACATTAAGACAGATAAAGTATTTCTAGCAGTCAGGAAACAGGCAGATTACAGAGGCCACGTGTTTCATATAAAATTGGAAATGACACATTTCTTAGATCTTTTATTGCTTCATTAATACTTGCTGCTACAGAAGGCCCATTAACTTTCATTGTTTATGTAAATCTGATCATATCCATCTGCATCAATGCAAGAAAGTCATTCTTTTGTATCCTGTTTAACAGGACTTTGTCTGTTTCTCTAGAAATTCAATTTGGCCAATCAGGCAGGTCAAATGAAGGGTAGCCATTAATCAAAGCGTAAGTCACTTGAAACGAACATATAAACCAGATTATAATAAATAAGTGGCATTGCTTTAATGAAGTGAAATACCTTTCTTCATTTTCCCTTTTTCTCAGTAATGGCAGCAAGGGCTGTAAATAAACTCTTGGCTTAGACTCTTCTGGGTTACTCGTTATTATATTACAGTATATTCCTAAATGCAATTAATTGCCCAAACTGATCATGTCCAGAATATGGTACTTACTGTTTTAGCATGTCCTCATAACACGTGCTGCAAGAAAACAAATGCATGGTGTCCATCACTTTATTCCTTTTCAAGTATCTTTAACAGAATATAGATTTTATATATATATATATATATATATATATATATATATATATATATATATATACACATACAGCTGTGACAGACTAGAATATATATACCAAAGGGAAGGTCAGCCCTTTGGTAGGAAGGTCAGGAAGGTTTTATAATAAAACTACTTTTTTTTTTATAAGTCCTGCGAGTCCTGGCCTTCCCTTTGGTACATATAGCAATTTTTGGACCTGCACCTAGTAGGCACCGGCATCTTTTTGGTAATATATATATTTTTTTTTTTTGCGGGGGGGTTGTTTCTTTTACACAGATATACACAATTCTTTGGATTTAGAGGAAACTGCCTCTGACTATAGCAGGAATAAGTAAACCTTTCCCTCATCTTATTCCATGTTAAAGTCAGGGGCTTGAAGTCCCTCTGTTTACCATGTTGGGCTGTGCACATTGTTTCTTAAAAGTAATGTCCTAGAATCAACCACTTAAACAACAAAAAAGGTGAGAGTCAAGTAATATTACTTTGCCGTCCTAAGAGGGGTGGAAGAATGGAACCTGCAAGTCAGGGCCAGACAATCATAGAGCCTTTAGCAATTTACTCATAGAAAAAAAATCATGATGTAAATCATGAACATCCTGATGACAATCCCTAGTGAACTGAAATGCACAGATGGAGTGTCAACTGAATAAAGAACTTTTTTATACAATTTTTTCCATGAGTGCATTAAGCTAAAGAATTGAATAAACTCAGGATTTACGATTTTTCTTTTTACATAAGCACAAATATGCTTTGATGTCATCAAGGAGGGTATTGTCTTTCTTTAAGTGTAACTTTTTTTTTTTTTGCCCTTTCCTATGCCCATACTCAACTAGAAGTTAGGTATAATGTATTTGATCAAAAAGTAACACTTGATGGATGTGTGCCTTCTTTCAACCTCAGCCTCTATGTACCCAGACTACACATTTTCTAGTTCTCCCGGAATTGTATTGTTTTGTAACTTTTATGCTAGAAATCTTTTAGCAGTTTCCATGCCCTTCTTCATGTCTTCTGATGCAGAATCCAAAACTTATGAGGCATGTCACACAGAGAGTTTACGGGAAGCAAGATAAAAAGGGATAGCAAGGCCTAAATTGTCAAAACATTAACTGAAGGAGAGAAAAGATTTTGCAATGATACTGAAATTAAACCACCAATATAAAATCTGCTCTTTAGTAGCATGATGAATGATGAGCATTCTGATATTCACTGACTGTTAATATATCCCTACTAATCTCTTTATACTGACCTGTAAAATATTGCACCTCACACATGATAAATGCAATACTAAACACATTTATAATATGTTATACAATAAATTAAGTACTGAGAAACCAGCAAGTTACTGATATGCAACACTAGGCCTTGAAGTTATAGATTTGTGTGGTTATTTATCAAGCAGATCTACAGCTCCCTCTGCAGGATACACAAAGTTTAATATATCCTCTTTACTCCTTAGGCCAAAATTAAATTGTAAGCTTTAATTACAATTACTTGAACAGGTATAGGACCCATTATCCAGAATGCTCAGGACCAACGGTATTTCAGATAAGGGGTCTTTCCGTAATTTGGATCTCCATACCTTAAGTCTACTAAAAAAATCAATAAAACATTAATTAAACCCAATAGGATTGTTTTGCATCCAATAAGGATTATTTATATCTTAGTTGGGATCAAGTACAAGGTACTGTTTTATTATTACAGAGAAAAAGAGAATCAGTTTTAAAATTCTGAATTATTTGATTAAAATGGAGTCTAAGGGAGACGGGCTTTCTGTAATTCAGAGCTTTCTGGATAACAGGTTTCCGGATAAGGGATCCCATACCTGTACAGGTATAGGACCCCTTATCTGGAAACCCATTATCCAGAAAGTTCCGAATTACAGAAAGGCCATATCCTATAGACTGTATCATAAACAAATAATTCTTATTTTTAAAATTATTCTCTATAATAATAATAATAATAAAAAAGTACATTGTACTTAATCCCAACCTAGATATAGTTAATCCTTATTAAAGACAAAACAATCCTAATGGGTTTATTTAAAATTTATATGATTTTTAGTAGACTTAAGGTGTGGAGATCTAAAAAACGGAAAAACCCCTTTTATCCGGTAAAAACCCCAAATCGCGAGCATTCTGTATAACAGGTCTCTGTTAGGGTTATAACGATTTTTAGGACCCCGGGCTCTCTGGTTGGTACACTGTCACGTGATACGGATCCGGGAACTTGCACAGAGAGACACAGACAAGTAGTGAATCCCAGACCTTCTTAGAATTGTGCATACATATGTTAACCCTTCAGTCTCTACCTGTAGTAGAGATCAATTTGCAGCTAACAGAGTCGCTTTCCATTGTCAGTATTGAAAGTACTCACAAGTCATTCTGACTTTTTGATTATCATTCAAAGATATACACCAGTATATTTTCTGTCAGCAATTGTGGTTAAAATGAATAATGTGGCTCTGCAACTGTAGGAAATAATGGAGGATTTGTTTCCCAATACAAGCAGCAATGATCAAAACACCTCTATTGACACAGCCCCTTAGAATTACAGGGGCATAAGTTACTGCTAACTAAAACTGTGTATCTTTTTAAAAATGGTTCTTCTGTCACTTATGGGACAAACACCCTGGAAAATTATCAACAGAGTTTCTGCCCCAGATAAAATCTATTTGCATATTAGTCCCTGCTCCAGTCTATATCGTGCCATACACATTTAATTATTGTAGAACCAAGCTTATCCTGAAATGATTGTTTAAAAGCATGATTTGTCCATCAACTTAAAGGACAAGGAAAGGCAAAGTCACTTGGGGGTGCCAAAATGTTAGGCACCCCCAAGTGACTTTAATCGCTTACCTTGTACCCCGGGCTGGTGCCCCTGTTAGGAGAAAACAGCACCAGCCCGGGGTACCTGTACCGCAGCGCTTCCTCCTTCCGCCTTCATTTTGGAAGGACTAAACGACGAGCGCATGCGCAGTAGAGTGAAAAGCCGACTTCTGTGTTGAATTTCGGCTTTTTCACTCTACAGACAGGAAGGAGGAAGCGCTGCAGCTACCCCGGGCTGGTGCTGTTTTCTCCGTACAGGGGCACCAGCCCAGGGTAAAAGGTAAGCGATTAAAGTCACTTGGGGGTGCCTAACATTTTGGCACCCCCAAGTGACTTTGCCTTTCCTTCTCCTTTAAACAACCATTTCAAGCCATATCGTCTAGTTGAAGCTAGGAAAACTGTGGGCAGTTACGTGCTTGGCCATGCAAACAATTAGACAATGCAAACATTTCATTGTAAGACGAAAATTTTCAAACCTGCCGATCAATTTTCTGACCGATGTCAGATGAAAAATCGATAGATTTCAGATCGTTTGGTGCCAACTGACCTTACAATAACTTGACGGATATGTTGGATCACACTAAAAAAGTTTTTTAGAGAGATAAAAATCATAATGTGTATGGCCACCTTAAGGTTTCTACCACTTCCATTCAATAAAATGGGAAGTAATTTAGTGGTGTTTGTATAACAGATTTTTTTTTTAAAATAGGTTCACAA
Source organism: Xenopus tropicalis (assembly GCF_000004195.4). Classification (NCBI taxonomy): domain Eukaryota; kingdom Metazoa; phylum Chordata; class Amphibia; order Anura; family Pipidae; genus Xenopus; species Xenopus tropicalis. The sequence goes on along the minus strand of NC_030677.2, from coordinate 79,555,621 downwards.
AATTCTAATGACTCTAATACAGCCTATTAATCTATTACTTTGTCTGGGTGAGCAGTGATATGCAACGCTTTACATAAATAAATAAAGTTTCACCTGTGAAGAAGATGGCCACAAGGTAGGACACGTGCACCTACACGAGAGGTATGTATGTCCTGTAACAAAAAAATGCATAACAATAACAAAGTGAATTAATAACTACTAATTATAAACTATTTTGTTTAATAGAAAACCTGCATATAGCTCATGGCTAGTAACAGTGAGTTGCCATTTTAGAAAACAGTTTATGGCCATTGGCCTTACCAGCCATTTTTTTATTTACAAAGATAAGCAGAGGTGTCTCGGGAATAATTAATTCATGTAGAGAAGAGAAATCGTACACAATAAAGACTACTTAGCTTAAGTTTGCTTTACTAGCAAAGCAAATATATTATACTAGCAGTCTGCAAAACCAATTAGCTATCCTTTGTGCTGCTAAATAGTTGTGGAACGCTATGGTATAGTGTTTCATTGGTCAGACAGCAGGCATGTTATTTTGGGGTAAAAAGATGTAGACTGGAGCTCAGCACCTATGCTGCTGGAATGATGCAAACTGATTGGTTAGATGGGCAAGTGTGTAATTTTGGAGCAAAAAGAAAGCAGATTGAAAACTTCTAGGTACATGTTTTGTCCTTTGCCAGAAAGCTCTTTTTTAGTACTTTTATGATACTGTGGAATGGCGCAGTCTTATCAGGAGGGAGACATATGATTCTGGAGGTAAATGGATGACATCTCAAAGCACCTTTAAAATCCCTATACAAGAATACAAGTGTTTTATGACAGCGTGGTGCTTTGTAGCCCTGTAAAGATATGAAGGTGCACACTCTGATTTGAAGATTAAGAGGTATTCAATGTTGCAGCAATCTGGCAACAGATTGAAGCGTAGCATCCTTGTATACCGCTAGGTATATGTTTTGTCATTTGCTACAATAGGCTGCAGAGTTGATTTACAATACTAAGGAATAGCGCAATCTGTCTGAACAGATGAACAGGCATGGAATTTAGGCAGATTGATGGCATGCTAAAGCTCAGCAGCTAGTTTTATTGCATTTGTTCTTACCCTAAGGAATGCTGAAATCTGTGTGATCAGATATAATGGAGGGCAGTTGTGGGAGGGTGACTGTGATTCCGTCATTGGCCTTTTCGTAAACGAGGCAGTTTTGTTCCATTTCATATAGAAATAAATTATTTGTAATAACGTGAAAACACATGAGACCCCTGGGCCCAGGGATATTCAAGGCCACAGCATGCAGGGGCCTTATGTTCGTTGGAAAGAACTTCTTGACATCCTTGTGGTTGGGAGGATTATCGCTGAAAGGTTTTTTCACTTGGTAATACTATGTTAGAACACAAAAAGAACACCAAAACCTATGTTCTTTCTAATACACAAGATTATAAGTGCATATGTATTTAAAGTGAGATTTCAATGAAAAATATATTCCTTTGGGCTATATTTTACTGCAACTAAAGCGTTCTTATTATTTAACCTGACAGGATCTTATAACATAAGATTTACAGTCTCTTGCATAAATACATTATACAATTCACTTGACTGGATACCAGTTTAAGGAACATGTAGGTTGAACACAAGTCCATAAATTTTTTTAAAGAAACTGTATGGAATACTAACCTATTAAGAACTGGATTAATAGGTGCAAAATCAGGCAGACTCTTCTAATTGGAGAGGTTTCCTGTACTAAACTGCCTTCCTTCCAGCGATCTTTGAATCCTAATATAGTCAACAATTGTATACTTAAAAATAAGTATGTAAACAGCAGAAGTAATGTGGAGCACTTTTTGAATATCAAAACATGGACATCTGTACCCACATTTTAAATAGATTATCTTGGTTGGGATTGCCACCTTGAATTTCAAGATGAACAAGGGTCCTATTCACAGAATGGGAATCGAATAGGGATTATTAATGCATCTAGAAATGGACCACATTTTGTCAAGTCATTTACTGGATATTAAAAAAAATAAAGAAAATCCAGCTAAATAAATCTGTATATCTTACCTCTAAGCATATTGGACAGTCTTGCCGTGATACATTTTCTATACACTAGGAAAAAAATAGATAAATTAACAAAATAAAAACTTTTTCATTTTTATAAAACTATGTTAAACACTAAACTGGTCGTATTAGTTTGAACAAGTTAGCACAAGTTAAACAAGCTGGGGTTCAACAGTGGGAGTCATGAGACATTAAAACGAGGGGAGGGGGGAGCTGACCACAGTTTTTGGTCAGAATGGGAGTCTAAATGCAAAGCACAAAGCTGACTGTTAAAATGTTCACTGGCTGCAAGCCTATTCAAGCCTCCCTATTATTTTCCACCACCCCCCCCTGCCCCGCCCCCATGGCCAGTTAGGAGATCCCTATATGGCTCTGGGCACTGAGTGTCACCTTTGTGTACAGTTATACCTACAAATGAAAAAGGTGCGCTTACATCCCACAGAACATATATGATTGCCCCACTGCACATTTGTTAGGGCTAAAGAAAATGAAAAACAGGCACTTCTGCTTGGTAATAGCTCCAGGGGAAATCTGGGCAAGGGACTTTATGAATAAACTACAGTTACTACCAGCTAGCATAACAATTAAAGTATGAAGTCTGTTACTTTTCTTCAAAGCAAGAGATCTCACAAAGACAAATGTTTCAATGAGGGCAGTGTGATTTCAAAGATGAAAAATATGTACTACTAATTTATGACTGACAAACATCTGGTGCAGCAATTCTTCTATATTTTTTGTTAAAAAGACTGACAAATAATAATGAGAAGTCTATTGCCTGCCTATTTAACCAAATTATTTTACAAAATTCTATAAAACAGAGGCAAAGTATACTAAACTAAACTGCCCATGTAAAAAAGGTCATGGAAATTTACCTTATGGTTTCCTCTGAGGCTCAGTGGTAAACATAAATTACATTTCGTACAATGTTCAAACTCCTCTTTAGGACCAATCCTAAGAAAAAAAATAAAACAGATTTCCTAAGAGAAGCCTATCATGGCAGCATTTGATAGATCAACATGACATGCCATAATGCTGCACTCACTACCTGTCCATGTAAACTATGGAATGCTGGGAACTAAAATAAAGAACATACAACTAGTTCCACAAAGTAGATTAATAACCTTCCTTTCCAACCATTATAATTCTAGACCATACTATTTAAGTTTGGGACTTTTTTAGCACTATAAGGCTACTGTCACACATTCAATTTATCCACCCTCTGCTCCACATATGTAATGACTGACAATATTGTTATCTGCCTCTCAATGTGCAGATTTTGACCAGAAAAAGCATCATGAGCACACTAAAGGTGGCCACACATGTGGCGATTTTTGATCGGTCGCACTAAAGATTGTTCCAATCGTCCACTAAGGTTCAGGGCTGAAACGGCAGATATGGAGGTAGAAACAATAGGATTTCTACCTCCTTCGGCCGATTCAGCTCTGAAGGCAGATTTTGCTCAGGCACCTTCTATGGCGTTGATCAAAATCTTTTAACTCACCCGATCAGCGAGTCGACCGATATCAGCAGCCTCCTGCGATATTGGTCGCCTCGCCGACTTGCCATACACGCATCGAATATCGCACGAAACGAGGTTTCGTACGATATTATCCGTGCGTGTATGGCCAGCTTAATAGGCAGTTTACAGTCCTGTCAAAGCCCACACATTTATAGCAGAGGGTGCTGAATTGCTGTTTTTTCCCACTGGCATTTTTACAATGGTGGTGAGAGCACCATATGCAACAGTAGCCTTAATCTGTTGATATTAAACATACTCACAAACATGGGACAAGTTGCCACCCTTTATCAGACCATAAACGGCCACATGAAGAAGCACCCTATGTAAAGTTACAGTATGTATGGAGTTACGACACATATGTTGTCATAAAAGAGACACTACTCTTCAACTGCTACAAACATAGCAACTATTGTAATGAATCACAGACTAAATTTTTTTGTGCTAGGCTTCAGCTTACCTGCATATACCGCATCCATCACAATGATACTGCTTCTTGTCCTTATCAAATAGATGGCATATATTGCAGTAATAATCACCAAATACCGCATGGCATTGCTCACATGTTTGCTGAGCCTACAACATAAATAAACAAGAAATTCAGACATACTGGGGTTTTATCTTTTTTTCTTAAATGTAGTCACATGTCTTATGCTGTTGAGCTTTTACACCTTAGAATTCCTTGCCATGCAAACAATGTAGCTTCAATGTTATCATATTGTCAACAAGATGGTTAACAGAATTCAGTCAACTGACCTTTTTGTTGGACATGAACCAACAGATTTATTTAAACAGATTGACTTTGGGAAAAAAAAAGCAACTTTGATCTGATCTTTAATATGTATTAAGCACAAGTCATCAGACTCTGAACAAAAACCCCAAGAATAAAAGTTACCTTTTGTACAAATTTACATTTCATGCACTGAACTTGTGTGACATTAAAGCGGTCCATCTTGTGCGATTCTTTGCTGTCATGGCATAGGCGGCAGGTATAAAACTTTCCACAGCAAGGGGCCTGAAAGATAAAATGCTGTATTTATAAAGTACTAAAGCAATTCATTTGACCAGTGTCCCCAACAAGGTGCATCAGCAGATTAGGACAAGGAAAGTCATCTATACTTGCAGAACCCCCCTCTAAAAACGTGCAATCCACATTCCCCAATCTTGCTCCTTTTGTCTGTGAAATATAGTAGAGCTACAGGCATCATGTCAGGCCATTTGAAATCTCTTCTACAGCTTTCTGGCGGTGATCACACACGATGGGCATTCACATTTACAACTAGGACCAGCAACAAAGTCGTACAATATGGAATATATTTAGTTGAACAAAGAGAGCTCCTATATGTTAGAGAAACCATGTTATTCCTTAGTTCCTCACCAAGTGGCAAAGAAAATAAATCTTTAGGCTGTTGCCAGACGTGGCGTACGGCTGATATTTCCGGCAAGTGGAAAAACACTTGGCGAAAATACAGCCCTACGCCTGCTACTTGTGCCTGCACCTGAATGAATGCGATACGCTCGCGTGCAGGCACATGTAGCCGATAAACGCATGAAAACACAAGATAATGCAAAGTCTCGCATTTTCATGTGTATATCGGCTACATGTGCCTGCACCCGAGCGTATCTCATTCATTCGGGTGCAGGCACAAGTAGCAGGCGTAGGGCTGTATTTTCCCAAGCGTTTTTCCGCTTGCCGAAAATAACAGCCCTACGCCACGTCTGGCATCAGCCTTAAGCCATAACCATTTGTTAAAAAACACACATACACAACAGACTACTCGTATTTTTAGGTGTGAGTTCCTATTCACGCTGAAAGCATGAAATAAAGTATCAATCCTGGAGTGGATTATTAATTCTCTTTAGACATAGGGTTGGTAGACAGCTCGGAAATATAAACACTATTTCCAGCACATGTGCTGATTATAGTGGCATTACATAAATAATCTGAAGAAAGGAAAGCTTTGCATGGCATTCTATGGTAAGGGTATCTGGGCTGCTTACTATACAGTGTGCGTGTGTTAGGTGGGGGTCATTCAATCCCACAGATACGTCATATTGTATCAGAAATTGGGGGATACAAAGAAATGTTACAAAAATCCACAATTGTTTTTAAGTAGGATGCAAAATTTTTATTGCTTTTATATAGCTGGCATACACGCTAAATCGCAGCTCCAAGCATTTGGCCGTCTACTTGCAACACATTTCACATTATCCATGACTCGAATAGATCGAGCCACGATCACTACTAGACAGGTAGATGCTAGCAACTACAACTCCCGACATCGCTTCGCATACACTTCCTTTAAAACAGCTGATGGGACTTGTAGTTTGAGTGACGAGCTGTGACACACCAACTTACGATCTGATCTCTCACAAACTCATACGCCCCGCCCCAATTCCCCATACTGCCCGCACCGTTTAGTTCCCAGATCCCTACCCCCTGGCTCCCGAATTCCCTCACCCTTAGTTGGCAGCCCCGACTGTAATGCTCGCAGCCTCCCGTCACCTCCATGTCCTCAGAGGGACAGCCCGAAGCCATAAGTGTGAGCGTAGGAAGCGGAAGCTAGGGGGAGGAGCTAGGGGTGGGGACAGTGCCGTACAGTACGGCTCATACGCAATAACGCGCGCTATTTGTATTTCAGTTTTGTTCATCTCTGACATGATATCGGGGAGTTCGAATACTCGTACTTATTCTGCCTAATCGTTTAGAGAAGGCGCAGAAATGTCCTATTAAATGGACCAGTCACTGTGTCATACCGCAGACAATCCCTGCCTTAAGCTGGCCATACACGTGGCGATCCGACGATGTTTCGTACGACCATCCATCGGTCGCACGAAACATCGTCAGATCCGCCACACACCATTCAGGGCTGAATCGGCAGGTAAGGAGGTAGAAACAATAGGATTTCTACCTCCTTCTGCCGATTCAGCTCTGAAGGGAGAATTTTGGTCAGGCGCCTTCTATGGCGCCCGATCAAAATTTTCTAACTTGGCCGATCGGCGAGCCGACCGATTTCAGCAGCTTCCTGCGATATCGGTCGGCTCGCTGACATGCCATACACGCACCGATTATCGTACGAAACGAGGTTTCGTACGATAATATCGGTGCGTGTATGGCCACCTTTACAGATATGGCTGTCACATTCTCTATAGCTCCTGCCCCGTCTGAAACTACCCTCTTCATAGACGTAGCATGGTTTTTGTGTTTGGGGAAGCTATGTATAAATAATTCTAGAAGGATGATAGCATTTTTCTGAGAATCATTTTTACATTTCTTTTTAATGTATTATACACACCAAGAATAAATGCAATGTCAGATTAATCAATAAAAAAACCAGAACACGTCAGGGTAATTGCAGTACCAGCCCATGATTTTTACTATATCTTCATATATGCTGTATATTTATTGCTGTAAATATAGAGCACCACCCTCATGACAAACTGCTTACATACTTGAAACCTGTAGCCAGAGTAAAAGAAATTGTGAAGGGCAACAATAACTGCCTTTACATTCTGCTGATTCTCACACACACAACTTCACATACAAAATACATTGGCCACGCGCTGGGTTTAGAGGCTCAGACTCCACTGAGCTGTCTCAAATATAAAGCAACACACTTACCAGCAATACAATACCAAGGGGCAGATTTACTAAGACACAAACGCTCTGAGCGTATTTTCGCTGCTTGCGTGACTTTTTCGACGCCCGTGCAACTTTTTCGTATGCTTGCGCGACTTTTTCATACGGTTGTGCGAAAAAATCAGAAAGTTTTCCCAGTGTTTACAATTGTTCAGTACGAAAATTTTGTGACTTTCGGATCGCCAATACAATATTATCGTGACTAATACGATTTTATTTTACTACCCTAAGGTATATACTGTATTTTTACAGTATATACCTTAGGGTACCTTAGTATTATTTTTACACAGTTTTAAAAAATCCCTTGTGATATGCCATCTGCCTGTACACGTGACTTTTAAAGAAATTAGCTATGGTAGACAGGAACACAGAGGATCGGAAGCATAGAGACGTTTTCCTTTGCACACTGTGCTTTTGAGTAGTCTTCCAAAACTAGGGAATGACATAATCTGACTAGTTAGATGGGCGTGGTAATTTTGGAGTAAAGGATAGCAGGTAGAAGTTTAGAAAATCCCTTGTGATATGCCATCTGCCTGCACACATAATTTTTGAGAGAAATTATTTATGGTAGACAGGAAAGCAGAGGATCGGGAGCATAGAGACTACGTCTTCTGGCAAAAACACAGGTTTATTTGGGCCGATTCTTTCCAACTTAAATATCACCAGAAACAGTTCATCAGCATTACAGCAGAACTTGTTCAAAACTTGTCCCCTCTCTGGGCTCTCACCCTTCAGGGTAACTTCCACATTCTGGAACTTTTTGGGGGTTTCTCACCATCTCCAGTTTCACACACGTACGGTGACTCTCACACCTGTGAACACTCAGGCTACTCACTCAGCCCTGCTGGCACGTCCCTCCAGCCTCTGGAACACTCTCTTGACAAACAGTGAAATAGACCAATCAAGCCACAGATGTAGGAAGGACTGGGGAGAGAAAGACACTGCAGAAATGAAGACTGATATGAAAGTTCTGCAGACTGTAAACTTTACCTAAGAACCTGACTAGCTCAGTATATTTGCTGCAGATTTCATCCAACTCTGACAGATACTATATTATATACTGCATCTTGCTGCATACGTATAATGTGCTGGTTCTGTAAATACAGACTGCACCTCACAGTATATAATGTGCTGGTTTTGTAAATACAGACTGCATCTCACTTTATATAATGTGCTGGTTTTGTAAATACAGACTGCATCTCATTGTATATAATGTGCTGGTTTTGTAAATACAGACTGCATCTCACTTTATATAATGTGCTGGTTTTGTAAATACAGACTGCATCCCACTGTATATAATGTGCAGGTTTTGTAAATACAGACTGCATCTCACTGTATATAATATGCTGGTTTTGTAAATACAGACTTCATCTCACTGCATATAATGAGCTGGTTTTATAAATACAGACTGCATCTCACTGCTGGTTTTGACAATACAGACTGCATTTCTCTGTGTGCCTGGGATGTCAGTGCCCACTGCTGTCCTCGCTATAAAACTAACTAAAATACATTTAAGCTAACCGATCACAAACACAAAATGGACAAAGAACCCCTCACAGAAATGCATGTATGAATACCTTTACATTCAAAGCATTTTGGGGTGAAAAAAGAACTCCCACCTGCACTTTTGTACAGTATCCCTGGAAGTCAGTGGGAACCGCAAGAGATAATTGAGGGGTTCATTTTTTCCACTAGCAGCGAATGCACTAAAGTCTCACATTAGCTTTAGGTCAGTCTATGTATGGCCCATCTTTAGCCTCCCCAAACAAAAAATTCACCCTATGATGAGCATGGTCCATTGGTTTTGTTGCATTCAGTGATACAGTTTCCCAATGCATACAAAACGCCCAAATAGACAAAGTTTCTCTTTCTTTATACATAAGATTATCAGATCGGTGTTAGAAATTACATTTTAGTACATGCTTGATGGGGCCTGTGTAAGCTTCCTTGGCATTACCTTAATGTTATCATAAGTAATGCTGTTCTTTTAGAGCACGATGGCTTCAATGTCTGGGCAATGTCATTGGTACATTACAAGTAATGTAAAACTACATGGAATATCACTCATGGAAAATCTTGTATCCAAAATATAGTCACACTTCACAAAGGGGTCACTCACACTGGGGAATGTAGTATGAAAAAACAACCCGACTTTATATACTGCCTGCTGAATTGCTGCATTGTGGATACCACCTTGAAGAGAGTGCTGTCTGTATTAAGCAGTGCTCTATACAAGAGGGAGGGTAGGGGAGGCATGTAGGCATCCTGCTCTTCCACCCCTATCTGCCCCGCTTATTTTGGGCATCCTTTCGGATGTCCAAGCTAGGTAGTGGTAGAGGGTGCCTGATGGCAAGCAGTAAAGACAGGGCTGGCCTTCACCCCTTAACGCTGCACGGTGTAGCCATAACCCCACATAGAAGTGCTGCTTAGTGAACATTGGCTGTTTTCTTTTACTGCACATTATTTTCATTTCAATGGTTATTTTATAGTCCTACGTTACAAAGAATTTGTTATTGAGAAGTGTGTTTATTGTGCTTTATTCATAATTACACACAATTGCTTTTTATAAAGGATAAAGCATTCTCAGACAGTGTTACATCATTATGTCTTACAGTATTCGAAACAAAACATTATCCATACCACCTACTATTAGCCAAAGACATAAAGCCTAAAGGTGTTTATAAGCAGATCTAATGTAATGTTGATATCTTGTGCAACCACATATTATCTTGGCTACATGGACACATTCTCATTGGCTACATGAAGGGAGAACCACATTTTAAGATTCTTCTGACGATTACTTACTATCTAAGTCCTTGTCAAGATTGTAAGAGGAAGACTACTGAGCATTCTGGAAGAGTAATCATACATTAATGGCAAAGGTAATGTTATTTAAACTGAAAATGCAGGCTCCTAGGGAGTTGAATTTAGAGTATCTAGGTAATTGTAAGGTAAAATCATTACAGTTTCCTTTTGTCCAATATATGTTTATATGTTTCTCTTTAGGTACATCATTTCTAGGTCAGTCCTCTATATATTGCTAGCAAGTGAAAGGAGTTTGTTGTACTGTATTTAGGCAGACAGGATGATGCTTTTATTTTGTTCATACAGGTTCCACAGAAATATATGGTCATGTTTTTGCTGCTTTGTCTGTTACGAGCAAGCCTTGGTTTCCCAGTAAGCAAATCATTTAAAGTTTAATTAAACTTAAGAGCAAGATTTTAATTGGCAACACAAATAATGTAAAATGTAAATATACATACACTTAATTATTAACAGATGACATTATCATAAAAATGTATCTTTCTGCTCATCCCACTCTATTTTTCAGATGCTGCATTTAATGCAAATGTTCAACTTACTTGGGAGAGTCCCTGAACAATCTCAGGTTTGTTATGTCTTCTGTTTTAGATTTCTAAATTCCTATGTAATTAGCATTTAATTATATTGTACCACAGTGTTATACAGGGTTGTCTGGGCCAGCGGGACTCCATGCTCATCTGCTGCTCCCCCGCTCCCCTCCCCGTATCACATCAAAGTATAAGGTATGCGTGGGGGAGGGGCTAGCCTTGGGTGAGCTGCAAGTTGGTTGCCCCTGAGGGGTTGTGGGGGCCCCTGGGATAGCAGCCCTGGTGAGCCTCACACACCCCAATCCAACCCTGGAGTTATGAATATGAATAGGTTCTCACACTTTAGACCTACAGGGCCAAAAAAAAAAATCATGGGGGGTCACAGAACATTTAGAGCAGTATGAGGGTGAAATGCTTATGTGAGCTTCTCTATACTCCTGGATGTACAGGAGACCCTGATCAAATATTGAACAACATAGGAAGTTTGAACATAAAGGGATGGTTCACTTTTACACTAACTATTAGTATGTATAAGCAACTTTTCAATCGGTCCACCTTATTTGTTAGAGTTTTTGAATTATTGTGAGGCTACAGTTTTATTGTTACTGTTACTTTCTGTGACTTTCTGTGACTATTCATACAACAGTCTCTCAGCCAAACCACTTCCAAGGTAACTTGGACCCTAGCAACCAAGTAACTGCTGAAACTCCAAACTGGAAAGCTTCTAAACTGAAAATGAAATAAATAAAAAAACTACAAATAATTAAAAATAAGGACCAACTGTGAATTGTCTCATAATATTTCTCTCTAAATCATACTAACGCAAAGGTGAACAGCTCCTTTAAAAAGTCTAAAAATCACTGTTTCTCTGAGAGGATATTTACTAACATAAACTTATATAATTAGATGTAGGTGGCTTAATATTCTTCTACGCTAATACATAGTCACTGGGTACGCTAAAACATTATTCACATGCTTATCCTTTGCTGCATAAGATAAGTAATGAATATAACCTTTTTACTGTGTAATTGTCTTTACTTTGTAAAGCACTGCAGGGGACAGTAATAAACAATAATGATAATAATAATGATAATACTAATGCTTTCCTACTTGCACATTTTTTTTAAAAAATAGAGGATTCCCCACTTATTTGTGGCTCCATCTCAGCTTGTTCAGCTTCATGGAACTCAGCTAAGATACATGCACCCCTTCCAGGTAAAACAATATACTTTTTTTCCCTTCGTGTTTTTTGTAGTAGTGAAGGCAGATACAGTATTTTTTTAGTTTACTCTGATACGGTGAGAACAACTAATTACCCCATATGTAATAAAAGGCACTGTTTGCCCAGTAGCAGTAACTTATAGCAACCAGTAAGATGTTTGCTTTTAAACAGGTGACCAATAAATTCTACCTGCTGATTGGTTGCTATGGGATACTGCACCTGGGCAAACTTGCCTTTTATTACATAACCCCCTTAGATTTTTTTTGTTCAGTGATTGTCAAATTGTAAGAGGCTTTGAGTTTTTCATGAGAAAAATTCTGAGCTAAAGTATTGGATTCCAACTGTGTGGGTTATAATTTTTTTTTCACCTTCCTTATAACTTTTGGTATGAGGTTATAAGAAAGGTGAATTCTGAAAAAATATCAGTACATTTTGAAGATCTCTTCCTTTTTTTTATTTCTAGAGAACCTTTAAAATTCAATACATAATTTGACCTAAAAAATAAACATATAAACAGGGTCATAGGACATAGGCTCTTAACATTGAACACCATTCTGTATCTTACATAGGAAAATAACCAAGGAATTCATGTACTGCATATATATTTTGATTTTATTTACTTACATTGACTTTTTAATATGTATTTCTTGTTACTTTACTGTTAGATGTCCCCAATCATGTTTGCACAGCTAAGACAGCAGGTAAGAGGGTATCTTAAATAACTAAGAAACAAAATATGTTCAGAGTTCCTTAACAGACCTTGCTCTATTGCTGCACATCATATTTTGCCTGGGGGTCCTCTAGGTCTTAAGGGCCTGCAAAGCCCATGAGCCGACATCAAGTGATGTGTCAGGTATTTTAGTACAGAGAGCCCTGCATCTCTTTGGGAAAGTCTTACATCTGGTTAGGAAGAGGGTAGGCTAAATTAATCCTGTATACAAACAATATTGTTATGGAACAATAAGACATGGAAATGCATTATTCCAAGGCTCACACCTTAATTGCACATCCTGCAAAAACCCACCTTTCTTTTTCCACACAATGTCCTTGTTCAGTCTGTCAACTGTAGTTTAGCTTAATCCATAATGATTTTCTCCATTTTACAGTGGAGAAAGCAAACATTTTATTACTATGTTGTAAAACAATATTTTATCTGAATTGTTATAAACTTGTATTTCTCTTTTGTGCCATTGCCAACACAGGCTTTGTCAGGTTCTGATTCAGAGGAAAATGTAAGTAGTTAAAGTTATAGGCCAAATGTAAAGTTCTGCAAGTTTTTCTCATAGAATAATCATTTGCATTAACTGCATAACAAATAAGTGTTGCAAGCAACAGAAACACAGCTTGTATGTCAAATTTGGTTTGCAGTTCTCACCTCTTTATGTATCTTAACCAGTAAATTACATTTTACATTCATTAGAAAGAAATAAGTAAATACAAGATGGCTTTCTCTAGCATAATAATATAATAAATAAAAATATAAATATAATCATCATGCAATATCACATACCTTACTGTATAAATAATAAATAAATATAATTTACTATGTCAGCAGAAATAATACATATGTGTATGCAGACCCTATAGGGCTAAAACAAAATATAGTATACAGAACCATTAAAATCTATTTACCTTTTTACTATTTCCTATCTATTCTGGTAGTCCAATTTTAAAATATGATCTGGTCCCTAGCATCAATGATCCCAGCAACCAGAAAACACTTTCATATTTAATATCTAGTTGTCATAAGTCTATTGGTGGTTATTACTGGTGGCACTCAGCAATAAATATTCCTAATTCTTTCTTAGGTCTTGCCTGGAGTCATCATGATCCCTCTCAGTGCAGGACTGGATGAGAATATAGCCACCGTACATCAAGCTGGAGTCATTATTGATAATAGTATATTACAGGAACAACCAGTGCTCAATCCTGCAGGCCAACATGGAGTAAGCACAGCTATTCAGAATAAGATTCTACCAGAACTACCATGGGTTATACCAACTCAGGCTGCTCAAAATGATGTATCAGTTACTGGAATTATAAAAGGAAGTTATACAGACCCTTTGCCAACCAATACACCTGACATTGACCTGAATGCACCAGAACCCACTATGTCTATGGGAAGGGACAATGACTTGACTGTGAATGCACATACAATGGGGGAGGAAAATTGGATTTTATGCAATTCTTATGTGCCAGACCTTTGTGAATTGCACAATATTGTAAGAGGGGATGGTTATATACCTATAAAGACACCAGTTTATTTTAAAAATGGACAAATTCAAGGCAATAGAAACACAGAATCTTATTGAATTACATATCTTTGTCTGATGTTTTGATTGTCTGTAGATTTGTTTAGAGTTGCAGTGATAAATAGTGAAAAGTTATTCCTGTAAATATTTTTTGCAGATTGTCCCTCCAAAACATAAAAGTTTTATGATCTGCTTTCCATACTGATATCCCTGAGATTTGTACATTTATATGGCCGTGTATGTTATTTTGAATGATTCCTTCATAATATGTTTGTATGGGTATATAATATCATTTGTACTGCACCAAATCCTGGTTTTGTCCAGTCTTTTGGGTTTCAGCTTGCACAGATCCCCAGGGTGATACATGGAAGGAAAGCACATAACATCTGTATATTCACTTTATTACACTAAACCTATGGATAGTATCACCTATCAGCCTAAGATTCTGACATATGCTCCTAAGGAAACCCCTCTGACTATATAATATAAGGCTTACAAACATTAGTCCCATTATTTTAAAGTGTGGGTGTGCCTGACCCTGCAGTTTCATTTTTCATTGTATTCCAGCTGCGGCCAGATGCCTGCTAGCAAATAAACTAATTTATAATAACAAACATATAAACAATAATGGTTCAATAGCTCTATCTTGATTTTATCCTGACATGCAACCTTTAAGTGTTGCTTAAATAAAATATATTTCAGCAATTTAATGTATGTCATAAAATTAAAAAAAAAATAATATACTGGTAATTAGGTCCTATGTTATGAGAGTCACTTTCACACTTATGAAAAAAAATGAAATTAAAGTGTAGACATGAGGAGGTAGTCAGTTTTTTTAATCACCAATCAAGTTTTCAGGGCAACATTGCTACAGTGACTGTCACTGGCTTCTATCCCTTAGCTCTTGCAAGAACTATGGTTAGTTTATTGTGGCATGGAGGAGATAGCAGGGACCACCAAAGATGGTACATTCTGCCTGGCTCTCTACTGAAAATATTGTCTGGAGGGCTTGCATAATCTATGGGAGAGCACATGGCAAAATCATATCTGGTGCTGCCAGGCAGCAGAGGTAGGAACGTACAGGTTGGTGGAGATAAAACTAAGTGGAAGTCCCACAAATATTTTTCTTGCAGTGGATCTTTTTTAATGAATTCAACCAGGGACAGAACTAGGGGTAGACAGAAGAGGCCCCTGCCCAGGGAGCAGTGCCAGGAGGCACCAGGTAGGTATCTCTCCTGCCTACACCTAGGGGCACATTTACTAATCCACAAATCCGAATCACGAATGGGAAAAAATCGGATTGGAAACGAAAATTTCTGAAGATCGCAAATATCACGAAAATGCTTACGAAAAAATCGTATTAGTCACGCTAATATCGTATTGGCGATCCGAAAGTCACGAAATTTTCGTACCGAACAATTGTAAACAGCGGTAAAACCTTTCCAATTTTTTTGTGCAAACGTCCGAAAAAGTTGCGCGATGTACAAAAAAGTCGTGCGGACGCCCGAAAAAATCGGCGAAAATACGCTCGGAGCGTTCGTGCTTTTGTAAATGTGCCCCCTAGTCTGGGCTTGCTTGTACCTGTGTGCTGCTAGTTCCTATGTGCTGGCTAGAGTGCCTGGCTGGCTGGGCCCAACTATGAATTCCACTGCAAAGAACTAGCAAATCCTCAAATAACAGCAGATACTCTGGATAAGAGAATACCCCAACGTTTCGGCTCAAACGCCTTTGTCAAGGAGAGTATCTTCCTTCATATCTTTTTTTCAGTTTTTTCACTGGGGGTATGTATTGAATTGTTTATTGATGGATATTATGTTGTTTAAATGCAATATTATTGCTGCATAATGATTTGATAAATAAAAATGTCTTTTTAACTATAATACCTCCCTGGGAAAGTTTTTTTCTGGTGTGCAGGGTTTATTTGGGGATTTGCTGGTATGTATAATCCTCTTATGGGGGGATTGTTGAAACCCTAGCACCTGGATACTTTATATATATTTGTATATATATTTTTTATGTTTCTAAAGGGCAAGAATATCTTAGCCAGGAGTGCCCTCCACTATTATAAATTCCACTGCAAAGAACCACACAAGGAAACACAGCCATCGTACTCATTGTGCCACAGGCAAGTGCCAAGCACAGGTGGAACATGACTTAATGCATCCCAGAGGCACCCACCTAGGGTATTGCATTTATTGCCTTAAAAAAGCTCTTTCGGAGTCCCACATGAGCAGTGTCAGACTGGCCTGCAGGAACCTTAACTTTTCCTGGGGGGCCATGACCCAAGTGGGGCCCAGCAGTGAAAAAGTTAGCAAATAGCAAAGAGCAGGAGAATCCAGAGAGGCTGTTAATTGTATAGAGCTAGTACTCAGAAAGCACAATGTAAATGAAAGAGCCATATAATTTGGGCTGTAAACAGCACTGGGACAGAGATGTTTTGCCTACTATCCTGTGCAGTCTGTCTGTGTCCACTGTATTGCTCTGTGCTCTTGTACAGCAATAATGCAACAGTTATAATGGTATGTTGGGACTGTGGAATGGGTAGACCTATTGACTACCCATACTTTGTGTTCCTTGTCTCCTTGGCCTGGCTCTGTGGCTAATAATAAAGAAGAACACACAGACTGCTCTGTAATATACTGTATTAGTTGGCAAATAATCAGCAGTTACCCCCAAATTTTTATAGTGTACAATGCTCATTTCTGGACACCTGTGGCTAAACAATGGCCAGACTGAAACAATGTTCTTACTTGAACTCAGAGGGGTTAATTAGCATTTTAGTAATTATATCTGAGTACTGAAAATAAGAGCTGCTGGAATTAGGAACAATCATTTCTTGCAATAAGCTACTGTATTTGCTGAATTGCATTTTTAACTATGCTAGCTGGCTCTGAGCTGCTTCCTGGTTGGTTCTTAAATCTCTGGCATTCAGCAAGCACATGCATATCCCAACTTGTTTCATTTAACATCAGCATCCCCTGAAAATCAGAAAAATTCAATAGGCATTGTGCAAAGCACCAAGGAATGCTCCACTGCAAATAGTTTTTGAATTGTGCACATTGCCTTCACATAAGTAAATGACCCCTTCTTAGAAAAATTTTAAAAAGTAATTGTGGAACAAAGAACAAAGAGGAGAGCAGTAATTAATGCTCAAAAGGGAAATTATTTAATCATTTTAGAATATAATTATACAAAGGGCAAAAATACCCACAATACACCCCAGTCTATGGGTGTATAATATTGCACACAAAAAGAAGAAAGTGTGGGTTCTCCAGAAAAATAAAAAACAAAAAGTAAGATTAAATGCTGATTTATTAGGAAAAGGAAAAGCCTAAAGAGTTATTGGGGCACTTATTCATAGGCTAGCTTGCCTAGTGTCCTCTTGTCTCTGAGCCATAGTTGTAGAAATTCTCCAAGGTGCAGCCCTTATGGAATTTACACAGATGATGGTTGCATAAATGAGCCTGATATAACTTCAGCAGCTCCTGTTTATGCAGTAAAATAATAAACACCCACTGGACAGCATCTATAATAGAAGCTTAGTGAGTTGCTGACTAACACCGTCTTCTTCATTATAATTACTTCTGAGACTTCTATGTAATGAAAACACGTGCAAGTGATGAAATTGTCCAAGTATCTAAATTAACATGACTGAAAATAAATCCTTTTACACAAGTGTAATATTTAGGGAAAAGTAAATTGGTTCCTAAAAAAATACTAATGAGTTTGTTTAAAAAGATTGGCTGGCGGACAATATAGACATGTTTGGCCAATTTAAGTCTGAAAAGTAGTGATGAGTGAATCTGTCCCATTTTGATGTGCGGAAAAATTTGATAAACTTTGAAAAGATTTGTGAAACTGCAAAACATTTGCAAAGCTCGAAAAATGACGCATTTCAAAAAAATTGTTGCGCATCACAAAAATACACGGGCACATAAAAAAAGTTGCTACAAGTTTTTCCTAGCCAAATTTTTGTGCCCGTTTTTTGAAACAATTTGCCAATGGCAAAATGTGGAAATTTGCCGTGAATCCATGCCTGGCGAAAAAAATCACTGCTGAAAAGTTAAAACTCATAGGTAGAAACTAAAGCTAAACAGATTTTTTACTGCTGACACTGTGGCCCTAGCAAATAAAATAGACTGGTGGGATCATTTAAGAAACAAATGTAATTTTTTTTATACTCAACTCGCAATAAAGTGTTCTTGTAATAGCAGGTGCCAGCTAAGTAGTGTCTGCTGCAACTTGCAAAGTGTAGTTTGGCTGGCGTCACTTATGGTGAAGAAGTGCACACAGTACCAACAACACCAGAACTAGCCAATTTGTTTGGTGGAAGTTAATGACATCTATGGTCAGGTCCCGACTGCCAGGTCCCGTGCTATGGTGCTAATTGTTGCAAGGCACTTGTTATTGCTATGAGCATGTATCTGTACAAGTTCCTTATAAATGGCATCAACATGCCCTCACATCTGAACAGCGCCGGATTTGTAATCCGGCGGCCACTGTCCGTCGCCCCCCACCCCCCGCATGACTGGTGCTTTACACTCGCAAACGGACCAGTGAGGGAGAGGTCCCCATTGCTCCGTATGCTAGAAAAAGTTTGACATTTTGGTGCAGCGGGGCGGCATGCCGCCCCCCAAATTTGTGCCGCCCTAGGCCCGGGCCTTTGTGGCCTTTCCACAAGTCCGGGCCTGCATCTGAATCCAAACTATTTCTTTTCATTAGTGCTTGTAAATGAACCCTTAGCGCTTATATAGTACAATGCCAAAATACCATTAATAATATGTCATAAGTCTTTAAATATTTGAATACTGAGTTATAGAGAACCCAAATTATAAATTGTGCTTACATTTTTTTTCTCATTGATTAAATCTATACAAAGCAGACCTTATTTTTTCCTACGACTATATATTTATATCTATTGTTTCTGGCAGCTGGTCAACTCAAAATGTAGGTTAGACTGGATACTGGAATATGCATACTTCTAGCAGCTGTTCAGCACTACAGTGTGGGTTAGACAGAGCACTGAAGATTTTACATTTTCTTTCACTTCTGTTTTTTAAAATAAAAAAAAAAAATTTTTAAGCTCCAGTCAGCATTATGAATGGTGAGATGGGCAACTCAGGACTTAAAAGTTATGCTTTAAAAATGATTATTTAAAAAGAAAGAAAAAACATCAGGACTTCAATATGCAATTAAATGTAATGACACTGTATAACATGCTTTGCAAGCAGTAAAATCCCCTGACCTAGTTACATCAGGAACCACTTGTCTCCTTCTTGTGATTGGATGTGCCTTAATATGAACCTGATTTAAATGGAGCCCCTAAATCAGAGAAGACTGCATTTTATTTATACAAAGCAGAGAATCGTTTCTTGCATCAGAACTCTTCATATGGTATGTCATGTATTTGTACTAAAATTCTTTGTCTGTGGTTCATACTGATAACAAATATATTTCCTGTGCATTTGTAGTTTTAATTAAAAGCATTTGTCCTAACTGAAACCTTATGTTTAACCAGTTCATTGTATCTACAGCATAAGCATATAAAACATAAGAAGTGCAGCTTAATGTTCAGTGTAATATGATCTGCATGTATTTTCTGGATCCCCAGTTTAAATTAAATCTAATCTTACCTAGGTTTGTTAATGGCAATTAAAGCAACATTTCAACATACACATTTTACTTTCTCTTTTTTAATTTAGAAAAGTGAAGAATGGAACCGTTAGTATTGGTTTTGTGTCTTTTAAGCACTGCCATGGCCTATCCGGTAAGTTTCCTTTCTGACGGGCTATGCTATATAGATTAGAGAAGGTAAAGATTGTTACTGGGCCTTATTTGATAAAGAAAATAAACTATGTACAAAGCCTCTATTTTTGAGCAAAGGAACCCCTCCTGTCCCTAAGCAGGAGCATTTGAGCAGCTCATTCTAAGGGTTTTCTCAGTGGACTAGTAATTGCTTTTATCAGTTCAAGTTCTTTGGACAGTTATATTCATGCTTAGTGCCAAAAATAACAGAAACCATAGATATTTCTTAATTAAAACAATAGGCAAAAGTATGTTCATCACATGCCCTATTCATTGAGCTCATAATAAAAAGGGGTTTATACTGTCCCTTTAAATATCCTTAGCCCTTCAACCATAGCCCAGCAACACCACTCAATTAGATGAGTGGTGTACAGGCCTGTTCTCAATTTATTAACTGAATATGCAGATGGAACTTACAGTAACTGGGGAAACTCTCTATATGTCCAGTATATGTATGTATATTTTAGACCTGCAGCTGTCAAGTCGGGATGCCCAACCAAGGGATAATAAGGGATAGGGTACTTGAATACATTGCAGTTCACAATACTATTAGTTTGTGCCAGCATGGTTTTATGCGTAACAGATCGTGCCAGACTAATTTAGTCGCCTTTTATGAGGAGGTGAGCAGGAACCTCGATGCTGGAATGGCAGTTGATGTCATCTACTTGGACTTTGCTAAAGCGTTTGATACAGTACCTCACAGAAGGTTAATGATCAAATTAAGGAATATTGGCCTAGAACATAATATTCGTAATTGGATAGAGAACTGGCTGAAGGATAGATTACAAAGAGTGGTTGTAAATGGAACATTTTCTAATTGGACCAGTGTGGTTAGTGGAGTACCGCAGGGGTCAGTCCTTGGGCCTTTGCTTTTTAACTTGTTTATTAATGACCTGGAGGTGGGCATAGACAGTACTGTTTCTATTTTTGCTGATGACACTAAATTGTGCAAAACTATAAGTTCCATGCAGGATGCTGCTGCTTTGCAGAGTGATTTGACAAAATTAGATAACTGGGCAGCAAACTGGAAAATGAGGTTCAATGTTGATAAGTGCAAAGTTATGCACTTTGGTAGAAATAATATAAACGCAAACTATCTACTGAATGGTAGTGTGTTGGGGGTTTCCTTAATGGAGAAGGATCTAGGGGTTTTTGTTGATAACAAGTTGTCTAATGCCAGGCAGTGTCATTCTGTGGCTACTAAAGCAAATAAAGTGCTGTCTTGTATAAAAAAGGGCATTGACTCAAGGGATGAGAACATAATTTTGCCCCTTTATAGGTCCCTGGTAAGGCCTCACCTTGAGTATGCAGTGCAGTTTTGGGCTCCAGTCCTTAAGAAGGATATTAATGAGCTGGAGAGAGTGCAGAGACGTGCAACTAAACTGGTTAAGGGGATGGAAGATTTTAACTATGCAGTGAGACTGTCAAGGTTGGGGTTGTTTTCTCTGGAAAAGAGGCGCTTGCGAGGGGACATGATTACTCTGTACAAGTACATTAGAGGGGATTATAGGCAGTTGGGGGATGTTCTTTTTTCCCATAAAAACAATCAGCGCACCAGAGGTCACCCCTTTAGATTAGAGGAAAGGAGCTTCCATTTGAAGCAGCGTAGGTGGTTTTTCACGGTGAGGGCAGTGAGGTTATGGAATGCCCTTCCTAGTGATGTGGTAATGGCAGATTCTGTTAATGCCTTTAAGAGGGGCCTGGATGAGTTCTTGATCAATCAGAATATCCAAGGCTATTGTGATACTAATATCTACAGTTAGTACTAGTGGTTGTATATATAGTGTATGTATGTGAGTGTATAGATTGGTAGGTGTGGGTTAAGTGTGCTGGGTTTACTTGGATGGGTTGAACTTGATGGACACTGGTCTTTTTTCAACCCTATGTAACTATGTAACTATGTAACCAGTTTTCTGTCTAATATCTCCTACAAAAATACTCAGGAGAACACTTTAAATTTTATTCGAGTGATTATCAGCCATTCAATATAAGTGCACAGAGTTGGGAATCCTTTTTCCCCTTTTAAGGACATCCTCTTTAAAGCATTTAAAATATTACTTCTGGGATCACTAAGTTTATTTGGGGGTACCAATTGTGCATTGGGAATGGTTGGGAGGTAGACAAATCAGACACAGTAGGCAGTTCTGGGGCCTTGCCAACAAGCTGTGATGCATCTACAGTGAAGCCTTTAAGCATTAGTGGCTCTTAAAGGGGTTGTTCACCTTTCGTTCTTAGCAGCTTTTCATTTGGTCTTCATTTTTTTGCCATTTGAGAACTAATTATAGAAGATGAACAGGACAAAGTAAAATGCTAGTATAATAGTCAATCTTCCAGCTGCAAATGTCCATTGTAATATAAAAGTACAAATTTGTACTCAGTTTGACTTTCTTCTTATTCCCTAGATGCATCCTCAAGCTCCCGGAACACAGGGCTTGGCAAGCATAAGCCTTGAGGTAAATTATCTTTTAGGATCTGAGAAATAAGGTTTAATTTACAAAGAATAGGGCAAAGACTACAACAATGCAGTACAAAAGGTTGATTTTGATTTTTAATGACTATATAGGAGTGCCCATGGCAAAAC
The DNA here is from genome assembly GCF_000004195.4 of Xenopus tropicalis. Classification (NCBI taxonomy): domain Eukaryota; kingdom Metazoa; phylum Chordata; class Amphibia; order Anura; family Pipidae; genus Xenopus; species Xenopus tropicalis. The sequence continues at coordinate 79,533,205 of NC_030677.2, read as the reverse complement.
CACACAGATATGGACACTTATACACCTATACACACCTATTATTGGAACCAAAGGATCCCAACACTAAAAGTCAGGAGTGCTGTTAGCATTGGCAGGCAGTACTAGTTCATTGGAAGGACCAATGCCAGTTCTGTTGTGCATAATACTATAATACTGCCCTGTACATAATACTATTACATATGTAATAATTGGTGTTGTAACTGGTTACTGTATATATGTCATATATTATGTAGGAACTAAAAGTAAGGAAAAAAGCATCCCCATCTTCAGTGGCATGGTAAACCCCTACAATTTACAGCATTATAGAAAGTACATGCTCCATTAACAATATTATAAATGTCTTATTCTAAAAGTAAATATTTGACTACTTTCCTATGAATAAAGTTATTTTGTTTCAAAGCTACTATTCAAACTGTGCATTGTTTTTTATTTCTCAGACTATGAGGCAACAACAGGCTGCTAATACATTGACAGCACCATTCAGTCAGGTAACACTTTTTGGGGTTCAAGGAAAAAACACAGGGAGTACTTGGATCATGTATATTTTATTGAATGCAATGATTGTATTATTAAGATATGAAAGGAACCAGTGTTACTCAGTACCAATAGTTGAAAGAACACAAATCATAGGTGTTTCCTGTGCATTTGGGCATAGATAGTGGGGAATTGCACTAAGCATTAAAAAGGAGCTACTGTAAAAACAAAAACTGAATAGATGTTTCATTTCATGGCAAAAAGAAATGTCTTAAATATGCTCAATTAAAAAATCCTCAAGAATAAGGCGAATTGCTAAGAGGGGAATAATGAAGCATAACTGGATTATTTCAGAAATGGTATAGAACTTTAAATTGATTGTATTTAAAACATTTCTTATTTTCACAAGATGATGGTTAAGTGGTTAAGTTAAATCTTTTCACAATAATTTCCCTATTAATGTTCTGCAATTCCATATATAGATAGAGAGAAAGGAGTTATTCTCTCTGTGCTTGTGCTTTCAAGGTTATATGAGGGTACCAGGGGGGCATAGAGAAAATGTGAATTAGTGGATAGGTTACAGACTGTAACCTAGCAGTTAAGAACATATCGAAAGAATTGTATGTACATTTACATATAATGTACGATTACTCTGTCCTTATACATATGTTTGTGTTTGCTTCAGCAAGTCCAATACCATTTGTATAAATAAGCACCTTAGTGACAGTGAAAGACATTATGTAGAACTATTTGCAGAAATACCAGTTTAATCTATAAAGCATTTCTTTTAAATTTTTGGTGTAACTAGACCTAATATAATGGATATTACTGGCATATTAATAGTTTATTATTTTAATAAATCAGTAATGATACACCCGAACTGTTCATTACAGATTTCAAGGTTTGGATATAATGATCCTTATTCTGTACTATGGCTACATGGCCTCCTTCCACCCCATTCCTCTTATCCATGGCTGCACCAAAGACCACAGCTGTCAGACAACCAGCAGGTAAGGACACTCAGTAACATGTAGTTTAACTATTACTCAAATTTCAAAATCATTTTGACACAATCATTACATTGAATACAATACATACATAAATTAAAAACAGTAAGATATCTATCTTAAGTGAGTTGTGCCACTTTAAGCCTAGAATATTACACTTGTAGATTTGTTATTGCTTTTCAGTTTGAATATGCTTTGCCTATCCATCCTCCTCCATTACCTGGAGCACAGTCTCCAGCCCAGACAGAGAAACCCGGCCAGCATGCTCAGAATATGCCCCAACAGCCACAAGCAGCAGCTTCAACTGATCAGGTCTCTCATCAGCCGTCATTACCTCTTGGTTTTCCAATTCTACAGCAAGCAGATCCAGCAATGATGCCACCTAAAGGGGGACCTGCAGATGGTCAAATCCAAACGGTAGCATTGTATATGGTAATTATTATATCATAGACTACTTTAGCACTAGGTATGGTCAAAATGCTTCTTTAGTGGTCCTTTATCACCTACATTGGGCTATACCTTGTTATATATTTGGCTTTAAGAGTAAACAGGCATAGCTTCCATTCTAAATCTTATTAGAAGTTACGCTAATCAGGTATATAGATTTGGTAACACACACTTAACCAGTCAAACTGAATCAGTTTAAAAATGACTTGTTTTTTTACATTCTGATTTCTTAGTACCAAACAATAATGAATAAACTACTGCAACAAGGAGCAGGAGAGACAATCCCAGATCCAGCCGGCACTCTCCCAGTGAATCAACAGCATGTAAGGCACCTCCATTGAAACAGACAGATATTTTTCAGGACTAAATTGCGAGAATGCAGTGGTATACAAATAACCAAGACAGCAAAATCACATCTGAGTGCATTATAACAATATTTAACAATAAAAAAAATAAGCATCTATACTAGAATACAATATATGACCCGACCAGGAAAATGCACATCCCAGTGTTAATAAATGTATGAAAGCACTTAATTATTTAGGGTGCATAATGTCATATATCATGCACAGAAGCAAGGAAAACTGGTTATATGTAGGGAATTAACTACCCCTATTATGAAATATACGTTGATATAATATATTCATACTTTACAAAAGGGCACTAACACTGGCATGCTGTCAGAACAGCACACATAGCAAGTAAATGGCAGTGGGGTGAAGGCCTGTTAGATGTCCAGGTGGGGAAGTATGGGAACTGAAAGTTCCTTGGACACAGGAGACGGTGCAGGGAGTTGACCATCAAAGTGATTAAGCTGTAGGGAAAGCTGGTTTTATGTCTGGGGGTACAGAAGTTCTAGAAGTGTATCTTGTAGGGTAAGAGGGTAGCTGCTGTAGGGAATTGTGACAGTGGAGGTGCTGGTGGGTAAGCTCATAACACTACTGACATGGGGGCAGAGTGATCAATAGGACTTGTAGGGAATGTACTACTACTAAAGCTTTAGGCTATTAGAAGTTACCTGAGATTGTTTGACCTTTGTAAAAACACTCTTTGAAAGAGTGGAGAATCTCATAAAATTATTAATCTGTCTATGTGATATGAAAAGGCCCCATCTTAAATCAGTGAGAAAGTAAGCTAGAAATGACCGATAAGCTCTCAGTTTAGAATTCTAAATCAAATCAAGGAACTCCTCATTAACATTTGTCCATAAAATTAACAGCATTTTGTTACCTGCATGCAACAAAGCCATTCATATATGTTTCTTAGACATATTGTAACAGGGGTTTCCCAGAACCTTTTATGATATATTGGTGATGCTGGACTGTTGCACTGGTGCAAACTAACAAAGATATGTTCTATACCATATATGTCAAACACAAGGCCTGGGGGCCGAATCCGGCCCACCTGGCTGTTCTATGTGGCCCTTTGTGAGTGTGTCTGAACATCCAGCCTGATCAATTTCCATTTTTCTCACATAGTAACTAAGACTAAGGGGTATATTTATTATGCTGTGTAAAAAGTGGATTGAAGCATTACCAGTAATATTTCCCAAGTCAACCAATAAGTAATCAGATTTCAACAGTAGCAAAGCATCTGATTGGCTGCTATGAGCAACATCACCGGTAATGTCTTACTCCACTTTTTACACATTGTGATAAATATACCCCTTAGTATCTTACTAAGTATATTAATAAAAAATTTGGACTCAGCCTGTGTTTTAGATTTCGGCCCCCTTATGTGATTGAGTTTGACACCCCTGTTCTATACCAAGGGTTCCCTTCTCAACTTTCTTCCTCTTTTTTTTCTTTCTTCAGCAGCCCTCTCTTTTACTATTATCCCTTGATCTTTTCATGTTTCCCCCTGCTGCTTGACACATGAGGCATATCAATTATATAATCACATTTATGTAGCAGATTAATGTCTTTCATATTTCACAGAAGAAAAATGCTAATACCTTTCTTTTATCTATTCTATATTCAGCCATATCCTGGACTATTCTTTATGCAGTATGGTGGAGGACCTGGTGTAAGTTTTACTAAAAAATAATGTATTTATACCATTTGTTATTTGGTATCCGCCTGTGTACTTTCAGCTTGTACAAGAGTGGACAATTTAATGTGCAAATACCGGTAATATATTGTTAATTGTTTATTCATGCATTTATTTCCAGGGACCTCCTGCAAGGCTTGGTGCAATGAGTTCAGAAGAAATAACAGTAAGCTACCTTCTTGTTATTATGGTGGCATACTGAAAAAACAATGTCAGTAACAAAATGGCAGCAATATTCATACATTTATTCATAATGTGCTATAGTTCTGGAATTGTGCAGTTGTGCAAATATATCAAGAATTATCTATAACGTAAACCTAAGAAATGCTGTTAGACATTCACCTAAAGCGGGATATGGCCACCTTTGGTTTTTCTAACTACAATTGGAATTTTCTCCCAGAATTCCATTGAAAATATTTTGCAAACTAGTATTAGTTGGGCCCTAAGGCAGGCACTTACACTGTTTTGTGAATAGAACTTCTGGGTGTAACACTAACACGTGGCAAGCACGCGGCAAAAGGGCTGCATGCAGGCAGTACATGGGGAAGTATTTATACTACCTCCAGTTGTGTGCAATTTAATGGTGCAAAATTGTTTGATATTACAAGGCACCAGTGAAACCAGACACAGGAACACATCCCCATAAGCACTTTAAGTATGGTGGTTTTATGCATTAATTATATTTTTTTTTTTTCTCAAAACAGTAAACAACCTTTTGGTTTTTTTTTGGGGGGGGGTGCCTGCATTTATAATAAGAACATGCTATTAGATTAATAAATGCCAAAATTACTTTGAAGTACATATAGATTACAGATTTACCCCATCTGTAGTAAAAGGCACCATGTTGTTTGCAAACTTTTAGTTTTTTAATCAATCAATAAGCCAAATGTTGACTTTAGGAGCAATGTGATAGCACATACATGCTGGCCATAATTGATAGGATTTTATTGTCATTATCACAATAATTAGGGTATCAAGGACAATCCTGCTCTCCACTAGGTGTTGGTGATGAACTCCTTAGGTAACCTATAGCACGTGCCTATGTTTCCCAGTCAGGGATATATGAGATTCCTTTGCTTCTTTCATTCACTGTGAGCATTTTAAGGTGCTATATATTGGGTTTATTATCTGAATGCTATTACAAAGGAAACGTTCTAGTTAAAGTGCACCAATACATTTTAAATATTGGTTAATAGTGGATAGTTGTATGTATTATATGTTTATGAATTTATGTATACTTATACTTTTTGGCTTATTTTATTTATAATTTATAATGTTATAAGTGTAGCTTTAGTTTATTAATTTTGTATTATATTTGATTTGCAGGGGGGGCGTACTGGTGCTGCTCATGCTTTCAGTTCCCTATACCCAGGGCTTTTAGGTATGGGTCCACGACTTGAAAGTCACCCCCAGAACCCAGCTTTACAAGGAGACTTTACAATAGAAGATGACTCTCCAGTAGCAGGACAAAAACCAACTGGTCAAGAAGTATCTCAAGGCCCTATTGAAAGTCCACAAGGAGTTGGTTCAAGCATAATGATACCAGGCTTAGAGGGTAGTCCAACTGGCCAGGGTGAAACTGTACCATTCCCTAACATCAATTCACCTAATATGGGTTTCAATCCACAAAGTAAAATCCCACCAGGTGTCACTCCAGCAAATGCTCCGAGGTTGACCCATGATACTGGTGCTGGATATGTTCCATTTGCACTTGATGACACCATGCCTTTTGGTATTCAAAGAGAAAATGTCATAAGTGGAGACATTACTCGTGCAAATAATGCTAAGGGTATTGAGTCACCCATAATGCAACACGAAGTTCATCTACAGAATCATAATAATTACTTTCAGGAACCATGAATATCCATAGGCAAAACACCCCTTCACTTACATTTTTTTCAATGAGAAATATACACTACAAACTGTTTTTCAGGCATATCTTTTTATTATTCATATCTAATTATGTAGAGAAAAAGCATAACTACTCATAAGCATATTGATACTTTTAGACTGCATCCTTTAAAATGTAACTGTGATTGGTGCACTTGCCTTCCTAGAGGCAGAAAATGAGCAGTGTCATCTATATTCACAAATACTAATTACTAATTATTTTATTTTCTCTCACTTTTACTCCACTGTCTGGTACATGGGACCTCTTCATGGGGAATCAGCATGAAATATTCAAATGCTCTCAAGCTTAAATCTGCCTGATGCCAGCTTCTAACATAATAGCTTTGCTTGGCTAAAGAGAGTTGTGGTGGAACTATTATTGATAAACCAATAAATGGACTCCTCGTGCGCAGTTTGCTGTAATAGAATGAAATATAACTGTGAATAACTATGAAGTGGTGATGGAGAGAATTACATATTTACTTGCTTTTATTGAAGAGGTATCTTTTGTTTTAGCTAATAGCTTTGATAGCATAACATGTGCAGTAAGCCTTAATGTAAATATATCACATAAGTTATAATGCAATAAAATTTAAAGCTGAAACTAATAAAAGGCAAAAAGCATTCCATGTTCATTGTAGTGTGTTTATTTAATTCATAGCCTTCAATGTTTAAATGCAGAGAGGGCATAAGATTGCTTGTATAATAACATAAAAAATATTGCTACATCTCACCTGGATTAAGGACCAAATGGGCCCTTTAGTTAAGAATTATTGCTGACTTGTTCTGAATAAGGATAGAAGGTCACCCATGAGATCCAAATGTGCACAATACAGCACTGGCTAAGATGAATATGTTAGGTGCCCTGATGTGGTTTTATGTTTCATGAACCCCCTTTTACAAATGAGCCTTAGGTTTTGCCTACATCAAGCCAATTATTAAGCCAGCCCTAATGTGTGTTCACAGAATAGGAATGACAGCGGTTCATAGGCAACTTTAATAGGTGATTTATATCCTATGCAACACAGCTTAATATGAAGGATATCATAATAAACCCAGAAAAAAGGAAAAGATAGAATAATTTGCTGAAAAGGGATTCTGTGGGAGATGGCCATTCCTTAATTACGAACTTTCTGGATAACAGACTTCCATATCTGTATTTCCTAGGGTGATATGAATGCAAAGTGTAAAGGCAAGTTTATCTTTAGTATAACTCTTACTATGTTGACCTGAACCTATTCTAAGCAGCATTCTATTGGTCTTCATTTGTTAATTCTGTATAATTTATCAGTCCTTCTATTCAGATTCTTTTAGGCCCTCCCACATTAATAATCCATTCTGACTTCTATTCTGTTACATTGTAGTTTAGGTAAACTCAATTAATGAATATTGTCTTTTTTTTTTAGTTGCAATATTGGTGTGAAGGTAGCCGTGCATTGTGCCTGAGTCTAAGCTTATAGAAAAAGCCAGAGCTACACATTAGATTATACCCTATTTTTTCTCCTACCCCTTGGGAGGAGTCCCAAGCTGGACTTAGATTTCTTACTACTGAGTTCTGTTCTGATATCTACTGGGAGCTGCTATCTTGCTACCTTCTCATTGTTCTGGTGATCGGCTGCTGGGGGGTTGATATCACTCCAACTCAGCAGAAAAGTTTATCAGAGCACAGGTCACATGGTTGTGGCACCCTGAAGAATATGGCTAGCCCCATGTGAAATTTCAAAATTAAATATAAAAAAATCTGATTGTGTATTTGAAAAACATGTTTTCTTTTAATAGTTAATACCAGGGTACCAAGGGTTCTTTGCCCAGTTCACAAACCTTATTGCATTAACCCCATTTTCTGCCAGAAGCATTTGATCTTGCTGCATTGTGAGTTGCCATACAGCACATGCCACATAGATTATATGATCTAGGGCAGGTAAGCAGTTAAAGAGCAATAGTATTGCACACATGAATTGCAACTATGAGGAAGTGCAAAAAAAATGGTGTAGTTTGTACAATTAATATCACACCACAAAGGGTAAATATCTATAAACATTTCACTGTATGCATAACCTTTCCAAATAAAATACACTGTGTAAAAAAATATGTGTACCAATCATATGGTAAGAATGCCTTCTAACCAGACACACAGAGGTAAATGGCAAATAATGTCCAAAGCAGGAACACAGAGGCTTCATGATGAACACTAAATCCTTATTCGGTATGGAACATTAAGAAAAGAAGACTCTCTGACTCTGTCGAGTACCATTGAATCCAATGGAGGCTAAGAATAGTAGAGGAATAGAATAGTCAGTGACAGCCTGTGCTTGACACATTTTCAAAAATAAGTTAATCCACTCATTGTTTTCTGTTTCACCCAGTTTCCAGGAGGCGTCAATCCCTTTATTGTTTTTTGATTCACCCAGTTTCAAAGGGAAGGTAATCCCCTCATTGTTTTCTATTTCACCCTAGAAAAATTCGGGATTTTCAAATGTAAACTCAAAATGTTCATATGAATGATTCAAGCATTATTGTGACATTTTATAAATACAACAATGATCGAGTTTAATTTGAATTTATACCATGTCGAATTTATATGACTTTCAAGGCCATAAAAAAACTAATTTTAGTAAATCATTAGCAGTAAATCATCAAACATTTACATTGCACTGGTATTGTCTTTTATATTTTTTTTATGATGAATAGCTGAAACTTGCATTTTTTCTAGACACCAAAGTCAAGAATACCATTGATCTATAACCCCTTTATATGCTATTTTTAGTTGTACCAAGTCAAGGCATATAGTAGCTCCTTCTATAAATGTAAAAAAGTGCATTTATGTAAGGAAGTGAATTTGAAGATAATTTTTTTATTACTGATGGATTATATTTTTTTATTTCAAGCATTCAGGCCATCACATAAACTTGTATTGTAGATTCAAATTAATATACTGTATATACTCGAGTATAAGCCTAGTTTTTCAGCACCCAAAATGTGCTGAAAAAGTCACCCTCGGCTTATACTCGAGTCGGGTGCCATGGGTCCCTCCAGACTAGCACCCTCTGTCCTTTGTGTGCAAATTAGGCCACCCACAACCAGACCTTCCAGTGCCTGTTATTTTTGTTGACCCTCTTCTCTACTTACAGAGCTAGTTTACTGTTTTTCTTTGAAATAAATATTTCAATGTAATTTTATTGGTATTTATTTTAATTATTGAAACTTAGCAGTAGCTGCTGCATTTCCCAGCCTAGGCTTATACTCGAGTCAATACGTTTTTCCAGTTTTCTTAGGTAAAATTAGGTACCTCGGCTTATATTCGGATCGGCTTATACTCGAGTGGTATTTATCCAAAATATAATTTATTTAGGCAGCCAATATTCTGGCTTCAGCCTTAGTTTTCCTCCGACATGGAACCAGTCCAAAATAAAACCAAATTCAAATATCAAATTCACAACAAAACTGATATATAAGTAATTAGGTGTTTCTTTTCAAATACCAGAATTAACTAAAGAAGTATTATGCCCTGTAAAAAATAGGATTATATAGAGCCATGGTGACCAGTTTATTGGTTCACACAAAGGGTTATGAACCCCTGTTTAGTGTCACATAAAGCAAGAACAGTCACAAGGCAGCAATCGTTTTTATTGCAATGTGTAGTCGGTGCACAATTGCCAAAAAATAATTATGAACACATGAAACAGAATACATGAATACATGAAACAGAAAGCGTTATAATTCTGCTGACCATTTTTTAAAGTAGGAGTCATTTTAGACAGAGGGGCATGGTGTAGAATGCGCAAGTCACGCTCAAGATGCAAAGTTGGGCTTCATATAATGCAAGACAATTTATTCTAATTTCTTAAGTCTCATCTGTTGCCAGTGGCTCCTGCTTTACTAGAACCCCCAGCAATCCCCTACAATACACTGGGAGGGTTGTGGGAGTTGTAGTTCACATGAGCCAGAGGGGGGCTACAACTCCCACAAAAAATGTATGGGGGGGGCAGGCCCACTAACATAAAGCACTGTATAAAGGGGAACCGCCTCTTTAACATGTTAAGATGGGAAATGGCTGTGGACAACTTTGAAGTCATCAATCATTACTGTTATATTGCTGCTGGCCTTCTGAGGTTGTACTGTAAATTAAGTATATAAAATACAGCACTCCTATACATATTTTTAAATTTATAGTTATACCTTAAATCAGGGGTGGGCAAACTACGGCCCACGGGCCACATCCGGCCCCTTTGCCTTTTTAATCCGGCCCGCCGACGACACCAAGTCTCATCACGCGAAACTTGGTGTCATTGGCGCGCCGGAATTAAAGAGAGAAGGGGGCCCGCCCTGGCCCGGTCCGGCCCGGGGGTGAGTAAATGTGGCCCGTGAGCCAAAAAGTTTGCCCACCCCTGCCTTAAATAGTATCCCTAGTTAAAAAAACCGACATAAAATAAATTTAGGCTGATCCCAATTATGGAAAACCCCCTTATCTGTGTCCTATACCTGTATACCTATTTCAGCCAGTCACATTACATAATGACCTTATAATTTGCTCTTTGAACTGATGACTCAACAATATGATCCATGCAATATAGTTCAGGTCGAATTATAGTACAAAGGCAGCTAAATAAACATGAATAAAATTCCAGTCCCATGGACAAGCATACCTGATGAAGTCACAAAATTTGCACTAGTCTAGTACCCAATAGCATATCAGCAATAATTATATAGTATTTACTGGTCACCTGTTTAAATGCAAACATCTGAAGGTTGTAGGGGGTTACTAGACTAGGTTCAGACTTTACCTCATCAGTAAATTAACCATATAAAATACTTCTTAGCAAAGACAGCTGTTTGCATGGTAGGAATACCTCCACAGATAAGCTTTCTTGTGAGTTATACGGTTAGAATAAAGGGGTGTTTGAGCTGTTGCTACATGATTTCTAAATCTTGCAAGAAGTGCAGTCAACTCCAAATAATTATTATCTATATATATGCGTTCCACTATATTTCTTGGCTTACTTTGTATTTGCACAGCAGAAATCATTGGTGAGACATGCTAATTAAGAAACTGAAGTGGTAATTAAGAAAAATGACAGCTTGACAGCTTTTTGTTGTTTGCAGATACTTTTAAGGTATGATCATTCTTACTCTGACATCTAATTACTATATGATGTTAGGCCACAAGCTAAGACATCTTTTCTACTGGCAATAAGCAAGAAATGTGCTGTTTATAGTATGAGTGATGTTTTCCGGCATATGTCAATTTAGGAGAGATGCAAACACATTAGTTTGGAGATTATAATTTCCATTCAATGTCTGCAGCTTCAAATACAATTTTGTATTATTAGTACAATGAGTATAGTATCAAACACCAGTGAATAAAAGAACAGCTATCAGTACAAAATTTGCTATTCCAGTTTAGTCTGGGTTCAGTACTAAAGGGGTAAATTATATTTAAGCTTTTCATGGCAGAAGGCTTAAAGATACATTTCTACATTTTTAAAACAATAAACAGCTGAAAAAAGCTGCTGAATTGACAATTTATTATATGGACTAGTACAGCTACAAAAGAATAAGTATAAAAGCTATTGACATAAGGTTTTGTTTCTTGATTTGAGTGTTGGTAGAGGAAAGTTAAAATGGCTAGACACTGGGGCAGATTTATCAAAACACGATTTCGAATTCCGAATGGGAAAAATTCGGATTGGAAACGAAAATTTCTGAAGATTGCAAACATCACGAAAATGCTTACTAAAAAATCATATTAGTCACGATAATATCGTATTGGCCATCCAAAAGTCACTAAATTTTCGTACCAAACGACTGTAAACAGCGGCAAAACCAATCCGTTTTTTTTCACGCTAATAATACGAAAAAGCCACACAAGCGTCGAAAAAGTTGCAAAATCCCCGAAAAAGTCGTGCAAGGTACGAAAAAACTAAAGCAAAAGCTCAGAGAATGAAAGCTCAGAGCATTCTTGGATAAGTAAATGTGCCCCGCTGTTTGATCAGCCTGTTCAATAAAGTCACCAGCCAAATTTGGCCACCCTTTGGTTTGCATAAGGGTCTGCCTGTACACGCTTCTCAGGTTTACAGATGAGCAAAATTTTTAGCAACAAAATTCTGCATTTTGCCATTTGTGGAATTTTATTGTGAAGAAAAAAATATGCCGAGTGAGGTTGCATCAAAAAAGTTACGGTCAAGTAAAAAAAAATGTAATGATCACGTCAAAAAAGTTGTGGTTGCATTAAAAAAAGTTGCGTGCTAGCTGTGCTTTGCATATTTTTCACCGGTTTGTAAATTCTTCCTCAGTTTTGCTAATTTTGCGGCGAAGTATAATGGGACAGATTCACTAATCACTAATCAGGTTAGATATCTGTATCCATGACCCAATTCAAAACTCTATTGATTTTACTTATCTGAGAAGTGGATGGTCAGGATGGGCATTGTTTTGGTCCCATCCAGGTAGTCTGGCCAGCTTTAGATGATATACTATATCAGAAAAAGACAGAAATATGTTAGCACTCATATCTGGGGATGCATGTGGAGTCTGGGTAGATGTGAATAAATGTAATTGCTCAGTAGATGTAAAAATTAATAAAGAGTCTAGGAAGAGAAGAGTGCACAATCAGGTAGCAATAAATTATTACTGTTGTAGGGCTACCAAACCTCTGGCGTAAAGCTTTAAATTCGGTAAATAAAATCCAGCATTTGTAGCCATATTTTTTTTTTAGGTTTCAGTTAATCTAGATACAAAATTATGAAAACTTCGGGCTCTCAGTCCCAGCATTACCTCAGCACCTACTGTATATGTTATGTTATAGTAGGCAGAGGAAACACCTAGGGGCTGATTTACTAATCCACGAATCCGAATCCGAATGGGAAAAATTCGGATTGGAAAACGAACATCTTGCAACTTTTTCGTATTTTTTGCGACTTTTTGTAGCCGTTACGACTTGCGCGAATTGTCGCGACTTTGTCATAGCCATTACAAATTTCGTGAATTGTCGCAACTTTTTCATAGCCATTATGACTTAAGTGAATTGTCGCAACTTTTTCATAGCCATTACGACTTTCGCGAATTGTCGCGACTTTTTCGTATTGAGCGCTCGAAAAAGTCGCAAAATACTGATCATTACGAAAAAACCGCATTCGCCCGCTTTTCGGACGTTCGTGGATTAGTAAATGTGCCCCCTAGTCTGCCACTGGCCTAATCCTATTGGTGTACGATATGGCCGTGGAGGTACTAATACCTTATAAATATTCAGTTTTGATTCAGATTTCTATGCTATCCCCTCTTCCACCACCACTGATTTATTCATCTTCATAATCTTCCATTTTCTTCCCTTCTTTGCCTTGTGGCATTGGAGGGATTATCGCATGTTTTCTATTATTTAGCTATACATAGTGATCCTGAATTAATTTACAGGCTTACCTGTTAGCGTAAACAATCCTATGTAGGACAGTTTTTCTTCATAGCTGAGATCTTCTCTTAAACGAAAACCAAAGGAACTCCAAACACTCCGGATGAAGAAGTCTCCAGACTTCTTCATCCGGTGTGTTTGGAGTTCCTTTGGTTTTCGTTTATGATTTTCCACTTTAGCTACGGGTTTAGGGCCCCGAGCACCCGGACCACCTCTGGACTTTGGTGAGCACATCTACACTGTTTTAATATCTTTATTGCTTTGGGACTTGTGACTTCTTGGAGAGAGGTTCGGGGTTTGTACACCGAACCTTAGTGATTTTGATGGTATGATTTATTCAGACTGTCCCTATATATAAGCAGCTCTAGTTCATTTATATTTATTATATTTATTATACATTATTTATCCTGGCCATCTCTAACTGGATGAACCAACGCCACCTCAAACTCAACCTAACAAAAACTGAAGTATTGATCTTTCCGCCTAAGCCTGGTCCAACCCCCCCCTTTTCTATCTCTATTGATGGCACCCTCATCAACCCCGTCGATTCGGCGCGTTGTTTGGGGGTGATCTTTGACTCCAGTCTCTCCTTTTCTAACCACATTAACACCACTGTCAAAACCTGTCACTTTTTCTTACGCAATATTGCCAAAATTCGTCCCTTTCTTTCTACTGCAACAGCTAAGCTGCTCATGCATGCTCTCATCCTGTCACGACTGGACTACTGCAACCTGCTATTAACCGGCCTCCCTAATTCCCATCTTTCCCCCCTACAGTCTATATTAAACACTGCTGCCAGAATTCTCCTCCTCTCATCCAGGAGAGTTCAGGCCCTTCCCCTGCTAAAGTCCTTATCGTGGCTTCCTGTTAAACAAAGAATTTCTTACAAACTTCTTCTCCTAACCTTCAAAGCCCTCCATTCCTCTGCTCCTCACTACATCTCTTCCCTTGTGTCCCCGTATGTTCCCGGCCGACTCCTTCGTTCCTCGCAGAGCAATCGTTCTACTACTACTGCGGTTTCCCGCCTTAAACCCTTCTGCCTTGCTGCCCCTTACATTTGGAATGCCCTCCCTGATTTCCTCCGGAGAGAATCCTCCCCCAGTCTTTTTAAAACTAAGGTTAAAGACTACCTTTTGGAGCACTCGCCCAGCACTTAATCTGGGAACTGGCACTTATATTGTAGTGTCACCCACTGTGACCTACAGCATTTATATTTGCCTATTTGTGTCTGTTAGTTACCCTCCCATATAGATTGTAAGCTCTACGGGGCAGGGACCTCCTTCCTCTTGTGTCCTCGACTCTTAACTTATTGCTGCTGTATTTATCTGTATTTATTATTATACTTTGTATTTATCTATTATCTTATTAACCCCCTGTTTGTATTAATGTATTCTACTGTACAGCGCTGCGTACATAAGTAGTGCTTTATAAATAAAGATATACATACATACATACATTTGATACTGGGGGGTTTTGGGATATATCGAGATCTTCTCTTAGCTTAGTTACTCTTATCTGTTCTTAAAGGGATACTGTCATGATTTTTATGATATACTTTTACATTTTAAAATAGCAAATTGTAAACAGTAAAAAATGGCACCATTTTAAATTTTTTTCTTGAACCATCAAATGTATTTTTGTAGCTGTAATACTGGTGTGTAGGCAGCCATCTCAGTGCATTGTGCCTGAGTCTGAGCTTTCAGAAGGAGCCAGCACTACACATTAGAACTGCTTTCAGGTAACCTGCTGGAGAAGTTCAATTTATTGATGTGTTTTGAAAAAAACATATTTTCCCATGACAATATTCCTTTAATTTCTCAGATGTCTCTAGCTTCTCAGATTGCCAGTTTACCATTATTTTATTGACCCATGATCTGGATCTGCATCTTTACTACCTAACTGATTTGTTAACCTGCAGGCTAGCAATGTAGAAAAATGTATGAAGTGAATTATAAGCTCTGAAACCCTGGTGTCCAAATGGAAAGTCCTAGAACAAACATGAACAGGATTCTCCCCTGGAACATTTACTCTTATTTGTTCTTAATTTCAGTACTTAAGAACAAATAATAGTTAATTAAGAAACCCTGGTGTCTAAATGGAAAGTCCTAGAACAAACATGAAGTGGATTCTCCCCTGGAACATTTACTCTTATTTGTTCTTAATTTCAGTACTTAAGAACAAATAATAGTTAATTAAGAAACCCTGGTGTCTAAATGGAAAGTCCTAGAACAAACATGAAGTGGATTCTCCCCTGGAACATTTACTCTTATTTGTTCTTAATTTCAGTAATGTTCATCTTATAAGGGAATCAATAAAAATTCTTATGGGTACCATTCTCTAATTGGTTACTTCTGGTTGCTAAAATGGTGCTAGTGGTGCTTAATGTTAGTAAATAAACCCCACTGTGTCTCCCCCGCCCCACTACCATCTGGTATCTGTGGGTGGTTAAGAAGAATTTAAAAGAGCCTGAAACCAGATGTGTTTTCATCTAAAAATTTTTGTTGGTTTAGCTATTGTTACTGCTAGTTCCAGGTACTTTTCCAACATACTTTCCCAACATAAAAATACACACATTTTGGAATCAAACCAGTCAGTTACTGTTAAAGGAACAGTAACACAAAAAAATTAAAGTGTTTTAAAGTAATTAAAATATAATGTGCTGTTGCCCTGCACTGGTAAAAATGGTAAGTTTGCAACAGAAACGCTACTATAGTTTATATAAATGAGCTGCTATGTCAACACGGGGGCAGCCATTGAAGCTGGGAAAAAGGAGAAAAGGTACAGGCACATAGCAAATAACAGATAAGCTCTGTAGAATATAATAGGGTTTTATCTGTTATCTGCTATGTAACCTGTGCCTTTTCTCCTGTAAATGGCTGCCCCCGTGGCTACACAGAAGCTTATATACACTTTCATTTTTTGGTGTTACTGTCCCTTTAAAAACTCCTTCAGCATCAAACTATTTTTTCAGTTTGATGGCCCATTTGTATTGTGTCTGTGCCATAATAAACAGAAACGTGAAACCTAGGCCTCAGCAGTTGTGAGAACCTCTTCACAGGCCACAGACTTCTAATCTTTTTTCTGTAGGCTGACAATGCCTACTACCACACTGTAATTTTGTAGATAGTAGTGTTGGTACAGGAATAGGACCCATTATCCAGAATGCTCGGGACTAAGAGTATTCCAGATAAGGGGTCTTTCCGTAATTTGGATCTCCACATCTTAACTCTACTAAAAAAATCCCATTAGGATTATATTGCATACAATATGGATTAACTATATCTTAGTTGGGATCAAATACAAGCTACTGTTTTATTATTATAGAGAAAAAGGAAATCAATTTTAAAAATCTGAATTATTTGATTAAAATGGAGTCTATGGGAGACAAGCTTTCCGTAATTCGGATCTTTCTGGATAATGGGTTTCCGGATAACGGATCCCATACCTGTACTTCAATTTTTTTCAATGCAAATAGTACCAAGGTTTGATTTGGTCATATTCCTTGATGCATCTAGTCATGGAAGAGACCTAATTGGTGCAAAATTCAAGATGTACTAATTTCAAGGTGAACGGGCGCTTTAAATGATGGCTGCTAATTGGACAAGCTGGCACTATGTTTATCTATGTGTTTGCAGACAGACATGTAGTTATATGATACACCTGCAGATTTTGCACAACAATGTATTGCCGGTAATCATAAACACAGTTTGAATCACAGACAGTAATTACAATTCTGCAGGTAGAAGTCAATGACTCATGCTGCTGTGATCAGAGATACTGAGCTGTAGAACTGTTTGATTTGTAGACTTGCCCTAGAATGTTACAGTTCTAAGCTGAATTTGTTGACTAGTAATTATCTATAATATAAGAGCTGCTTGCAAAAGTCATATAATAACATATCTTATGTGCAGTTTCATTGTGTCTTTTGTAAAGAAAAAAGATGCAAAGATTAGTCTTTTGGTGGCTGCTGATTGGTCACGTTTAGCTCTAACCGCTCTTCTTAAATGTAGCCATGAAGCCAAGGAACCCAGCAGATTTTATTATCAATCACCCGACGGTCTAAATGCAAGAACGCAATCTACAGTTTTAAGGTAATGTCATATCTTTATTATTTAAATGAAATTATATCCAATACAGAGACGTATTAAGTACTATCATAATAAATCAGCATAAGAGAGTGGTGTTTTGTGATTCACGTTAAACATTTAAGCTTCATAATCTGGTCATTTTTAGCATAATTGGTGTGCATCCAAATGTTCTATTCCTTCCCAAAAATGCAACTAATATTTCTTAAATGCGAAAGTGAACGTAATTTCTCCCAAAGCTAATTATTTGTATTAAATAAAAACCTTGCTTCAGGCAAAATGGTTGCCCCAAGGAGACCCTTCAAATAGAAAATTATTGAAACTTACTGTGAGCACTTTTGCAACTTTCCTGAGTAATTGCTAGTTTTATTCTGCTCGGTATCTCTCTCAGAATTGATGTGTCATAGACCAGACACCACCACTAAATACCTAAATATAGAGTATTAACCCTATAGAATAAAGGGGTCATGCCAACAAAAAAGATATACTATAGTCAGCTCCTAAACTTACAAGGCAAAGTGCAATGCAATCTTCAGCATACTAAAGGGGTTGTTCACTTTCAACTTAACTTTTAGTATAATGTAGAGAGTGCTATTCTGAGAACATTTGCAGTTTGTCTTAATTTTTTGTGTTTTTTATTTTTTAATTATTTAGCTTTTTATGTAGCATCTCTCCAGTTTAGAATTTCAGCAGCTATCTGGTTGCTAGGGTCAAAATTACACTAGCAACAAGGCTTTAATTTGAATGAGAGACTGGTGATGGTCTGAATAGAAAAGTAAGTAAATAAAAGTTACATTAAAGGGGACCTGTCACCCTAAGAAATAATTTGAAATTCTTTTCTATTGTGTTTGTTAAGCAAAATAAACTTCACTTACACTATATAAGTAATATAAATCTTGTTTCCTTCAGTCCTGGACTTACACAATCACAGCAAATAGGCAGGTGCTATTTTGTGGGTACTATTATTAAGGCAAGCTTTGTATCACCCCAAAATTGTGTGTATGTGCCAGAATGGGGGACCAGATGCCCAGGCCCATGCACATGCACTGGCTACACAATTAGATGGTTAGGAGAGAGGGGGAAAGTGAGAGCTGCATTGAAAGTTAAAGTACTTGTCTGCCCCACCTTTGTGCCTAAGGCATATTGATTGACAGCTGGGATTTTTAAATGCCTTTATAATGGGTTTGGATATGTTAAAAATTAATTTGGGTTTCTTGTTTAATTTGAAAAGGGCTTTTATTATACAGCTTTTTATGTCTGGGTAACAGATCCACTTTAACACTAAAATCATAGCCTCACAGGGCCACAGTCTTTTGGCTTCCGTTGACCCACATTTGGAAGCTGGAAAGAGGCAGAAGAAGAAGGCAATTAACTATAAAGAAGAAAAAATTTAAATCACTTGAAAAGTTACTTAGAATTAGCCATTCCATAACATACTAAAAGTTAGCTTAAAGGTGAACAACCCCTTTAAAGACTAGTAATATAATTAAATAAATGTTATGATAGCATATCTGTCATGTTACTGTCAGCCGCCCCATGCGTATGCCCTGCATAGCTGACCTGACCTCCACTTAATTCTGTAAAGGGACATGTAAACAGTGTTATGTCGATATCTGCAGTCGTCACACATTACTTGGAGCTATTTTGCCATCTTGTTAATTAGAAAAAAGAACTTTATAACCTTATCTCTGCATTGCATAATGTTTCCCCAGGATTTATATTATTGCTGTTCATTTCCTTTTCAGTAAATGACCGGTTTAGTGGAAATCTAATTGAAGTGGTTTATTACTAGCACAGCCCCACCTTGCTAGAAAATGTAATTTCCAGTGCACATCATGTTCAAAGAGCACTTGTCATATTGCCGACACAATTGATGGGGGAATCCAAAAAACACTACAAGGCACAGAATGGGTAATGTTTGACTATTTGTGTGCCAGCAAACTGCCCCCTTCCCTCCCTCTCCTTCCAAGTCTAAAGTTGGTACTATATGGGCTAGTCAGGGACTCTCTCCATCTCATCCCCCACAGACAGAAGGGGTATTAGTAAGGCTCAATTGGGGCACCATAGATATACCAATAATCGTGCATTATTATTAATAATAATAATAATAATAATACAGGAATAGGACCCATTATCCAGAATGCTCGGGACCAAGGGTATTCCGGATAAGGGGTCTTTCCGTAATTTGGATCTTAATACCTTAAGTCCACTAAAAAATCAATAAAACATTAATTAAACCCAATAGGATTGTTTTGCATCCAATAAGGATTATTTATATCTTAGTTGGGATCAATTACAAGGTACTGTTGTATTTCTACATAGAAAAAGGAAATCAGTTTTAAACTTCTGAATTATTTGATTAAAATGGAGTCTATGGGAGACAGCCTTTCCATAATTCGGAGCTTTCTGGATAACAGGTTTCCGGATAAGGGGTCCGATACCTGTAATAATATGTGTATGGCCACCTTAATAGTAACTTTACACTAGGCCATTTAGCTGCTGCTGTCATCAGGTGGAAAATGCTTTTCTTCTAGTCGTAAATTACATTAAATATTAATCTATGTGCAACATTATACCAGAAGCCATCTCAGTGCTGACAGGTAGAGATGTAGCGAACTGTTCACCGGCAAACTAATTCGTGCGAACATCGGGTGTTCGCAAGTCCGCAAATTCGCGAACTTTTGGCGATGTTCGCCATTTTGGGTTCGCCGCGTTTTTTTTTGCGTTGCGTTTTTTTGCCTCGGTTTTTTCCGCCGCGTTTTTTCGCTTCGGTTTTTCGCCTTTGCGTATACATAGGAATAGCTTGCGTTTTTTTTTTTGGCGTTATTTTTTGGCGGGTTTTTTTTGCGTTTTTTTTTTTGCGTTTTTTTTACAAAGTATTTTTCAGATAAATTTTTGCCCTTGATCCCCCTCCTGCATGCCACTGTCCAGGTTGTGGCACCCTTTAAACAACTTTAAAATCAGTTTTCTAGGTTTTAAAGTTCGCCTTCCCATTGAAGTCTATGGGGTTCGCAAAGTTCGCGAGTTTTGCCGAAAGTCCGCGAACATTTTTGGCGATGTTCGCTACATCCCTACTGACAGGCAGAGCTCATCAAAATGTTCAAACCTAAAGAGAGGACTAACTCTTATGCTAAATGGTATGGTTTAATGTACTATTAAGTTGTTTAGACCTCCTCCACATGTTTTCTAGTAACATCAAAAGGTGAAAAGATTTTAAAGTTTGTATCTGATTATCCAGCACCTACAAATAAACTGTTTGTTGACAACAAATGTCCTGTTTTACATGAGAAAGTGTGTCAGACTGTAGCACGGTGTAAATGGCATTTGACTCCTATTTATCTTCCTGTATAAGAACTAAATCCATTGTATTCTATACAGTTTATATGCTATCTGCTATGTAATGCTGTTTTGCCCATTCAACTTGAATGGCTGCCCCCATGGCTAAACAAGCAGAGTAGAATTTGTGAAGTACATTTTTTTTACCAGTACAGTTAACCTGAGGCAGGCCAAGGTGGCTGGGTGCCCTAGCAGGCTACCTCTCCATCCTACCAGCATATTATATTTATATGTATATAAGACACTTTGGTGATACTGTTTCTGTAATACACATTGTGTCGTAATTAAAAATGAATAAGGGCTCATTTACTAAAGGAGTGCAAAGTGCAATTCAGCATATTTTTACCCACAATGCAACATTCTTTCACAAAATTCCTGCATAACTTTGTTGCAGCAACCATATATGCAAATATTTACTACAGTTAGTAAATAACAGTCAAATTATGCCTGTAAGGTAATGGCATTTACAAAGGCAAGACACGGGCATACACCTACATTCCTATCAATTGCTTGCAGTGGTACAGCATTCAGCAGTCTGTTGTTCCTGAGTGTGCTGCAGTTTGTACCTTATGTGCATAGGTAGGCATACCCAAAAAACTGGCACATAACACTTATATAAAGGATCAAAGAGGCACAGGTGCTATGTGTATGGGGTACAAAATGAGTGCAAACAAAGTGTATTTGACAGTTTACAGCCATACATGAGTACACTCATATTTACATGAAACAGTTCTGATGTGTTTTTTTTAGCTAATCCAGGGCCAATTATCTGCACCAGAAGTATTTGAATTTACTTATCAGTGTGGGCATTGTTTTGTTGATGGCTGCTCATGGGGGTGAAACTATCCACAAGACAGTTACAATGGGCTTTATGGTGAAGACCCACTGAGCTACTAGTATGTTATATATGGTATGTTCTTGTACCAGTATGCATGTTGGTCTAGGTCCATGGTTATTTATACAGCGTTACCCAAGCCTATTAGAACCATACCTCACTCATACTGATTCATACTCACTCTCATTCACATACACACTAACATTTACATTCCTAAACTCTTGCTGAGAAATCTTACATTCACATGCACTCTTGCACTCACTATATTTCATTTTTGGGAAGAAACATGTTTCTGAATATATTTTAATATAAAGCTTCATATTATTTTATTTTAGGCATTGCCAAAATGATGGTACCTATTATTCTTCTCCTTTGCTTCCTGATCTCTTCTAATGCAGTCCCTGTAAGTTACATCTTCTATATGTTAGCCCCATACCAAAGCACGGCCCAACTTGAGTCTTTGAAATGAAATCTATTTTTATTTACAGATGCATTTTTCACATATGTCAAGTAACAGTGAAGAGGTAAGTAAACACAACATTTGTAAATGTTATAAATGTCCATTTGGCATAAAAGTCTGCGTCTCCTTCAAGCTGAACTCTTATAATTGCCAGGGAGGATTATAGGGGGTAATCCAGTCAGGGACCGTTTAGCAGAGAAGTGGCCCAAGAGACACAAATGTATGGTTTGGGGCCTGAGAAGGGGGTGGGAATCAGGTAGGGTTTTGCCATAATTTCATGACCAGGGTGTATCTGGGTGTGACCATGTGTGCACAGGTAATTTCATGCTATGGTGCTCCATGATCACTGATGGTGTCCCTGATAATTGCTATAAGTGGCTTAACTATAGATTTATGGGGCCCAGTGACAAATTTTCACCCCACCCAAACAGTTGGCTTCTGCAGCAGTGCTGCTTGTCTCCCAAGCGGCCTTGCACAATTACGCCACCTAAACCTGCTATAGCTATACTTAGGGGGAGATTTACTAATCCACGAATGCTCCAAGCGTATTTTCAGCGACTTTTTCGTATTTTGCGCGACTTATTGGTACTTTGTGACAAAATTTGTGCGACAGAATCGTATTGTCGCACCGAGTACGAACGTTTTGGATTCATTTAAGCTTCGTTATCATGACTTTCCTTGGGCCAGGTTGGAGCTGCAGAGTGCCATTGATTCCTATGGGAGGCTTCCAAAATCATGCACAGAAGGATCAAAGTCGGAAAGGTTTTCCTGCATTTTACGATCGTTCGGTACAAAAATTTTGTGACTTTCTGATCGCCAATACGATATTATCATGACTAATACGATTTTTTCGTAAACATATTCGTGATCTTAAGGAATTATCATATCCAATCCGTATTTCATGAATGTGCCCCTTACAGTTAGGGTTATAACTTGTGATGAGTGAATCTGTCCTGTGTTGCTGAAAAATTAGCGCAACTTTTCAAAAATCAACTAAGCACGTGTCGAAGAAAATTTATGGGAGGGGTGTTATTTTTTTGCTGTGCGTCATTTTCTTGACGCGTGGCGAATTTTTCCGTGCCAATTTTGCCCCAGTGGGATGTAAATTCTATATGTTTCACAAACAGAACTAAAGCAATCACACAATTAATCAAGTTTTGGCTGACAAAGAGCTGGGAAATGATATCAAGTGGCCAGACATGGTGGCCACCAATCAGGCTGTGCTTCATTTTTTTGACGCATGGCAAATTTTTCCACGCCAAATTTTGCTGCCCGTTTTGAGAAACAATCTGCAAATTGTGGTATTGGGAAATTTGCAGCGAATCCATGCCTGCCGAAAAATGTCACTCATCACTAGCTATAACTATTCCAAAACTGTATTTACATAATTTGCTAAAAATGTCAAAGCCAGTATAGGAAATAGTTACATTTTTTCCCAGTACAAACAGAAGATCATGGCATAGTGTGTGTTTCTTTAGTTGTTGCTTTGTGAATGCTTTTCAAGTAAAAAGTTTGCATTAGTTATACTATAGAGATGGCTATTGCTTTGTGAGACAGAGAAGCACTATTTTGTCATCTTTACAGCCCGCCCCAACAGGTCCCCTTCACCCATCCCAAACCTCAGCCTGGACTGCAACAAACAGCAGCTATAACTTTTTCTGGATGAAAAATGCATAACAGTGGGGTTGGCAGATGCCATCTCTCCTTACTTCAGGTCCTCATGTGATTGCCAGTATGGAACAAGCCATTTCTGAATAGGCTACACAGTACTAGTGTGCATTTGTCAGCCAAGAAAAATGCTTGCTTTTTCTTGGTAATGATTGGTTGTGATAACCATGTATTTTGTACTGTATTTTGCGGTTCCACCAATATATAATGCATAGTGCATTTCCCTCATGTTACATTTCCTGGATTTTTTTCTGGTCCCCTGAAGCACATAAAATGGGGGTTCTACTCTATAGGCACCTATGGGCTGCCCCCCAAGACACAGGCCCATGGGTGCCTATATATAAATATGTACCTTTATTCTTCCCCTCTCCTCTCAGCCACTGCTCTGGGGCTGCCCTTTTAAGCCACTACTTCTATAGTGAAAATGACATATAGCTGTAGCAATTATTCCTTATTCCCAGTAAAACATTTATATTTAATAACAATATTGTTTGTTCTGATATTACCAGGGAATGCCTTACGGACCCTATGGCTATCAGAACCCACAGGTGAGAAACTTTTCAAGAAAATGATATACAGGTATCTACCTATTAAAGGATCAATTTTAAATAAATTACAGTACATACTGATCTCATACCACATCAATGACAGCCCCAGTGGGATGTAAATTCTATATGTTTCACAAACAGAACTAAAGTAATCACACAATTAATCAAGTTTTGGCTGACAAAGAGCTGGGAAATGATATCAAGTGGCCAGACGTGGTGGCCACCATTCAGGCTGTGCCTGAGTAGAACACTTGGCAGAGGGCCCACCAATTAAATGTTTGCCCTGGGCCTGCTCATACCTTAAAGTGGCTCTGACTAGTGGCTGGGCAAGCAACTGAAGAAAAAACATGCATACTCCTGATCTCACTCCGTTTTTCAGCAATCAATTGCTCTGGCTTGCTGCATAATTCATTTAAAAAACCTTAGATCTGACAAACATTTAATTTTTGTCAAAGACCTGCTTGTGGAAAAGAAAAAAAAACAGTTGTATTATGCAGCAAAGTGCAGCACTAAGGACCTGATCACACAGACCCGATCCCCTTGCCACTTCCCCTGGCCGCCAATATCCTCCGCTGATGCGTTTCACTTAGGCATACTCAGGGGAGGATGTTGGGTGGGTGGCGGGGGGCCCTGCAGGGGGTTGGGGGGCACGGCGGGGGCACCTTGGGTCCGACCCTGTGCCCAGGCCCTAAGGGATGCAGACCAATGTGGGCTATGCATCCTACAACTTGCATCTCAAAATGACACCTAACACAGGCCGCATTCTTATCAAAGCGCAGTTCACAGGTTTCTGCTCTCCAAAATGAAATTTGCACAATGCCCCGCAAAAAATAGCAGATTACAGCGCTGCGGAATATGTTGGCGCTTTATAAATAAATGTTAATAATAATTACACTTTTGTTTGGCACTTTGCACAGGCATTTGCATGAGGCATTGTAAATGATCTCTCTTTTCCTTTTAAGTTTGCCATATTACTTCTAATATGAAAAACTAATTTCAGCAACGGGCCTAGCTGGCCAGACACCCTAGGCCACCCGGCCGGCTACCCTCCTCCACACGTGCACACAAGAACATGCGCACATGCTTGGCGATGGTGTGTGTGTGGGGTGGGAATACACATGCAGAGTAGACTTCTCGCTGGGGGCCAAGCACCAGTAAGCCAGCTGTGGGGGGTACAAGGACTTGGAATTAGGCAGGTAAACTGAAGAGGTACATGTCTAGCACCCCCAACGCTGCTCCCTTGGCACGTGCCCCTAGTTCCAGCCCTGACTAATCTCTTGTCCGCTCTGTAATTTTATTTGTTTCTATTAAATAAACTTTCAGTTTACAGTGTTCAATTTCATAAAATTTTCCTTCACGTCAACAATTATTCATTTTTTAGATGCCCAGTATTGGCTCTATGTATGGATTGGGCTTTCCACACTACTCACAGATGATCCAGCTACAGCAAGCCTTAGGTAGACAACCTTCCTCATGGCTACCACAGAACATAGCGAGGACCCAGCAGATACATAAAGAGACCATTCCATTGAATCTGCCAAGATTCCATCTGCAGCCAGTCCAGTCACAGCTTCCACAGCTGCCAGCCCCACCTGTACAGCAACCACAACTCAATCCTCCACAATCAAAATCTAATTATGTCACAAAACAACCACATCAACCTCTTCAGCTACCCCCTGCACCTGACCAACAAGCTCAGGCACCCATGGTAAGATTGTAAAATAATCCAGGGGTATGACTACAGAGGAAGCAGACCCTGTGGTTGCAGGAGGGGGGTAGGGGGCAGGAGTGTAGGGGGCCTCTACAGTTTTATTATATATTGGTAAAATAGATTAACTTAGCAATATTTTCAGGCCCTAAATTGAAATTGCTGTGGGGCCCAGTTACATCTAGTTAAGATAAGTGAATCTAGTGCACTTATAGAACCCTCTAAGTGCATAGTTATACAGAGAAACACACAGTTTTATGTGTGTTCATTGTTTGGAACTAAACACAAAAAAAGAACTGATGTAAACTTACTAAGAGTGATCCTCTGAGAACTTTTGCAATTTACATTTAATTTTTCTATGTTTAGTGGTTTCTGAGATATTACCAGTTCAGACAGTTTTGGACTACTACTTTGGCTTTCAGCCCAACAGCTCTTTTCAAAGGCCAGCAATTTTATAGGGTCAGTTAAAGAACATGTCAACCAAAAAAAAAATAAGCAACTTTGCAATATCCATTAAAATTTGTAATGGTTTTTAAGTTATTTGTATATATTATTGCTATTAAAAGGAGTGTTTTTCTGTCCTTTTCTATTCTCTGCCCTGGAGGCTCTGGCTTATGAAACAATGTAACACAAGCCAATATATTGACAGGCCTGTCCTGCTATAGCAGACACACCTTTGCAACATTGTTTAAAAAGTCATAGCCAGGAGTTAAGCAAATGTTGCTTTCAATAGCAAATAGCTCTCTTGCCTGCACTGCCTCTTTTTGGCGCACTCCCTTGTGATGGCAACATACATGCAGGCACTCACAGGGAGGAGGGGCAGAGTGGCAGGCCAGTTTGCCCAGCCATCTTAGCCCACTCCTGATTGGAAAGTTGCTTAGAATTCAGTGGAATGGTCTCTTAATGTATATGCTGGGTCCTCGCTATTTTATCTTTTATTAGACAAAAAATATTTTTTGCATTGACATGTCCTTTATTCTTAGGGTTTTTGACTACTAAAAATTAAAAATAAATGTGGGAAAACTTTAATATCTGATTTATGGTAACATGTGTTTTTTTTGTAATGTATATATGTAATTACAGATGTTTCCTCCATTTTCCAATATAATGAACCCATATCAACCCTACTGGCAACAGGTATGTAAAACAGATTTTCAAATGTCTACACAGAAAAAGGTTATGTAAAGCAACTTCAATGTGTTATGAAAGATATGAGTCTTCTTAGAGTCAGAACTCTTAATGTGATTCTAGATTAGAACATTGGTTATACCAGAGAAAAGAAATCAGCAATCAAAAAGATTGTTCATTAAATAAAACAGAACTCTCAAATTGAGCATAAAAGTAAAGATCTTTCCATTATATACCCACCTTGGGGTGGGCGATATCACAAGAAGGTATGCAGGCCACTGGTTGAGGACCACATCTTATGATGTGCAGGTTGACCCACAACCTGCAGGTTTCCTCTTCGGTCAGCTGGGTTAGGGTTGAAATTTAGGAGACCATTTCAGGTTCGGGTTGGGTGGGGGGCAGACTGCTCTCAAACTTTCCCTGCCTTGGAGTGTGCAGAAGTAGCATACAGAGTGGAAACAAGCTGGTAGGTCTGGACTGGACTGTGTTATAGGTTGAGTGCAGGTCCTACAATCTCAACATTTTGGGGGTTAGGGCCGAATGTGGGGGTTATGGTTTTGCGGGTCACAGTCAGGAAGCGCCAGGAAGTCTGAATGAGCAAAATCGGTCTCTGTATGGCCACTATATATATAGATGTCAGCTTCTCAGAGGTCTTACATAATTCTCATTAGTAGTACTAGACACTGACCAACTGAAAGGGGGCCGTTTACTAACGGACATTTTTTTTTTCCACAATATGTGTTTTTTGGACTAAAACCTGATTTTTTGGTGTAAAAAACACCATTTACTGTATTATGCATAAAATCCACCTAAGAAAGAATACAAAATTTCGCCATCTAAAAGATGTTGTGGTCACGTAGAAGTCAATGGAAGTTTTCCTAGACAAATGGTTACAATTTGATTTCATTCATGTTTTTAGAGGTTTTTGCGGTTTTAGTTGAAATGAGTTTGAGTTTTTAAAAACCTTGGAAAAAAGAATGTTGATAAATGTGCCTCCATATGTCACCCTAACTGCAAATATTCCAAGTATATATATTCCAAGTATATATTATTTTATAATAATATATACTAGAAAAAAGAACCCCTTTTGGACTCATAATGCAATGAACGAGCTGCATTTTCACATTTAAGAATTATGTGGATTGCCCTCTAAAGGAGATAAAACAAATTTAGTATAAAAAGCCCTAAACCTCAGGTTTACAGAAAAGGAGCAGTTCATCCCTGGGGTTAACTAGGAATTGGAAGCTGATCACATGACTTTTACTCCTCCCAAAATTGCTGTGAAGTCACAGCACTGTAACTTACAATATTCCAAAATATTTCATCTGTTGTAAACTGAAAATTACAACTACAACTATAGTTTGTATGGGCTGTGATTATTATTATCAGCAGTTACTTGTCTCCCTATCCTAGAACACAAAGCATACATAAAGAGCTAAATCGTACCAATTAACTGCATACAACCTGTTTTGTGCATCACAGTAAGATTAAAAGATTACATAGAGAAGAAATTCTAGTAAATACATTTAGAAGGACTACAGTTCGTGCAATAAGTTTAGCCCAGCAATTTACCTTTCTTAGAAATGTCCCTGGTTTCTGGCATGTTCTGCATGTTTTTTTTCTTAAACCTGGCATCAAATATTTAACTGCCTTTTCATGCAAGTGACTAGAAACAGGAGCAATTTAGCATCTTTAAAAATGGGATAAAGAAAATATCTGGGCAATGATACCTCTAGCATTCCTAGTGACATCTAACATAATGTAAATAAGTGCAATTCTATAGACACAAGACAGATGTCTATCTATCTTCTGTCTTTAAATAACTGTTAATTTCTGCATTCTGTTAACACTGTATTAATATGTGACATATATAAGTATGACATGGGCATCCCCTCTCATGCCCTTTACTTGCAAAGGAAGGATCACCGGGGTATGCAATGTGCTCTGAAACCTGTATGTAATACTTACTCAGGGCAGGTATTAAGGACAAGACTACCTTGTATCTGAGAGTGATTCAAACACCAAGTGCGGCATTAAAGGTCCAGCCAACCGATTGCATTTGCTTGGCACCAGTGCCAGGCAAAAGAACTATTCAGACTGCATGCAAATGGGAACATTTTTGCACCTATTAGCAAGCATAGTGTTTGCACCCTGTGTTGATAAATGCCCTATTCTTTTGTCTAGTCTAACATTAATGTTACAGCAAAATGTTAAAATATATGGGTTCGTCATCTGGATCAACTGCTCACAAATTACATACAGTAAATACTGTGATAACATATTATTGCACACTTAGGGAGCTCTGAATGGTTTCCATTGCAATAATTTTCTTCAGTAAAATTTCAAAACAAAAGATTCTGATACCATTTTAGCTACATTAATAAGAGCATTTTTGCACCTATTAGCAAGCATAGTGTTTGCACCCTGTGTTGATAACTGCCCTATTATTTTGCCTAGTCTAACATTTATGTTACAAATTGTACTGAATTTACAGCAAGTCCAATCCTCCTTCATTGAAGGTTATTATTGAATTTTTACAATTCCTAGACCTGAATAAAAAATAAAGCCAGTTATAAAGCTGGGGTTATATGTAGTTTAAAAACTTTAAAACTTATATTGAATATTTCCTTTTGCACATTGTAGCCTTTTATGCACGGATTTGGGAGGCCACCAAACAGCAATGAAGGCAATGTAAGTGCAAAAATGTAACTGGCATAGTCATATACACTTACTGCATTGTGTGTCCTGTTTTTTTTGGTATCCTGTGGGTGATTAGTTTTCTAGTTCAAGGTACAGCTAAATCTTTTTACATTTAGGTTAAGAGTCTTGAGGAGTAGTTCATCTGAACCAACTGCTCACAATTTACAGACAGTAAATACTGTGATTACAAATTATTGCAAATTTAGGGATTAGCCATTTCAATCATTTTCTTCACTTTAATTTCAAAACAAAAGATTCTAATGCCATTTAGCTACAATAATTAGAGCATTGAAAGCTATTTATAACACAAACGTTCATGGTCACTCCCGACAGCTGTACATTCTAAAGGTCCCCATACACGTAAAGATTCGGGTGGGCGATATTGGGGAACGTGTAGGCTAATTCGGTTTGAGGACTGCATCAATGAGCTGATGCGGTCCTCGATCCGACTAGATTTTTTAACCTGCCCGATCGATATCTGGCTGATTTTAGGCCATATATTGGTTCGGGCAGGCCCGTCGGTAGTGCCCATACACGGGCCGATTAGCTGCCGAATCGGTCTAAGGGGCCGATATCGGCAGCTAGAATCGGCCCGTGTATGGGGACCTTAAGAAATGTCCTGCAGTGTTTCATTGTAGCTTACTCTGAAAAAGTTTGTGGCAACAAAATTAAAAACATATGACTAAATCTTTGAATTTTATGAAAAAGTTTTGGTCCAGACCAGAGAATTTAGATTCTTAAAATTATGTAGGATACTTCAGTCAATTAAGTTAAAATGTATATAAATTGCTGTTTTTTTATTTTTAAATTTCTGATTCCTAATAGGGTAATTACTTTGGCTTTTTTGGAATGGGAGGCAGAGCACCTTATAATTCTGAAGAAATAAATGAAGATGAGGAACCTGCAAAGGCTGAAAAAGAGTCTCCCAAAACTGAAAGTCCAGTAGCAGAGACAAGCAATACAACAATAGCTGATAATAATTCAACAACAATTTCCCAAAGCCAAGGAAACGCCACAACTAACAATGAAAGTATGGCTGGAGATATTATACAGAGTTCCACCATTCCCTTAAATGCGCAAAATGGACACATAGAAGGACCTCCAGTGATAGCTGTTGTCCATAATAAACATAAAAACACTTTACATGGGGCATCCAGACAAGCACACTATGTTGTCAGAGCACCTAATCCAGACACTATATTAAGTAACCACCAGCCCCATCAAAAATATCATATAGTTGACAAGATTTTAGTTGGACGGGGAGGCTTCCCATCTCAAAATACCATCTATCACCAAGAACAAATTACAGGCAAAGTACCATTGACAAACATCCACACCGAAAAATCAAGTTACATTAGGCATGTTCCTCAGACAAATTCAGATAAAATACCACTTAGAACAGTGGCTACGAAAGATGGTGATAGTTTTGTAAGAGAAGCTAGGGGAATGCATTTTGATCCTACCATGAACACAATAGGAAATGATGCAATACAACAAATTTACAGAAACAATGTGCCAGAAAATGCTTCTCCAAAAGTTGATAATGAACATCTATCGTTCTTAGTTAATAAAAATAAAACTCCTAACCGCAAAATTATTCTAGTCCAGCATCAAGGTAGGGAGCATTTTCCTGGGCATATTATGGAATCAGTAATTGAAAGTGAATATGCTCCCAGGGGAATATTCTCAAGCCATAGAAACACACCATCTTATACTCAAATTAATAAAGAAGACAAAAAACTGAGTGTCCCCAACAATGGTGACAATAGTGGGAACATAAACACTGCCCATATAAAGAGTGAAGACCTTTTTATAGGAGGTGAATTTTTTCAACACAATGGTGAGAATGCTGCTCTTTATCAAAAGGAAGGCACAGCTTCTGATATTGGCACAGCTTATGATATTGGCACAGCTACTACTGGTCAGCAGCTGGAATCTATTTATTTGGTAAAACACTTCCCAACTAACCACTTCCAAGTGTATGGTGATAATAACCCAAAGAATCCAAGTCATCTTTTGAGCAATACATGGCAAAAGAAACCTGATCAGCTGGAAAGTCCAAGGAATAACTTGCTAGGCCAGAAAGAAATCTATCTTTATCCTGATACAGAATTGTATCATCAGACTAACAACGAACTGCCATTAGGAAAACAGCACTGGGACAATGAAATAGACTTTTCAGCTGTTCAGTTTGAAAATCCAGGTTCTTCTACGTACTATATAAAGGGTTCCCAAAGGCAAAAACAGTGGCCTACAGCTAGCAATAACAGGGTGGAACTGGACAGACAGCCCATAGATCAACCAAATTATTTGTTAATATCAAAACTGGATCCGGCCAAAAACACAGACGTATCAACCTTTACAACCAATGAACCCATGGCTCAGAATGGCTATATTACTAATCAGGAAGCTTACTTGCAAAGCCCAAACAATAAGTCACCTTTTATTTTTAATAAACCATCAACAGATGGTATTCTATATATTCCAATAGATGAGCTACATGATTCCCAAAATAATCCAGTTCATCTTAAACTAACTCCTTATTCCAAAGCACATTCTGAGAACCATAGTCCAGGGGTGTTTCGCTCACTTCAAGAAGTAAATCCCAACATCTATCCTTCCAGCTTGAGACGTCAATCTTTGAATCCTAGGAAGACGGGACATTATTCATGTACTATTCCACTTACAGGGGTCGATCCAACATTAGAACATAATAATGCATTAATATTAGTTTGCTGCAAGCTTAATGATATGGGCCAATCACATCCTTCAGCAAATGAAGATAATGTTCATCATTTAAAAGTAGTTTTAAATGAGTACATGGAATCTGTACCACATCAAGATCAAACTCACAGGCAACATACAAGAGATGTTATAGAGTCACCAAAATTTAGCATCCAAAACAATGTAATGACAGTGAGACCTAACAGTTCTAATAACCATGACAATATTCAGAGTTCTAGAGGGAAATCTTCAGATTCAGTCCCATGCACATCAAAGCCTTCTTATGAGCAAAATTCTGAATATCCTTATGCATTTCCAAAAAAACAATGCTCTTATAGAGGTGATGCAGACAGTTATCTGCCCCCCAGCCAAGATGAATCAATCTCCCTTAAAAAAAGATTTTTAGCATCTGAAAATGTTTACATGCCTTTAGCAAATACCCCGGGGTCTGATTTACCTGATAGAAGAATAAAGGATGAAGGGAAAGTTAAAAAAGGAATAGGGAAACTACTAGAAATACTTACATGCCCACAAGACCAAGAAATACATACAAATAAAAAGGCAATAAATATTGCTAAAACCAGGCCTACTGCATCTTTGTTAAACCATGACAAACTCAGTGCAGATGCAGTACCAGTACTGAATACAGAGCAGAGTGATGCAGAAAAGCCTATCAATGCAATTGGTAACTTGCCTGACTGTCTAATACTTAAGAAATAGTCTTCCCAGTAAATACCTTTTGCATTTTATGAAATCCTAATTTGGATTTGATACAGCCTTATTAGCACCATTTGTTCGAGGTAGCTATCAATACAGACAAACAATAAAACTTTAAGGACATTTCCAATATGAATATCTGATTATTCATCAATGAAAATTTTGCCAAGATCAGTATTTACAAATGGTCTAAAGAAGTGGGGTAGAATATATATTTGAAACAGCATCCTTACTAACAAGTCAAGCAAATCACTTAACCTCAAGAATTTTAGATAATAGAGCTTGAAACAGAGCTCCATGACTTTTTAAAGTAAAACTAAAGCTGAGAAATGTATATGGCTCGAAATGCTGGGTTTTATATCAGCAGCATAGTTTTGCAGCCCCGTAACATTAACAATAAATACATTCATGGCCATCTAATTGGAGCTACTGCTGCAAAGCTGGAAATCATCAAGAAGAAAATATGGTTACAGCTTTCATAGAAGCTGATTATAAAACTCTGATGCAGAATGCACTGTTATCTTCACCAGTGATCCCCAACCAATGGATTGTGAGTAACATGTTGCTCACCAACCCCTTCGATGTTGCTCTCAATGCCCCAAACCAGGTAGTTATTTTTGAATTCCTGACTTGTTGGCAAGTTTTGGTTAAATAAAACAACAATAATAATACTAACAAATAAAGCCTCCTGTAAGCAGATAGTGTGCATAGAGGCTACCTAATAGCCCAATCACAGCCCTATTTGGCTCCTCCATGAACTTTTATGATGCCTGTGTTGCTCTCCAAGTCTTTTTACATTTGACTGTGGCTCATGAGAAAGAAAGATTCGGGACCCCTGATCTTCACTGTTAAAGGGCTGTAGTCACCTTGGGTTAATGCTAATGTGCAGCATTAAAAACATTTAAATGCTAAAGGAGAAATAAAGCTCAAGAAATGAGCTAGAAATGCTATGCCTACACAGCTATCTTTCTATGTCCCCAGTAGCTCCCCATCTTATTTTCTGTTGATTCACTGCACATGCTCTGTGCTGCTGTCAGTTATTAAACTTATGGAATCACTCACAGTATATTGTGTATATAAATTCATATATGAATCTGATAAAGGAATAATTTAAAACATTACATGGCAGCTTACTAATCAGTGCATTCTGCATCACAACTGGCTAATAATCATCCTTTAGCTACATTGTACATGTGCAGCCTATTTAAGGAAAACTATACCCCCATAATGAATACTTAACTAACAGATAATTTATATTATGTTAAGTGACCTATTAATGAAGCTTGCCAAACTGTAATATATAATATGTAAATATTGCCCTTTTACATCCTTTCCCTTGATCCACCATTTAGTGATGGCTGTGTGCACTGTGAATCCTATGATCCCAGGAGGTGGCACTTAACATGGAAATTTTCTATTTAGGAGTACCCAATAGCACATACTACTAAAAAAGTATATTTTTATGAAAATCTTTATTTAGATGAAGTAGGGTTTTACATATGAGCTTGTTTATGCAATGTATTTTTTATAGAGACCTACATTGTTTGGGGGTATAGTTTTCCTTTAACTGTTATCATACTATGAACATCCACAGCCTAGAAAAACACATTTTGGACTCTTTGTTTATTTATGGTTATTGAATTAAAATGTTGATCTCCAAATAAATGTTATGTGGTTTTTTATGGTCTATCTTTAGAGTTAATGCTATACTGGCAATCTAATAGCAACCATAAAAACAATGGAAATGTATTTAAAGACTACTGTAACCACATAGCTGCAGTATCAAAGGTGGATGGGGGGGGTCGGACTGTACCACTTTACACAGACAGGGGTTTGGACCATACCATTTTATGCAGACAGGAGTAGGGCCTACCATTTTAGGTGGATGGGGGGGTAGGACCGTTCCATTTTAGGTAGTCAGACTGAACCAATTTTCGTAGATGGGGGCCAGACCATACTATTTTAGGTAGATGGTGGGGGTTAGACTGTACCATTTGTGTGGCATAGCAGCAGCCACATGATACTATTTAACTCATTGTTCCATTGAAATGTGAAAATAAACTCCTTTGGAACTTTAACTAACATTTGAAATACACTGCTCAAAAAAATAAAAGGAACACAAAAATGAGACATCCTAGATCTGAATGAATGAAATATTCTTATTAAATACTTCGTTCTTTACATAGTTGAATGTGCTGACAACAAAATCACACAAAAATTATCAATGGAAATCAAATTTATCAACCCATGGAGGTCTGGATTTGGAATCACACTCAAAATTAAAGTGGAAAAAAACACTACAGGCTGATCCAACTTTGATGTAATGTCCTTAAAACAAGTCAAAATGTGGCTCAGTAGTGTGTGTGGCCTCCACGTGCCTGTATGACCTCACCCATTTTGGTGATCGGGGCGGACCATTACACTTTAGGGTGGGGTGGACTGTACCACTTTAGACAGATAGGGGAGTCAGAGCATTCCATACCCGCTTTGCACCAAGAATTGGAAAATATGGAAGTCAGAATATTTAAAGTTACTTTGGCACTGTCACTGTGTTTAGCATAGTGGTTGGATACTGCATCTTGTTAGATCACTTTATGTATTTTTAATACTACACTATATAGTTCATTGTGCACTTGTAGTTCCACTACATCATTTTCCAGATTGATTTTGAGCTTCTACACAGAGGAGATGTTAAAAGAGGCTGCAACTGATTAGGATTTGATTCACTTGGAAGAGCACAACAAAGCACCAAAACTATATTAATTATAATATATGGTATTTTATAGTGAAATGACTGGTAAATCAAATGCAAAATCCTACTGGCAAAATTATTATTACAGGTCTCATGTAGATTTGGGAATGGGTTTGATGGCACACAGACAGATTTAATAAGAGCTAAAGACAAATTCATAAAAAAATGTCAGTAAAATGAAATCCAAAAGACAAAACTGAAAACTGTGAATCAAAATTCACAAAAGTGGGGATATAGGTTTGTGAATAAGGCGGAAAACAAGACAAATCTATCTCCACTTTTATTTTGTCTCAATATCACCACTTTTGTGAATTTACCCCACTGTGTCAGCCTGGGTGCAGACACACGGGAGCCCATTTATCAATGTACGACTGGCTATGATTAGAAAAATTTCCTTTTTTTTTTTTGTAACTTTTAGAACTGTGCATATTTTCTGAAACTTTTTCATTAATTTCTGCAACTGTTTCATAATTTGCAACAATTTGTGCGACAAAAACGTATTTGTCACAATGAGTATGAAAGTTTCGGATTCATTCAAGCTTCGGTATCGTGATTTTCCTTTGGCCAGGTTGGAGCTGCAGAGTGCCATTGAGTCCTATGGGAGGCTTCCAAAATCACACACTCAAGGATCAAAGTCAGAAAGGTTTTTGCGCTATTTCTGATCATTCGGATCCTAAATTTTCAGAACTTTCATATCTACCACAATATTTTCGTACAACCACGATGCAAAATTTTCACGCTTTTAGCGCACATCAGAAATTATCGGATTTAATCTGAATTTTTTCTATCGTACTTTTAAATGTCCGAAATTCGGACTTTGATAAATGGGCCACATGGAGTGGATTTCATTGTGAAAATGCATACGCCAAAATATGCTCCGTGTTTCTCTACTCAGCCTGATTCTCCGTCTGTGCTTATATGCAGATCAAGAAAATGCCCCATGTGGCAGTAACGGTAGTAGCAAACTGTTACATTTTTACGCTCACAAGCAGAGCATTAAAGCGCAGTAGACAACCCCCCACCCCCTTACAGTAAATTTGTTTGACAAGCA